>NW_015090862.1:3338744-3548737 GCF_001431845.1 Calidris pugnax
GACGGGGAGAGCGCCTTCCCCCGTCTCCAGAAAAGCAACGGGGCCGATCGCCCCCTCCCCGGGGCGGCTCGGTGCGGGGCTGGGCGCGGCGGAGGGCACCGTGCGGGTAGGGCAGGGCGGGTGGGCAGTGAGAGGAGAAGCGCTGGCGGCTCCCAGCGCCTCCGTACATTTGTTGACATCCCCCGCCTGCCTCAGCTCCCCGGCTGCCAAGCTCCCCTCTTCCCGTCAACCCTCAGCTCTGCAGCAAAAAAACATATTAACCTTCTTTAATATTTCATTCCTGGAAGAGGTTCTTTGGATCTAACTTTAGAAAAAAAATTCCCCGCAGCCATTTCTTCCCTTAGATTTTTTTTTCTCTGTCTTTATTATCGAGTGATACTGTAGTCATACGGCATTTAATCAGCCAAAGAGGAAAGAATTTGATAGAGGATTTTTTTTTTCTCTCCTTTGGCGAGGAAAAATTTTACATGGAAATAAAAGGCATTGCGCATGGCGGGTTTCTGAGCTCTGAGAGCGAGGTGTCTGCTCTGTCGTTCAGGGGAGAGCCCCCTTGCATTTCTTCTGCTGGGAAGTGTTTCCCTCCAAGTTTGCTGTCCCTTGGGCCGCGACCTGCAATACCCGTGCCTGTGTCGCACGGCCGTTCCCCCGTCGAGGCAGAATGACACTTAGGAGAAGCCTAGATTTTTTTTTCTCTGTCTTTATTATCGAGTGATACTGTAGTCATACGGCATTTAATCAGCCAAAGAGGAAAGAATTTGATAGAGGATTTTTTTTTTCTCTCCTTTGGCGAGGAAAAATTTTACATGGAAATAAAAGGCATTGCGCATGGCGGGTTTCTGAGCTCTGAGAGCGAGGTGTCTGCTCTGTCGTTCAGGGGAGAGCCCCCTTGCATTTCTTCTGCTGGGAAGTGTTTCCCTCCAAGTTTGCTGTCCCTTGGGCCGCGACCTGCAATACCCGTGCCTGTGTCGCACGGCCGTTCCCCCGTCGAGGCAGAATGACACTTAGGAGAAGCCTCCCCCCCCGCCCCGGTAGCGGAGCGGAGCCGGGGCCGGCCCCGAGCCCGACCCGCCGGCGGCGCGCAGCCACCCGGCCCCGCGGACCTGTTGGTGGCCCCGCGCGGAGCTGGGCGGAGCTGCCTGGGTAAACTGCTTGTGTATTTCACATTATCATCCCGCTATCTGCAGGCAATGTAGATTTTCTAAAGATCTAATGAATAAACAACCAGCAAGTGCTGGCGGTGTAATTTACATTGTTAATGCCTACATGTGTATAATAAATATGCATTTGTATGTCTTCAAATAAACTCTTTTTAGTTTCTAACCTGTGGTGATTTTTTTAAAAGCTGTCTTTTCCAAGAAACCAATTTTCCTTTTCGTTTCCTGAGCTGGTAGGGAAGGAAGAAAGCTAGCAAAGCGCTTGACGTCGGCCGTTCAGCGGGCGCGGGGGATGCGCGGGCCTGGGCGCAGCCTGCCCGCTTCTGCCAGCACCCCCCCGGCGCGGGAGGCGAAGGCCGCGGCCAGGCAGCGTCAGGCACTCATTTCTCGGCGCAACTTGCCACGCTTTTAACAGCAGAACAATTTAAATGTACAATATTAGCTCACAGTATTAGTCTGGAGGTGCAAAGAACAATCCATTCAGAGACCGAGCTTCAAAGGCACCGGATTCCCCTCAAGGAAAAGTTTACAAATGTGGCTGCTCCCTCCCTCCTTCCCTGCCTCCCTCTCCTCCCCTCCCTCGTCGGAGGCAAACGGTTTTCCCTGAACGCCTCTGTAGAGGGCATCCCTGCCCCGATTTCCTCCACCTCGCCGTCTTTAGCCCCGCTCCCCGCGCTTCGAGCGGCGGAGCTCGGCTTTTCCGCGGGCAGCACCGCCGCCTGCGAGCAGGCTCCCGCGCCGTCCCCGCGGGTCGCGCACCGACAGCGGCGGGTGAAGGCGAAGCTCGCTTTCGCTTCCACATCTGCGGGCTGGAAAGCCTGGCGCTTCGCAGCCCCTGCTGGCTTCACCTTGGGAGGGATAAAGATTTTCTCCTCATTTTTCGCTACAAACCAGGTGCCACTTTCTTACACCGCTTGATGGCAAATGTCTCATCTTCAGCGAGCTGGATCTGGCATACATTATTTTAATTAAGTCTATGGCGATTTACTTTCCTCTGAGATCCATTCCACGGTGCAATTAGGAACGTATTGGTGCTAGCACATATGAATATTCAGGAGAGTGTCAATTAATTAGCAGACAGAGGAATCTCATTATGGTGCTCAAAACCCTTTTAGTGCTAAGCAGAATTAAGGGGGCATTTGCCAATGTGCTGGATTAGTGAATATTTTACTGCGCGCTCATTTAACTTCATTATCATAGCACTTACGCTACTCTCTGATTTTATTAATTAAATTGCTCATTAATTTATCCAGAAAGGGGGATAAAAGTTTTATGACGCCACAGCACTCGCGCAGACGTCTTAAAAACCCAGCTCCTGCCCCTGCCCCGCCGCTCCGCGGGAAAGCGGTTCCCCGGGGTTGGCGGGAGCGCGCGGGGTGCCCGCCGTCCCGCACCCCTCAGCCAGGTGCGGCGTTAGCTCCCCTCACCCCAGAGATAAGTCTAATGCGTCAATTAGTGCCGCTGCAGCAAAGGGAAAAAGGGTGTCGCTGGGAATTTGAAGCGCAGACTACGGGTTTCATCTTTTTTTTTTTTTTTTTTTTTTTTTTTTTTTTTTTTTTTTTTTTTTTTTTTTTTTTTTTTTTCCCTACTTAAGTCTTTTCTCAACATCTGGGGAGCGGGAAAGCCCGCGATGCGATTAACCCCTTAATCGCTGCACAAACTGCAGAAAGAAGAGGAGTAATCTCCTCTGTCCTCGTACTCCGGACAAAAACCAAACGCGATCTCTTTCCGAAAGAGACAGAGGAGTGACCCGAGCCGTTTCGCCGGGGGAGGGCGGGGGGGGGTACCGGGGGCGCTTCCCCGGTGCCGGGAGCGGGGGAGCGCAGGGCGCGCTGGCGGGGAGCTCGCTGCTTCTCAGCGCAAACCGGAGGAGAACTGCGAGGATCAGAAGGCAGCGAGCAGGATTACGCTCATTTTCTAATTAGGCAATACTCGAATTCTCGTAATTTTTCCAAGGAGCATTGTATTAAGAGCAGCCATTTAAAAAAAAATGTCCGTGGGATATTGTGCTTTGCAAAAAACAAACAAAAATTCCCTCAGAAATGTTTAATATTAAATATTAATCGGATTTAAATTCAATAGCCGTATCTTGCGACAGTTATAGATGTGCGGGAAGCTATAGATAATCGGCCCTTGTACGTCTTCACACAGGAGGGACCGACCCGGTGGCAGCGGAGGTTCCGCAGAGGAAAGGGAGACCGATGGAAACGTGTTTAAAAAGTCACCTCCATTTCAACACCGAGCGCGGAATTTGCCCAAAAAAGGTTAGAAAGACAAATATTAAATCTGCCTTCACAAAGGGAGCCGCTAAATAGATCCGAAATTAATATGCATGTAAAATTAATTAGCTGCATTTCATGACATCAAAATAAGTACCTGGGAAACAAGAACACCTTCTGGGCATTTGGCACCATATGCTAGAATTATAGTTAATTGACTAATTACATAAATTAGGCATTAATTTTACAACACATCAAGTATAAAAGATATCTCAATTAATTGCGCAGAGAGGAGAAGGTTAAAGGGTTGGCCGGGGCTCCGGCCGGGGCGGGCGCTGCGAGCGGTGGCCGGGGAGCCGCGGCCGGGGAGCCGCGGCCGGGGCCCGCAGCTGACTTGGGGCGGTCATTAGCGCGCGGAGGCAGAGAGCCGAGTTCGTTAGAATCAATTACACAGCCGCAGATTGATTAGCTCGTGTCAGGGCCCCGCCCTTTCCCCCCTCCTCCCCCGGGCGGGGGCCGCCGCCGCCCCAGCCCAGCCCGGAGCCGCTGCCACCCGGAGCCGAGAGCGTCGGAGCCCAAAGCACGGTATGGCCCGGGGGGGATGAGCTCTCTCTGCTTTCACCATGGCCGCTTCGTTTGGGACTCCCTTACCATCGAGTCCCCGGCCCTCCCCTTTGCGCCCAAAGTGTTTTGTTCTGGGAAGAAGCCCTCCTTCTGTGGGGAAAAAGTGTGGGGTTGGGTCGTCTTCCAGTGAAGTTAGTCAGATTTTCCCATTATTTTGCAAGAGCAAGATTAAGTTTCAAATAATATTAAAAACTGGAGATAACCAGAGCCACCAAGCACTGTTTCTGTGCTGGAGAGGTATGAGGTGACACTCTCCATAGGCCCAGCACCCTGGAGCCTCCTTGCCCATTAGGGAGGCCATCTGCAAGCTGAGGAGCCACCTGGCCATAATGCCTTCCTCCCCTCGGAAGAAAAGGAGTGTCCAGTTTCACCTCACTGTACCCAAAAAGGTGCCACATGCTATCTGCAGTTTGCCTTGTAGCTGACAATTTAAGCGTGAAGGTGGTTGTGTTAAAATGCAGAAAGGGTTTTGAGCTAATGGGAATAATTGCATCTTAAAAAGCTTAAAATGGCAAAATTCAAACCACCTCCTGGCACCAAAGAAAGCCCAGGCCGTGGAGCAAGGAGTGGAAAGATTTTCATACTAAAAGTGTTTGGGGAAAGACCAGTAAGTGGTTTGCATTTACACAGGGGTTTGTTGAGCACCACCCCGAAGTAAAGAAACAAGTACTAGTCTGCACTTTTTGGGAAGGTGCCTGGTGAAGCTGAGGCTGGGCCTGCCCCTGCAGAACAGAAGGCTCCATGGCAGGCATGGCTCACTTCTGCCTTAGTGGGGAGGTGTGGGGGCTCTTTGGGGGTCTCCACTAGTTTCTTCCACGAGTCTGCTGTAGTAACATAAATAAAATTTGGCTTCCTTCCCTCTTTGTAAATAAATATTCAATAGGAAGTGGTCTGGTTGTGTTAGTAACAATGCAGCCTGACTGCTGATGGGCTAGAAAACAGATGAAAACCTGCCACACGTCTATCTTTTTATTGAGACAAAATGTTCATTTTGATGTAGCAGTTTTGTGCTGTTGCCAGATGCCGAAGGTACTTGAGGGAGATGTTGACAAGTGGATAATTGTCAGCAGAACTAAAACAGACACTTTGTTTACAGTTGAGCATGATTAATTGAGAGTAAATAAAACAGCAGCTCTGTTCATAAACTCTCTCAGCAGCTCAAGTTCAAAAACAGGCAGCATACTCCAGAAAGGAAGGCACTGAACCTGCCATCGTTTTCAAGGAAGGGCTCTTAGGCAGGGGTCAGTAACTGAGCTCGGTAATTAGAACACATGGTGCAGTGTGGGGCACCAGCCTCTAGGTTTCAAGCCTCATGGTTTCCTGCTTGCTTTTTCTCTGTGCTCTCTGTGCTGGTTTCTTTTTTTTTTTTTTTTTTTTTTTTTTTTTACGTTTTGGTTTACGTGGCTGGATCACAAAGGGCTGTGGTTCACAGATTAATTTAAAATAAAAAGTGGTGCATCTGAGTACTGGACAGTCAACGTTTACAGGTAAAATGAGGGGACAAAAGTGGTCTAGGATACTTCATCAACAGTAAAATATTAAGTGATACAGTAATCTTTCTTTCCACATTGTAACTTAAGGTTGTTGTAGGTTGTTTCATGCTTTATAACAGTAGTGAGCAGCACAGATTGGTGCTGATGGTCAGTAAACCCCAGGTGTATTCTGCAGATTTTTTGTAAATCAAGACATGTTTCTGTTTGTATCTCATGTAGCAGTTTATATTTACCCAGAGTTGTACAGAAGGTGGCATAGTTAGTATCTAAGTGATATTTGTGCTGCTTGGACTAGACAGATGCTGCAGCTCAACTGTGGGGGGGGGTGAAATAGCACTTACGTCTCCAGAGTTGCCCAAATGTGTTGTTTGTGCATTTCTTTCTCAAAATTATAATTTTCCCTCTCTCCTTTGTGCTTTGATCCACTCTGAAGCCACTTTCTGTGAATTATTCTTCCTTTAATGGGTGGGAGCCCTACTAAGAGACTATTGTAGCAGCCGGCTTAGCCTCCCTAGCGTGCAGCACACTTTTAAGCAGAGTTATGAGCCTATATTCAAACTTCCTGCCGTGGTCCTGTCCTTGGATGGCTAGTAGTTTAAGAACAGCATATCCATGTGTATACCTGTTGCCGGTGGGGATTCAAATGATGTTAAGTGGTTGCAGCTGCTCACAGCTTGTAAAGGAGAGGCACGCTTGCTCTGTCAGTACTGAAGGAGAGGTAAGCTCTCTTATCGATGACTGGTGTGCATTTCTTGTTGAATCAGTTTGCTGCAGCATGCAGGTGTTTTATTTTTTTTTTGAACCAGCTCTATTTTATTGTCATTGACTTTGATTGGAAAAGGTCTGGTGACACCAGTCTGTGCCAGTTTCCAAGGAATGTCTGTATGAGAATATCCTCCAGTCTCAGGCACACAGTTTAAAGGTGTGGCTCTTGATGGCCATGTTACAAAGGGTCCTTGAAGAGTGGTTGTGTGCTACTCATCTATTACAGCCATATCTGCTTTAAGAGAGGGGAAGACAGACCAAAATTCTGAAGAGGTTGCATGGTGATATACGTCTATCTGTCTTTTCAACATGCAAGTAATGTTTAGTTACTATTTTGCACTCAGAAGGCCAGTCATACTTCCAGCCTCCTATCCAAGGATATCATTAGCACTGAGGGTGCTGCTAGTACAGTGTGTGATGTGGCTCTGTCACCCATGCACAATGGGCCTGATGTTTCTAACGTTGCTCCTGCTGCTCACTGGCTGCTGGGCTCCTGTCCAAGTGGAACCATGGGTTTCGGAGCCATGCCTAAGGGTATTTATTCTAATTGGTCAATAGCTTGTCAGTAGGATTATTAATTAACCTAAACTTAGATAGTTTGCACTATCACAGACAATACGATTGCTCTTTTTTTGCTTTGAAGCCTTCTGTATCCTTAGTATTTCTCCAATTTCTTCCAAAACCTTTCCCCTTCAGTTTATCTGTGATCACAACTTTGTTCATCCCTCATCTAGAATGTGTCTCTTCCTCTGGTTCGTATGCTTGTCTAAGCTGCAGCAGTTGTTTCTTGTCTGTGTGGCTCAGAAGTGCCCTAGGATGCTTCCCAAAGGCTGCAGCACTTCAAAGCAGATGCTGCGGGCTCATAGCAGCCAGAAAACAGGCGCTTGCGGTGCTCTAAGCCCCAAAGGTGGCTGCTGGCATGGATGTAAGAGGAAAAGCTCCTTTCAAGGAGCAGCTTTGGAGTTTCCTTCTGTAGGGGAGCACTGGGCACTTCAGGGACAAGGCAGCAAGCCAGGATCCTCTATGCAGGTTGTGAAAATCTTCCCAGAAGCTAGAGCAGCTGTGTGGGGACGTCCCGGGTGAGTCAAAGCTGAGGGAGAGTTTCCCTTGTTGAGAGATGGGACCATTGTCTGTTCTGCTGCTGGTAAGCTTTCCAGCTCCAAAGTTATTGCTGTCCTATGCTAAGTCCACTGTGTTACTTGTTTGGATGCTGGTAGGTGTCAGTTCTCCAAACACAAGGCCCTGCTTATTTGCAAGACAGAAGGAAAAAAAAAAAAAAGTATTTTCCACATGTATGCTGATTTTGCATTTTCACTCAAATGTCTGGTCAAGGACTGTCAGATAGGAATTCTGAGGTAAAACCCTTTTCGCCATACCTGTGAGCCTAATTTACCTAACACCTTTATAGGATAAGTACAGGTTAAATAGGCCCAAAGGCAGGGCATTCTGCTTCAGTAGACATCAGTGAAATTCATATATTTCATAAGTGATATTGATCTAGCTCATTCACATGTGAATTGTAGGCAACTTCTGGGTGAGGATACGTTCAGTTTCTTTATGACCTGGGCACAGGAGCTGAGCTGCTTGCACCTACAGGAACGTCTATCAAAAATTTCCATAAATCTTATTGATTCTGTAGTCTATAGCAAGTCTGAGAAATCTAAATGACTGTGTGATATGTCGTAGTAATGCTAAAAGGTCCAAGCAAAAGTCCAGGCCTCACTGGAGAAGACTATGTGCAATCTCATTGCCCTTCTACTTTTTGCAGAGCTTTTCAGCTGCTGTGCCTGGCAGCTGTGTTGGACTGGTAAGATGGTGTGAATTGGAGGCTTCAGTCTAACTGGCCCAGGGGGATGTGCCTGCCTTTCCTTGATGCCCTGTCAATATAATGCCCCAGGGCATTAAGGGCACGAGCAGCAGACAGATGTAGAATATCCTTTTCTCGTGGTCAAAAGTTACTAGTGGATCCTGAAGGCTGTCATCCTTTGGGCACAAACCTCGAGGCAACCAATCATTTCCTGCTTCATTATCTTGAAAGACCTTGAGTTGGAGTCAAAATTGAAAGAATGAGCCAGACTCATGAAGGTGAATGTGTTCCAGCTGATGAGTGTGGACACATGCTGGTAACCATCTGCTGGGATTTGTTGTAGGTAGCTGTGGAAGTACGCTTTCATGTGTAGACTGTGAATGCCATGTACATCAGCTGCTTTATGTGCATATGCTGTCCAATTAAACAGGTGCATGGGTACTGAAGTCTGTTTCAGTGATGTTTATCCTACTATGTACTCTTTGGGAAGACACTGTTTTATAATCAATTAGATATTTTCTTCTGCAAAAAAGAATGCCTCTTTTAAGGGGTGTTTGTACACAAAAATTCTGAGAGATGTAGCACAGTTTTCCTTCTGCACCCTGTGTGTGTAAAGTTGTATGTATTTGCAAAGTAGAACTTTGTTTAACTTAGTTGTCGTTAATGGTCAGAGATGTCATGACACTAGTACTTTACAAGGCAATTATACATAAAACATTGTAACAGGATTATTAGAAAGTATTGAATGCTTGAGAATATATGTGATACAGAACGGGGCACAAAATTGCTGTGTACTTAGCGTGTATAATGCAGCTTGCTCAATTTGTTCCTGGCTATTCATAGGAGAGTACATTTTCTCTTTTTAATTGCACAAGATGACAAGACCTTTTAATTAAGGTGGCATCTATAGTATTCATATACTGCAAAACCCACAAATGACTAAAACTTAATAGCGTCATAAAAACTATGGTTAAAGCTTTTACCAACACTGCCATCACAGCAAAAGGTTTTAAATCAACTACATCAGAAGTGAACTTATGCCTACGCAGAGTCTGCTGACTCTGAGCAGTAATTGGTTTCTTTTCCTACAGAAATACAGTCTTTGTTATTTTTATGGTTGTAGTAGTGAAACTGATGAACAGTCCTACATCTCTTCTGGTGTACCTGCCCTCCCTTGTCAAATTTCTGCAACTTTTGTAACATCTTATTTCCAGTTAGAAGACACTGTTGGGGAAACAGGATAAAACTACTCTTCATGACTCAAAAGTTTCCCTCAGGCTTCAATGGGACAGGAGGGCAGGGGGTGGGAGGTTTGCGCATGGGCGGATGTGCAGGAGTGGGCAGGCGGTGGAACAGAGCACGGCAGGAAACCTCAGTTCTGCTCAGCTTTGACTCACTGTCTTGCTGGAAGTGAAGCACATCACCCAGTGTCAGGATCACGATTGCAGTAGGGTGACTACTGTAACATGTGATGTTAATAATTTACAAGCCAAGGGTGTGTGCATAGACAGATTTTGTTTCTTTCCCTGGAAGAAAGTGGTGGGGATGCTCCTTCACCATCCCTGTTTCATAGGATGCTACGCTGTGGCATTCCAGGAAGCTCTAGGAGGTGCATCCCACTACTGAGTTGGGATGCCCGTCAGCTGAACATTCCCAGTTTTTACCTTGATAATGCTGGTAAAAATGGGAATGGCTCTTGATTGCTTTTGTAAGGGGTTAGGCTATTTTTTTTCTTTTTTCCATGGAATGTAAAGGAATATTATGCAGATGCTTAATGTATGGTCTTATTTTTGGCAAGAGCTTTTTGTGTTTTTCATCACATTTAGTCTATGGAAAAAGGACCTTTGTGTATATGTAACAGTTACTGCAGGGAGCTCTTTCAGGCATTTCTTTTTGCACAGAATTAGGTATTTAACAGTTTGGTTTTAATCATAATGTCATGATGTACAGAGTTCCTTGAGCACGCCTTGTTATCAATTAAGAAATAAACCAGTTCGTATAATTCAACATTTCCTTTGGGATTAGTTCAGAAAATGACATGATTTTTACCTTATTGCTAAAAATACTGCATTGTTTACCAGATGAGTATTTAAATAATTTAAGGATGCTATTCCAAAGAGAGACCTTGTTAGAGTGAAAAGTGCTTTACCATGAAAACCTCTAGGAAAAGAGAGGAGGAGAGAGTAAACAGGAAAAGAAGAAGGGACCTTGGGATGTATTAACATTTAGCAACACTAAAATGAATTGTGTTAATCATGTCTGGTTTGATATTAGGGAATTATGCTAATTGAGTGTATTTTCTCCATTGTCAGGTTTCAAGTGCTGATTTTTCACTTGTGGGTGTGGAAGCAGTCATTTGGGGATTGTACTACACACAGCTTTGTGACCACTGGGGTTGTTCAGTTGGCCAGAATCCTTGGTTCTTCAGTCCCCTTTGTATCATTAGCACAACCCAAGGGCCCTGAATGGCACAGTTGATTGGCTGAGTAGGCTGAAGAATCTGCAGTCTTCCTGTTGGTATTTTCTAGACTGGCATGCATGGCCTGGGTTTTGTGGCACAGGGAAAGCTGTGTATGCTTGTCTTCCAGCCCTTCACCTCAAGCATTTATCTTCTGTCCTGCTCCCTGTTGTCTAGAGAGCTGTGAGGCCTTGGTTCAGCACATGCCTGGTTCATTCAGCGAGCGGGCTGGAGGTGGGACCACCATCATGTTCTGACAGAAGTTAATGTAGCCCGAAAGTGCCAAGGGATTGAAAGTAGTATAAAGCTATTTAAGATTATCTTCAGGTGCTCTGGTGCTCAAAGGATCCTTTGTTAATGGGATGGAGCATGGAGACAATTTAATCTGATGGTATGATAATACTTTTGAATACAGACAAAACATCTCAGTTATGATGGAGCCTGTGCATCAATGCTCATCAAAAAGGCCACACCGAGCTCTAAGAATGTGAGGCAGAGTTAGTCTGACATGTTCTGGGCAAGGTCCCCAGACCATTTACCACTCAGATTCAGTTATTCGACAAAGCTGTCACGTGAATTGTCCTCACCTTGGCATTTGTCAGACTGCTACATGCAGATGACCACTCTTTACAAGAGAAATAATCCAAATTGGACATTTAAAGAGAGGGATGGAAATATGTAAACAGATTTTCCTAAAGTGTGACTGCTTATCCAAGGCCCAAGTCATGGAAGGAACTTGAGTCCTGCTCGTTCAGTTCATCTGTTAAATGGCCTGCAAATGCGTGCTTAAATTTAATCTTAGAGATTAAAATGTTTGGTAAATGCAGTCTTGAATAGAGTTATGTTCCCAAGTGGCCTTTGTGCATCTTTACATTATTTAGGAGTTTCCTTTTTTTGCAGTAAGGGAAAAATAATAAAAATGCAATCAGAAACTGAAGTTTGGCTGTAACTGTGATGGTCTGAGGACTGTGGCAGGATAAGGTTTGTAGGTAGGAATTGTGATTTAGACTGTTTGGTATCAATGGAAAAATTAGACAAGTTTTTAGACCCACAAGAATTCATCTGTAAATGATGTGTTCTGTTTACATTTCTGTACTCAGTACATTAGCAAAGCCTGTTCTCACCCAAGCATCAACACTGTTGGAAGACAATATCACTCACATTGCAGAAGCTTTGGAAAGTCTTCATGTTGAGGAAGAGTCAGTTCTTCAAAAGTCCAGTGTCAAATGGTCCAAAGAGTTTGAAAACAAGAGAGGAGCAGTGTTGTTTCCTAATGCAAGCTTATCCTTTGTGCTTTAAGCGATGAACTTTCAGCCCTAATAAAGGTTTTAGGGCCACCAGTGCTTGCTGGTTTAGTCGGACTTGGTGGATGTTTGGTACCCCACAGGGTTCAGTGACTCTCCCAGTGTCCTGATTTCAGTTGGGAAAGAGTTAGTTTTCTTTCTAGTGATTGCTGTGGAAGGGATGTCAATAATACCCATTGGCTTTAGTTGTTGCTAAATGTTGTTTACACTATTCAAGGACTTTTTTCAGCTACCCATGGAAGTATAGCCAGAATGATGGGATGGCCAATTAAATATTTCATACCATAGACACATTCAGTATATAAATGGGGGTTGGCTGGGGAGCAGGAATCCGCGATTGCTACTTCAGAAGGTGCCAATTCATTGGGCAGTGAGTGACCAGTGTCATTATTATTATTGTTTGGTTTTTTTTCCTTTTCTGTTATTGTTTCTATTAAACTGTCTTTATCTCAACCCACGAGGTGCTTTTTTCTCCCTTTGCAATCCCTTTTTTCCCCTCTTCTCCCCACCCTTCTTGCAGAAGGGGATAGAGAGTGGCTGTGTGGTTCTAGTTGCCAGCTGGGGTTAAACCATGACACTGTGTAATTAATGATTGGATTTTGTACCTGGGTTTTGTATTGGTAGGAAATCTATTTGGTTGTGCTTGATGCTTTCAAATGCCATGATAGCAGGCAGTGCTGGTGACCACCCCTTTTACTGAAGGAGGCTGGGGACAAGACAGTTGCAGTGAGGAAAGGGATGCTTGGCTCTGCGATTAATTCCCTGTCTGTTTGTCTCACGGAGCTTAGAGTTCAACTTCAGGGCATATTTCAAGGTGACATTTATGCTCAGGGACAGGTCTGACAGCAGCGCTACGTGCTGCACTCCTACTGACTTCAATGAGAGCCCCTTGCAGAAAGTAAGGGTAGAATGGCCCTTGAAGTTTGTGTCACAGAGCGTGGCTTGAGGAAATGTGTGCATCTTTTGTGCTTTGGGTGTTTTTTTTTCTATGAACATGCTGCCAATCTAGGAGTGTTTTGGGCCCTGATCCTGCTGTGCAGATTCAATAGGCACATGCATGCTGTTGAATACAGCACGTTGAACATTAATTTATGGGAATTTTGTAAGCAAACTTTGTGTGTAGCAGCTGTAATAACCATGTTTTTACAAGCTGCAAATAAAAAACCAAGAAAGCATATAATGCCAATTTAAAGGCTTGGTGTTTTTTGGTTTTTTTTCATGGTTACTACAGATGTTACTGTTTTGAGACATTTGCTTAATACAAAAAGAAGAAAATGTGAGTCTTCAGTACTATGAGCACCTCTCCCAAGCTGACAGTTAGGTTTACCAGTAGACAAATTCTTGAGTGTCAATATTTTTTTTGTTTGTTTTGGGGTGGATCTTAGACAAGGGAAAAAAAACCCTTGAATTCTAGTATTTGCCCTTCCAAAAGTGCAAAGATGGACTCAAATAGAAATGTTATTTCCAAATACTACCTGTAGAATTCTGATGGAACAAAGAATGAGATCAGAGGAAAACTGGAGATGTAGGCTACTTCTGATGTTTGGGTCCATCTCTCTGAATTCAGATGATTGGACAGAACCTGAAAAAGATTGAACCTTAATTATCTGCTTCTGGTTATAGGCTGTAGAACCATGGATCTGGCAGTGATGTGTAGTCTGATCCTATATGTAGTGTTTATGTTCCTAACCTTTGTGACCATCTTTTCTGTCCTAGTGTCTGCTATTCTGTCCCTCTCACCACATTACAGATGCCTGCGCAGGAGCAGAGTGAGCCATCTGTTCTGTGTGTTGTCACAGGGAGTGAGCCAGTGCGTAGGAAAAAACACCCCAATGAAAAGAAATCCAAAGTCTGATCCCAAGGTGGGAACGTGTTCTATGATTTCTGAAAACAAGTGAAGTTGTGGCACGCATGTTCAGCACCGGGGGATGAAAGCCCCAGTGCCCCAGCCAGGCTGCTCTTCTGCTCCGTTTAAAAGCTGAAGTGCTGTGTTACACATGAGCTTATTTGAACCGCTTTGCTGGGGGAAAACTCTTTCGCATTCCAGGAAACAAGATTGCCTCCCACTTGTGCTAGAATCCTGCAGCTGATGAAACTTCCAGCATTGAAAAATGTCTCTCTTATGTAGCTGCTAGGAAATGCTGCTACAGAACTTAGTTACAAAAATATCCTGTTTTGGTTTTTTTTTAATTTTGAAAATAGGGTCACCTTAAACTTGACGAACTTTCACAGCTTGAACAAGCAGGAAGCCCATGTGTCTCTGGGGATGTAGTTTTCAGTGAGTAAGTTCACTTGAGGCATGAGTCTTGGGTAGAGTGATTTGATTCCATTTACTAATGCAAAATTTGACAACAGTAAAAACGCCTTCGCTGTTTAATCTTCCACTAAAGGAAAAAAAAAAAATCAGAATACTTTTTTCTTTCCCAGAATAGCTAGCTGGCAGAAAACTTGAAAAATGTGAATCCCCTTCTTGATACCAAGTCACTTTGTTGATGAACAATGCTCCCAGCAAAAACTGGGAATCATACTAGACAAAGGATACCCAGCATCATTATCTGCATTATATATCAATAGTTGTGCTTTCTTGCTTATCAAGTGTATAACCTTGTGTGTCCTTAAAGTGTAAAAACAAAACACCCACCACCCTAAGGACACCTGGGACTGCACTTCTAAGCAGCTAAGAAAAATAAAAAGATTTTATTAAAATATTATGAATTATTGTTAACATATTTACATAATTTAATTCATCCCAGGAAACATCTTAAAGAATGAGATATTATATACTTACGGTCATGAAGCCACTCTTTAATTTAATCATTTCACTGCTACAATCCATCAGTACAGTAGTTGCATGTTTGGGGGGGGAGGAGATTAGCTTATTTTATGTAGTAACAAGATGTTTCCAAAGGAAATGCCATTAGATGTGATAGTTTCTGGCTCCATTAGCTAACCCTGAACTGGAAAGAGTGTGTCTCCAAAAGATCCCTTTTTTGAGTGAACAGTTTAAAATGTTACAGCTAGTGGGCTAAACAAACTGGATCAGTGGTGTTATTCGAAAATGATTGCTGTGTTAGTAACTGACATTTAAGGCTTTGGTATTTCTATTACAAGCTTCTTTTCCTGGGAGTGCTTAACTTGGCATTAATTTTGTTAGACTGAATGCCATTAAGATAACAAAATTGAAGCTTACTTGTTCTTCTCATGTATAGAAGCAATATCTGTTGAGGGCTCGTCTCTGAAATCTGTTGTTTTTTTTAGTTTAAGCCAGATCTTTAGCATTTTTGTGATTAGCAGCTATTAATTCAATAAGGACTTTTTTTGACATTCGTGGTCAATTGTTTGCACAATCACTATTTTAAATAGAGACGCTATGGAAGTATGGAGGAAAACAAGGCTGAGGAAAGCAATATGATGCTAACAATGTCTTCAAGAAAAACTAATTTGTCGCAGGGCACATTACTAGAAGTAAAATCTTAGAGAATCCTGAGATGAGTTGGAAGGTGGAAAGAATTAGAGCCTTGTGCTTGTGTGTGCTGTGTACAAGCGATGAGGCTTTTGGTAAAATGTCTGTGTTTAATCACAGAATAGTCTTACTTGCAAAACCATGTGCATAAACAAAATCTTGTGTTTCAGAACAAAAATGGGGCTAATTGTGTTGCTGCCAAACAAATCTGCTTGACAGCATGTACATTAAAAGGGCATTACGCTAGTGAGGAAACGCACTGAGGAATCCTGAAAATTGCTTGTCAGGAAGCATTGCGCTGTTGGGGTGACCAGATGCTTGTGAACCACAGGTGCAGTGCCTCAACTTCTTGTGGTTTTAATCTTTGAGTTTTGAAATTCGGGAACACCTGCATTTCCCGATCACATCTGTCTGCTTTGCCATCTCTATTTTCCCCTCTGTCAGCAGTTGGCTACCAGATGAGCTTTAGATGAATAGCGTTCACCTTACTTCATAGTTGTTTTATGATGCTGGTTAGATGAAATAGTTCCAGCAGATACTCTCAATAAGCAGAGGCCTGTACTCTCTGCAGTTCATTGAACCCATATGGATGAGAACAGCTGGAAAGATGGGTTTGCTACCTGAGGCCAATGTTTGTGTTGCCAACCGCGACTCCAGCTTGCTGACCCTTGTATAATTCATTGCAGTTGAGGAAATGTTGCTCACACTATTCCATTTTGTGATGAATGGCATTACTTAAAACTGATAGTCTTGTAAAGCAGTGGTGACTTCCCATGTCTGACAGATGTGAACAAAGAATACAGTCAATAAATATTGCCATGTTCTAAAGGAAGATTCACTGCTCGCAGTTGAGGGGGAGGAATTTCAGTGCAAACAGAAAACAGGTGGAGAAGAAGCTGGTTTAAAATTACAATTTAGAGGTTGTGCTTAAGGATGAACCTTTGTGGGGATTCATGCATTGCAGGTCTCTGAATCATCCAGGTATAGTCCTGCAGGCACATATTTCAATCCAGCATCGTGGAACAGTTACTGCTTCACTGACACTATTACAGTAGCCAGGAACATCATTTCAGTGACCTTGCTGAGCTTAGACTTCCATGGAATTTGCCCAGAAAGGGAAGGATGCCTCAGGAAGGCATTGTCTAGAAATATCTTCTATTTAGTGCTATTGCTTTTGGGAATGTTCTTCAACCAGACATTTCCTGGTGCATTTCTATTTACAGTTTTTTCAAAAATAAGGTTGAGTGTTTTCATGTTTGTGCAAAAGAGTATCTGACCTGCTAACCAGTATCCCGGAACTCCCTGAGATGTCCTTGGTAGACTTTGCTGTAGGCCTTTGCTCAAGGTTCTGCTGAGAGACAGATTAGAGCCAGATGATTGAATCCATAAGAAGAGCACAAAGGCAGATTCTTTGAAAGGTCAGGAATATCCATGAGAAGCCATTAGGAAACTAGAGAGGGGAACTGAGAAGAGAAACAAAGAGTGTTTTAGCAAGTTTCTGTGAGAGACCCTAGCAGAGATTACTATGGTCTGAGATACAAGGATAGTGCCTGGGGAGGTGGAGCTGAGTAGATACCTGCATGGCTTGGAGGTGGTGCAAGGGGAGTAGGTGATAGGCTTTGATGATGAACAAAGTGAGGTGAGTGGTGGAAACATAGGTTGAGAAGGGAGCTAGAATCCTCATGAACATGAACACTTCTTTAATGGAGCTGGTATCCCTATGCTTTTGCAGCATAAAAGCAAAAATGATGTCGTTGATCATAGTTATGTAAGAATGTAAAGGGCACACAATCAGTTTATATCTGTCCCCATTTACTCCATAGTAGGTGTGCAATTGTTTCACAGTCTCCTGCTTTAACCTCTTGCTGCTCCATGGGGTTATAAAGATAAATTATGTGGCATTTCTATAGAATGTTATGAATATCAGACTGATCCAAAGTCCTTTTGAAGTTTGAGGTATGGATTGATGCTTGCTTCCTGTTCTTTTGTGGTGTTAACAGTGCACCAACTGCGATATGGTGAATATTTCCCCAGAAATGTTTCATATCATTAAACTGTAGCTTTTATTCAAGACGTGAAATAATTCTTCTCCATAGTCCCCATTCAAAAAACACATAAAATCCCTTTGCTGAAAGGGTCTTCAGAAGGTGCCTGAAGTGAAGTCCACAGAGTCCAGTAACAAGAGAAATTTAAGTATGTATATAGGCAGTGGCTGCAATGAGACCGAAAACAGTTAAGAAATTAATATATACTTTGTTTTTCATCCTCAGTAGCTAAAGCTTGCTACACTGCAGAAATCAGTCCGTAAAAGTATGTGCAATAACCTTATAGTTGAGCAATGTTCATCTTGCTTGTGATAGAAGGAGAGAGGAAGATAAAGGCTTCTCATCTACGGGCTATGAATACTACAGCAGCCTGACCCTCTGCACAAAGTTCTGAGGATGTGCTCTTCCTCACCCCTGACTTGGCCCCAGGTAGGCCAGCAGGGAGGCTCCTGAAGTTGCAGGTCTAATTTAAGCAGCCCTGACAAAGTAGATCAGACGCTCGTGGGCGCAGACGGTATGTTTGGAGTTAGGTTGAGAAAAGGCAACTCATTTGATTTTTGCTTTGCTTTGTTGTCACTAATGTTACATCTATTGAAATCAAAGTTTGAGAACTGAAATGCAGTTGTAGTGATTTCTGGAATTCTCTCTCTTGTTTCTTTACGTTGTAGTGCATAGCCACAAGGGGCTGAATTAAGGTTGTCTAGGCAGCTTTTCTGTGCTTAACATTGTAATTAAGCTGCTTTAAAAGATTTCCCAATTAAAATGCAAATAAATAAACCACAATAAAAAGTGAAATCAGGTGAAACTGAATTGGCACTCATTCGGTAGTAGCAGTTCTTTTAGATGTATTGTGTAGATCTGCACACCTTGAGTTTGCTAGTCTGAAAACAATGGTTGTCTTTTACCTTGCATGTGAACCAGCTGGCAGAATATATTATTATATATTATTATTACTGTCTCTGGATTTCACAATTGTTTGCAGCAAGAAAACATGGAGACTGAGGCCTCCTGATTTGAATTGCCGGTGCTGTGCCGAGGTGTTCTCCAAGGACTGCCAGCCCTTTTACCAGCAGTGGTGTGCCTCTGGATTTTCTGGGTTATACTATCACTTTCTGTTTACAGACTTCCCCCAGAGCGCCTTTTCATTGTCTTTGCTTTCTGGAGGTGTCAGCCTCGTTGGGATTCCTGCACAATAAATCTGGAAATCTTGGTCACTTTCCAGAGAGTATGCAGTGAAGGATGGGGCTGAACAGAACTTCACCTGCCTTTGGTGCCCCCACTAACAAACCATACCTGAGATGCAGCAAACTATTCCTCCTATGTGCAGTTAAGCCCAGAGAAGAGAAGGGAGAAAAGGGAATGCAAAGATGGGAAGAAGGAGCACATGGCAGAGGAAGAGGAGTGATGGACACTTGGGGAAACAAGGTGATGGGGCCAGGTGTTTCTTTGCCAACATTCTTCCCTCTTCCCAAACAAGCTGAAGATGCTACTGCACTTTTGGGAGGTGCTAGAAGTCAGTGCTGTGTTGAGGAAATAGGGAGCAGTGGCTTCTTTCTGCTTTGTGGCTCGTGGGTGTATTCAGTGCAGCATCAGCTGCTGCAGTTCCTTTGGTGATGATAAGAAGCCTGCGTTGGGAGCTTCAGGAGTTTGGGCAAGCTGCCAAACTCTTTTTGCAGAAACAGTGAGAAAGGGGAAACTGTGATACTACACTTTATATCTCTGTCAAATCTGAATGGAATTTCATGAGACAAAGAAAAAGCGCTTCAAAACCTGGAGGGCTGAATATCAAAGGCCTTTGCACACAATAGAGGTGTGAGAACTTTTCAAAGGTGAGGTCACAAATTTCTCTAAAATTGAAAGCATTAAGCAGCCTAAATAGAAAAGTAATTTACCAGATCCTCTGGTAATATCAATATATGCGCTGATGTGTGTATATATATGTGTATATATGTGTATATAGGTGCATAGGTGTGTGCATGTATCTATATATTCAAATATAATACTATATATGAAATAGAACTACCCAGATGTCCACAGACTGACTGATGTAACATTAAATATCATAGCTACACACCATGCTTATTTAGACAGAAACAGCAGCAAAAATGGATCTGGAAACAAGACCAATACAATGCCATTGAAATAACTAAAAAATTTTTTATTTTTATCTTGCATTTTGCAGTTCACTTCCTCTGTTTTGTCTTTTTTTTTTTTTTTCATGTCTGTGTTTAGATGCCGAAGTCCTTAGGGAGGGCTGCATTTTCTTGGCTGTGTGACACAGGGCACTTTTGAAAGTTAATGACTACAGTGAGAAATGTATATGCAGTGAAATGGCATTTTCGTGATTGCAGCTTCTGTTACCAGTGATACCCACCATCATATGGAAATCTTAGGATTCAGGATGTGGTCTTGCATGCTGTACAAATGCACCCACAAGAATCTGTGGGAAGGCACTAATTCTGCAAAGTAATTGGTCACTTATGAAAATAAAAAGAGAGGAATCTCAGGGCTGCACATCTGTTGTTGTTGGCATCTGTACAGACTTGACACCTTGACAGAGTCTTGGCCCTCACCAATATTTTACTAATCTCTCTGTATTTGACCTGTTTCATGTAGTTAAGTGCATTTGAGGTCTGATATTAATAACTGAGAAACTGTTGCATTTGGTAGTAGGTTTCCTGTGCTTATTTCTGGCATCCAATACTGAAACATAGGAGATCAGGTATAGACACATTTATTAGACAATTGCAGATATAAACTTACTGGTTTATTTGTTGCAAACGCACGCAATTACACAGTTCTGTGCACCAAAACATGACCTGGTACAATGTATCTGGTAGCACTGTATCTAACTCTTTAACTAAAAGCAAGAATCTGTCAGTAGCTATAAGAAACAATTTTGTCTTGGAAATTTAAAATGCTACTGGACACCTAGCAGAGGGCCACTGCAGCAGGAACCAAGCAGTGGAATACACTTCCTTGCAAAGCAATGTACTTCTAATTAATTTAAACAGTAATCTTTTTAAGTAAACATATCAAATGATTTATCATCTTGCTGTCAATACTGATAGAATATCTTTGTGTAAATGGCCATGGACCATCAAGTGTCATTTATAATCCTTCTTAGACCACTATTCTATGGGCTTTTAGGATGGGGTTGTTTTTTTTTTTTTTTTTTTTTTTTTTTTTTTTTTTTTTTTTTTTTTTTTTTTTTTTTTTTTTTTGTGAATCTTAAAAACAGTAGGAAGAGCAACAGTCCCTACAGACAATTACTAGATCCTTTTATTCCTGAGCTCAGTGTTAATAAAGGGAAACAACTTTCCATGCCATGTATCGATAGTTTCTGGAATTGTTATTTGTTGAATTCATTGAAAAGGCAACTTTTGCCATAAGCATTCTACTATTTTTAGACATTTTCCATGCACAGGAGAGAAATATTTCAGTTTTTCCAGCAGTGGGATTTCAAATATAATCTGTGAAAGGGTAGGGTAATATTGAATTGGTGTGACAGTGGTGCTGTGACTGTGAGCACAACATGTGCAGTGCTTTATTGGATGTGACTTTCACCCACAATGTGTAGCGGAGTCTCTTTTTTTTTGTTTGGCTCATAACAGTGCTGGAGGGGTGGGGGACCTCCAGTTAATGGTGGATGACTGACACTAGAGCACTTGTTCAGAAACTAGCCTGTTGTCGGATCATGAGATAGCTGTATTGTAGCTCCTACAAAATACCAAGATGCTGTTCAGTGTCTGATGGGAGAAAGCTTGAGGAGAGAACTGCAAAAGGGAGTTTGGCATAAAAACTGATTTCTGTGAGAAGCAAAGAAAGAATGTGGAAAAGAGATATTTTAATGTGAAGGGCGAAAGGGTGGATACACGGTGTATGTAAACTTGCAAAAAAAGATAATAAGGATGACCATGAAAAATAATGAGGAATAAATACAGTACATAGAAATTAAAAAAGAAAGGAAATGAGGAGAGGGCGAATGGAAGGGCAAAAATGAGAAGTGTGAAGACACAACATGCAAAAGGGTTATAAAGAAGAAATATGCACATTGCTCGTGGGTTAGAGGATTTGGGGATTCTTTCCTTATTGAACCTCCATGAAGAGGTTTTATGCTTTCATACATTTATGAAAAATTGATGCTGCATTAATGGTGATGAACTTTCATGGGTTGGCATGAAAGTTGTTGTGGTATACATGGACTTCTTAAAAGGCCTCAAATATGCAGTCTGTAGGCAAACTGTTACAGACAAAACTGTCTTTTAACATCTTTTCCTGAGTGTTAGAAGAGTATCTTCACTCCAGCTCAAACATGGGTCACTGGAACGGACAGATGCTCTAAAGTTCAAGATTATTAATCGTCTTGGCCCTCACTCAAGATCTAAGACAAGGTCTGTACTCTGAAATATGTTCATATGTTTAATACTATTGCTGTTTGAGGTCTGTGTACCATGCACAGAAGAACATCTGTGAACAAATAAGAGTTGACAGTGACAACAGGAATCAGGACTAAAAGTATGACAAAACTTTGCTGGTATTCAGATAAATCCTTAAATAAATCATAACTTTTTGGGTGAGAAGCGGAACTGGTAATTAGGCCTTTTTTGCAATGGAAAAATGATTCACAGTGCAGAGGTTTTCAACAGTCAGGAATGTGGGTATATCTCCCATGCCTGTCATATTGTTGAAGTTTGCTTTGCTGTGACTTCTCAGCCCCCTCTGCTCTGCCATCACCAGGAGACTAAGTGCCGTTTTCCAAAAGCAGCTGTGCATGTATCAGAAAGTACAAATTCAAGCAATTCCATTCATATAGTTAGTTGCACAGGGAGCTTTTGATTTCATATGTCAATCTCCAGAGCAATGTCCCAAGTCAAGGTAGTTTCAGTGCTAATCTCAATGTCTCCCTGTTTTTGACATCAGATCAGTGTTGTCAATTTTCTGTCTGATAGTTAGAAACTGAAGTGATTTGAAGAATAAGTGGCTTCAACTTATTTTTAAAATATCAGTGAAAATCTCCCTGAGTATTTAGCGACTCTGAAGACATCAAAATGACACATCTTAAGGAAAGTACTGTTAATCCCACAAGAGCAGAGCTAGATTTGAAATACTTTGGGTTTGGTTATTGAACATTTAAATGTACTAATTTGCTGAGTCTCTGTTAAGCTCAGCCTGACATCCTCGTGCTTCCTAGGCCATTGGTTGGACAACATTGGTGTTATTAACTAGTTCATAAAGCCAAGCACCACAGTTTCCCCCGGTCTTGTTTACCTGGACTCATGTCAGAAATGCATAGCCACAGTTCTGTGTTTAGTTACTCTTTCCTATAGTATAAATGGTGGCTATATGAATGTAAGCATTAAATTAGGTATGGTATCTGAGGTTTTCAAATTTCGGTAGGTAAATCAAACTTTTCAGCATGTACATCTTGTAGTTTGTGGAAATTTATGCTTTTGAAATATTCATGCTTCTGAGGTATGTGTACATTCATTTTTCTCGAGTCGTTTATTTCTAAATTTGTTATGTGAATGAAATATGATAAAGCTTTTTGACTTGTGTAAGAAAATGTTAGTTCTTAAGAAGTGGAGGTGTAAGCAAAAACTTTTTGTGGAAGTGAGAAAGACATACTCTTAAGAAAAACCAATGCTACTGCAAAAAATGTCCAAAAGTCTTCTCAGGCACTGTTCACAGAGCAGTTTTGTACTTTGTGGGCCACAAATAAGGCTCATTGCTGCTTTACCCAAACAGATAGAAGTGAAAACCAACAGTAGGTGGGTATCCCGAGAGTGACCCATAGTCAGCAGCATTTGGTATCTGTTCAGCTCCCATTTGCTGGCTGTTCCTGTGTTGCAATGAGACCGACAGTTGCTTGAGACAGGCTCTTCTCTTCTGGCTTGCTCTTGAATAGGAGAGCTGTGGTCCCAAAGAGTCATAGGAAACAGTTCCTGGAAATAGACAACTGGGACAGATGACAGCAACAGGGGAGGTTAGAAATGAATGCTAAATTGGAGTGAGAACCCCCATCTGTGTCTATATGTCATTAAAATGTATGAAGGGAGACATACACACGCATGCAAATGATTGAACTCATTGTGGTTTAAAAAGCAGCTAATAGCTGAGAATAATCTAAGCAAGTAAGGTTAGGGGAAAGGTATTGATTTTATGTCACACAAATGTAGGTAGAACATCTAAGCATTAAATAATGTTCCCAGGGCACTTTTCAGTGTGACCAGCTGAAACAGAAGAGCACAACATATTTAATGATCTGTAGAACACAGCTTCCTTGAGGTCAATAATGTGTACTTAACCTTTAGGCTTTCCATGTTGTCTGCTTGTCCAGTTGGTTTATGAAGTGTATGTTAACGTGATTGGGGATTTAAGGCAGTGATAACTTGATCTCTCAAACATTCACTGCTGTTGCACGTAAATGTTGAACAAATCCATTGTGAATACTGCCTGGCTTTTCCCGATGCAGCCTGCAGTGACTGCTGTTCCTCATACACAGCCAGGCGGCTCTGAATACCAGTCAGTAGTATTTATGTGAACAGGAAGATCCCTATTTTACTCTGGTTTTACTTTAACTCCATTAATGGATATTAAAATCAAAATAACCTGTTCTGGTCTTCAACCTTTGTCAGAGGACTCATGCTTATTTGGTGGCAGAAATAGTGATTAATTTGTTTTAAAGAGCAGAAGCAAATAAGAAATAAAGGCAGAACTTCAGTTAGCAGCAAGCATGCCTCAGTTAAGAGAAGTCTAAAGATTTTTATTAAATTATCTGTATTAGACAATAAAGTTTAAATTAAATAATTTAATTGGCAATTGAAATAAGCCTTTCTTATATGAAAGCTAAAATCAGACCTTTATTCAGCCTTGGTGTGAAGCAAGATTATTCCTGTCCCTGTGGAGGGGTCACTACACGAGGTATCCCAGTGTATCAGCAGTATTCACTGGGGTACTCATGCAGATAAATTTAGGGTATAGTATGTTCCTGCAATTTTAATACGGATGGTTCTTACCTGTCTTCAGAGGATAAATATATAAAGTGCAATATCTAAAATTGATTTCTTCAAAGCTGACTTCAGTTTAGATTTTGCTTCAGCAGAGGGTGCCCATCAAACACTTATTCTTGCTGTCACTTGAAATTATAGGAGATGGAGTGTGGTAGTGTTTAGAGCTCTCACCCACTGTTGCAAACAGCAAATTGTGAGTGTCCTTCACATGACTTCCTCCCCCTCCTCCACAAATAGATGTGTTGACTTACTGCTATGGGACTTAGACCCACAGCTGAGTTACTGCAGCTTCATAAGCAACTGTTCAGCTGTTGAACCAAGGTAATAAGTTTTTCTACTCTTTTTATCTCTTGCAAACTCAAGGTAAAACTTGTTTGCTTAAATCTTAATTTATACTCCCATGACAGATCTTACCTCACTGTTACTACAAGCTAGGAACGCAAACATACACAATCTCTTATCTTTAAACTGCATTACACTGATGTAGACCTGAAGCCTTTGCTTAAGAACTGGAACTCCTGAGGACTCCTCTTGCAATCCTTCAGGTTTCTTCAGAGCTTCATAAGAGCTTATCCTCAGCTTTTAACTCTCTTGGTCACAAATAGCAGAGACAGAAGGAAGTGCAGCCCATTACCTACAGTAGGCATATGCTAGATGAATGTACTGTCTCCGTTTTTCAGTACATGACTGACATATACAATACATGTATATGAAAAAAAAAGATGTGTGTGAATAGCAAACCAACCTTTCTTTGAGTATGTCAGGCCCCTGCTTAGCCAGCATCCCTGTTCATGCAGAGCTCTCAGGACCCAGACTCACTTGCATAATTTCTGTTGGGTGCATTTTTTATGCTCATATAAGACTATTTTTGCTTGAGGCTTCTATAGCAGTATAAACAGTGAGAGCAAGGCTCGAATAGTTTGTACATTTCACATTTCATCCAGCTTCTAGAATATACTTCTGTATCTTAATTACAGGCACCCATAATTAGTAAAATATGAGATCTTGTGTAAGTGTTAAATGTTTATTATTTCTGCATTATCTTCTTGATATTGTGGAATACTGTCTTTAAAATTCTTGGCAATGTTTTTAGTGCTTTTTAAAAGCAAATTCAAGAGGCTGGCAAATCTTTCCATTGTTTCAGTAAATTATGTCTTTTTATTTTTTCTGCTCCCCAGTACAATGCCTGGAATCGTTAATTACGTCAGTTTCCAGGCTGCTACTGTTTAAGTTATGGTACTTGACTGTTACCCTTCATCACAGACACATCAGTCTATAAAAACAGCCAATAACAGATTACGTCTGGGGTATAGCATCTACTACTTGTGGTGCATGAAGCAGAGGCTTAAGAAGGGAAACAGACAAGCCTAGAGTCAACCTCAGGCTTCACTTAGATTTTCCAGGTTTGTGTCCTTTCAGTTGGATGTGTGTGGCATGTTCCTATCCAGCAGATCCCCCTCCTCCTGAAGAAAGACATGGACAGAAGTTGGGAGGAGTGCACGTGTCCACCCTCTAGAGAGGTAGAATTTGTATGTTTAACATCCTAGTCCTTTTTCAGCTGATGCAGGTACTGATGAAAAGCTAATCCAGCTAGTGTAAATGCCAGTCTTCCAATGAGCTGAGCAAAGCTTATTGGAAGTTTAGGCCTCTGGCTTTGTGTCTTCCCTGCTCCAATTTGACGTTGTGCATGGCTGGAGGTGGCTGTCCACAGCCATTACATCATTTTAGTTGTGTTAGTGAAATGTGGTGAAACTGCGAAGGAATATCAGGGCTTTCTGTATGAGGTGCCCTACAAACTCATTAAGAGAAAGGCCTCTTGAAGAGTCAAAAGAAACAACAAATAGTAGTTGTAAAGTAGAGCAAAGGAAGAAAGAGGTGTATGAGGTATATGGAAGCATGATGTGAAATGAAATTACTTGACCAGAAAGGAAAAAACCAAGACACTGCTTGACAAATGTATTTAAGGAGAATAACTGATTCAGGCATTCAGATGCCTTTGTGAGTCCCGTAACTGGATGGACAATCCATCCCTTAGGTGTGCCCTTTGTGGCAGGTGTGTAGGATGTCCTGCAAAACTGTGCTCTTCTGCCTGAGCAGCAAGCTGTGCAAAACCAACAGGAACTGTAGTGCTGTGCTAAGCTCCAGCTGATGCATCCTTCTCTGAATGTTGTCTGTTCTGCTGCAGTAGCCATATGTACCATGCTGCTCAAAGTGAAGAATCAATGTTATAATTCTGTAGAGTTTTACTTCTCTAGGAAAGCTTTACATCTTTCTTATAGGAGAGCCATAGTTGAAGTATAGAGTTGGTAGTCAATAGACTGCAACTTCTGTTTTCATCTCTGCAAGAAGGTTGTATGTGGCAAAAACTCAAAGTATGTGATTCAGCAGAGCACTGAGGCATCTGCCTTCACGTAAGCTGTAAGTAGCCACCTTGATTTCCTCAGAATTGCTGTATTGTTTTGGAAATGCTCGAGTTCCTTGCTGGATAAGGGCTCATCAGTGGCATGGAACTATGAACTTCATGTGTGCGTTTGCTTCCCAAATAAACTAAAGAGGATAATTTTGTGTTTTCAGCAAAATGTTGTCTTCTCCCAACTCCATATGGTTGGCAGAGAGGAAGAAATTACAGTGTTACTGAAATTTCTCCTGATATCTAAAAGACTTTATAGAAGCATTGTGACTTTTAATTTTTTTCCCATCCTTTCTAAATCATAGTATAGTCTCTCTGTCTTGCTTTATAGAAGATCAGGGTTAAGTCAAATATAAAATTCTAAGGGTATTTCAAAACACAGACCAAATTAGTATGGCTGCCAGTTTTCCTATTCCTTTTAATTTTCTTTCTTTTCTTTGTATTTTTGAGTCACCTATTACTTATATTTATTAGTAACTGATTATGCAAACCTTCTTTGAAAAAAATCTGAATGTGATTTCTGTGTTTGATAACTTGTTAGAAATGGGGGTGTGATCCTATGAAAACTTTTGCCTGAAGAAATGTCTGTTTCCATATGAGTACTTCTATCGATTTATTCCTGTATCCAAACATTTAAAGGATAGAGCCATGAAGTTATATTGTATGTACATGATGCTGAGCCTTTCAGGGGAATTTCTCTCACAGGAAGAGAATATTTTCCCTCAGTGCCCTTTCCCCCTACAAGTAATCTGTCACTGTATAATTAAATGGGAAAGTAAATAATGTTATTATTTCTGAGCATGGACACAGTGCACACAGTAACAAATCAGATTCAAAAAATAGCTGATGAGAGGATTTGTAGAGATCCTTGATGCAAAGTTTTAAGTACAGTACAACCAGATACCTGCTCTAAATTGGCTGCCACTGTAATTAAAAGTATAAATGTTTCAAGCTGAATACATCCTATTAGTAAGATTTTAGGAAACAAAAATTTAATTTATTCACATTCGATATGGTCTGTAAATGCCACCATTATATGCCTTCCTCTGGCCTTTGATTAGCTATGGATTAATAAAACTTTTATACCTTCTTTGTCAGCCTCATTTTGAACTCTGTTTTTGCATACTGTTACTATTAAATAAATGAATTAGTGTCCAGAAATGTGTCATGCATATTACCTAGCAGCAGGAAGCATAATACAGTGGTCAGCTCCCCAGGAGCATTATAAATCCTAACACGCTCAGTAACCTGCTCATGTGGACCTATTAAAAGCTTGATGATTTAGTGAAGCAGTATTTGTGCTTAACAATGGAATTTTAGTTAATTCAAAACAAAGTAAATCATTTCCAATTACAGTATTTGAATATTCACAGTAGCTATACAAGGATGTGTAATGTTGCTGGGCAAAAAAAAAAAAAAAAAGAGAGAAAAGAAAAAAAAATCCAAAAAAGCACAAACAAAACACCTCCAAACCAAACATGCAAATACAGCGCGAACCCGCAGACTGCCACCTAATTTTATTCTCTTTTATTGCTGTATCAGGTAGGATACAACCATGCATTTTTCCAAATTAACTCTGAATACCTGTCCCAACAGGCAACTTCAAGAAGTTAGAAAACTGACATCATTTAAAAAAAAAAAAAAAAAAAAAGAGAGAAAAAAGAAAAGGCATTATAAAGGTTGACTGGAGTTTAGCGTTTCGAGTGGTTGTGGTACCTCAGCATTAAATGAACACCAGTGTTTGTAAAACATGTTTATTTGATGAAGCTGCTTCACTAGAGAGATTAAGGAGGCAGAGCCTACAATGGGCAAACTGTTTCCAGAGACTATGAAAACTTCTGTGACCGGGAAGGCTCCTGACGTTTAAGCAGCAGTGATAACCAGAGAGGCATCCAGCCCAGCCCCGGCATGATGGGGGATGTACTGTAGTGTATAAACAGGGCAGATTTGTGATCAGTTGAATGGTATTTCTCACATCTGGGCTGATTACACACTGTGCAGTGGGGCTTGCAGGTGGTCTGAAGCTGGAGCTGTTGGAGGAAGCGAGTGAGAGCATCTGCCGAGTTATCCTGGGACTCTGCGGCAGGAAGATGAGGGATTGATGGGGAGGGCCAAGATCCGTGAAATGTCTTACAGCTTCTTTCCTGTGTAACCAATGTACTATGTATGTATATATGTGTGCAAGCACATAAATGCACACACATGTTATTTATAGTATATGGAAGATCAGATTGTTATTTATAGTATATGGAAGATCAGATTGTCCCTTCTGAAAACAGGCTAATGTTTTCCAAGTCTGTGTTTTCAATGCAGATCTTCAGAGGCCTGGCTATGCCTTAAAATGTTGATATGCTTCAAGAAAGGTTTTTCAGTGGACTGAAGAGCCCAGTGCCTTTGATTTCACTAGGAATTAGGGTCTCAGTTGCTTTCCTTAAATGCCACTTTAGTGCTTTTTTACAACCATGGACTACTTTATCTGCATGTCCATCAGGTTGGCACCTCCAGCCTCATTCAAGGTCATGCAGCTTAGGCTTTGAGGTACCCAAATCGCCTTTGAAAACAGACTCGGGCTTCTACGTTTGGTAGAGCAGTTTAAAGAAAATATGATAAATAGGGTGTCTTGAAGCTATGAAACCCTGTGCACTGTTGTGCTGTGAGAGTGAAGCTGACAATTTTAAAAATATGAAATATGCTTAAGTATCTGTAGGGTTGTTTTAAAAATGCTGCTAAGTCCCAACATATAGATTGTAATGAAGTTTGTTATGTTGTGGGGCTTTTTTTGTGGATTAATCCCTTAATTCTTACAGATCTTGACTAATGCTATATGCATTTTAGCTTTGTTTTGATCACTTGGTCACATTAAATCATAGATTTTCTTATCCCCTTCTAAGAATACTGGAACTGACAAAAGGGAAATGAAAACATGATTTCCTTAGGCTGGTGAAATATAGTCAAATAAATAAACATCACATGAAAGCACAGAACTTGAACATGAAAGCAATAAGATGTCTTATTAACTTTACCTCTGCTCAGCTGACTTGCATTGTATGGTGCAGTCTGAAGGTAGAGGAATAGGCCAAGTGATGCTCTCTGGGTAGCTTTTATATCTTAATTTATTCTCATTGCTTTTTACAAATTTATTCTGACATTTTCCTTCATGAGTGACATTTGCTGTCTTCAGATACAGTTACGTAAACCTGTTGCTGTTAATCAGGATTATATTATTCCTACAAGTGTCCGTCTGACTCTTGCAATTTTCAGGCCTTGATTCCATTAATAATCTTAAAAATATAAGTATTTGCTCCTTGTGGCTTATTGGTCTCAGCATGATGATTTCCATTTGAAGATGATGACAGTCATGTGACACTACGTAGCTAATAAAAAGTTCTGAGGGGAGAGATTTGGGAATAGATTAATCATTAAAACCAGTGTGTTCTTGCTAAAGTCTTGTATGGTATCCTGAGAAGTGTTTCTTTGTTCGTTTTGGCAGTTACATTACCCAGTTTAGCCACGTGCTGCAATGGCAAATTAACAATCTTATAGCCACAGAAATAGATCAGTGAAGGGTCACATATCTCATTGGAAGAATAAATCAGGACAATCAGGTGTGAGTAATAGGAATGCTGTAAATCATAAAATCTGAGATGATGTTCACTTGTTTAAAAACCTGTTTAAATGCCTAGCAGAACTTCTGTGGAGGTTCCTGCTGTGTCCTTGGTGTCTCAAAACTAAGGACTGGCACCTGGTGCTGAGGGTACTCAAGCAGCACATGCAGAGGGCAGCTGATTGCATTTGCAAGTAATTGCCAGCATTTGTGAAAGCTGCTGTGGAGGCGTGACCTCAAAGGCATTCAGAACAGTAAGGTGGTCTTAATTAGCAGTCATTCAAAAAATTCTAGGAGACTTATAAATAAGTCTTTCTCTCCTCACTATTCTTTTTCCCTCACATGTTTAATTTTTTTTTTTTTTTAAACCTTTCTCGACCTGGAGTCATCCACTTAAGCAGTGCAGTGACTTGGGATGGTCTTCTGTTTAATGATGGTGATAAGGGGAAAGAAAGGAGATTCTATTGGTGTGTAATCACCTTTGTAGGATTCAGCTGGTGACAGACTGCATCGGTTTGTGTGGCAGGTGTGAGTTTGTAGGCACTCTGAAGTCAAGGTGCTTGAGCTCAGGAGAGTTTGCTAACCTCCCTGGAGAAAATATTGATCTGACATAGAGAACGTGTGTGGTCTAGGAGTAAAATGCGCTCGGCTCACAAAGGAGGCAGCCAGCATCTAGAAGGAAATGTTTGTATTGATACAGTCCTCATCTTCAAGGAGACACTTCTCTTGTGAGAACTTTGAGGCCTTGATCAGAGGCAGAGGGTGAGTAAATTCATTTTGGAATTAACATGATTGAAACTGGAGTGAGAGGTGGGCCAATGTCTGTGACTGTATTAATTTTTGTAGTGGTCATTAAGCAATTGTATGTGACCATGTTGTGCCTGAAGTCACTTAAATTCTGCTGGCACTGCTAGAAATTCTGACACCTGCCAGGATGTGTGTGAAGTAACTGTCTTTTATTCCTTTACATAAATGGCCTGTAATGTATATTTTCTGTAATTTGTTCTCATTCCCTCTGATCACAAGCCACAGACTATATGGAAAGGGAGGAAAAGAGTATCCAGTATCTAAGGGGGGGTTGAAATCTTTTCTGTGACTAACAATAATTACTAAGTTTAGCTCTATTTTTCCTGTTTAAGTGTTATACTTACGGAACAATCTCAAGCAGTTCTAAGAGCATTCATGATTAGAGCCGTGTAATGTAAGCTAATGTGATTGTTAAAAGTCAAACAAGCTTTGAAGCTTCTATTTAGGCTTGTTTGCTCCTTCAGAACAGGAAATAATTTGGTCTAAAAACTGCTGAGGAATATGTAGTGTGCTTGTAGGAATATGTACAGCTCTTTTTCATTTTAATGAAACTTTACTAATGTACGGTCAAAGGAAACAAACACAAATATGTTAACCCTAGCCAAATGCATTAAATCAAATATAGCAAGTATGAGCATTATCCATTCATTGTTGTTTCAGAGTTACTCTTGATTGCCTAAGAAATCTTACACATTGGAAAAGAATTATCCCTCAGTCTCTTACAAAACATGAATTTGAATAATACATATAAATAACAATACTGAATGCATTTCAGTCTCTTGATTTCTTGTTCCTGTGAGAGCAAAGCTAACTGGGCTTGCTATAAAAATAATTTTAAAAAATAAGTGCAGGTTAGTGCGGAGCATGAATCCAGTCTAAACATCTTCTGAGACATCCTGGTTTTCTGTCGGTTTCTCACAATATGTTCTGCCACCTTGGACAGAAATGTGGTGATGGAGATCCTCACGACATGCAGGTGATTGTGGAGCTGAAACTCTGAAATTAAATAGAGATTCCCAACCTCTAAACTTTCAGAAGTATTTCTGTTATATGCCTGTAAATGCTAAAACTCTTTTAAAAGTCTTATAGGTCCCTGCTAATAAGTGTCCTACCTGAAGGGCTCTTAGATGTCAAGTCATCTGTGCATTCTGAAGTTCTTGTCCAGTTCATTCATCAAGCAGATCTGACTGTGTCTGATCAATCTGGGGACACATTTTGCTTCTCAGGAGAAGGAAACATGCTGTGGCTTCTGCATGAATTGGCTTTGGGAACTCTGGAGTTTTGTTCATAGCCGTAGGACAGATCTGCTTCAAAGCAACAGAATGCAAAAGTACAAATTGCAGTTTATTTGTAAAACTAGTTAATATGCTGCTTATAGATACCAGCAAAGCTAGGGAGCTTCAGTTATGCTTTGCATTTGGTTACACTTACTGATCTGCATTTCTAAGCCCACCTGTGAAATGCAACATGCTTTTTTTTCCTCTCTGGCTTGTGTTTAAGAAAATGAAAGCTGTCTGATGCATTAAGATGCACACACTTAGTACTCTCCAAACGGAATTTGTTTACATCCATTTTTCCCTGGCAATGTAAACATTTTTTTTTTCTTTGTAATACCTTATGTCTATCTGTGTATGTCTGTGTGTATGGATGAGCAATTTGTTCCCAACAGCATAAGAAACATCTGTAAAAAGGACATATTTCACTGGCAATGGCAGCACGCCAGGAATATACTCCAACTATTGCTCTTAAGTAGACATGTTTGTGCCTCAGCCCAGACGCGGCACGTAGCGAAGGAAAATCTTGCCACAGTTTAATGCATATTTACAAGATACCCTGCTCTCTCCAGTGTGGTGTAATGAGTACCCAATGTGCAGTTTGTTTCATTGTTAGAAGAGCACTGGTGGAAACACCAAATGAAATGAACATGCTAAAATATTATAATCTATTCCACAGGGTGCTGTTCTTCAAGGGCTTGGTGATTAGAGGTTTTATTTTCATCTAGCAAATGTTATTTATTCACACAAAAGTCCTGCAGAGAGACTGGGAGACTTAAACAGAGTGTGTTAGCTTATGAGATGGGGCAGGGGTAGGGCTGTGTCTTCTATGGAGAGACCTATCACAGAACTTACATGGAGCATTGGGGAACCTCTTCAGGCTTTCTGCATAGCTGTGCTTTTGATCGTGTACATAAATAGGTCTTCTGTAGAGTGGGTTGACTTAATTCAGTCATTTTGATTGATAATTAGAACTGACAACGAATAGATCAATGCAAATCACAAGGACGAAAACATCTGGGACTCGGTTTAATGTGAATCCCCCAAATCCTCCTTAGTGGAAACCATACCACATGTACAAACAGAATTCACAGTTGTTTTTGCAAATGCAGAAATTAATACATCATAAGATATGAAAAATAAGCCTCTAAAATGATAGGAAAGAACTGGTGCAGATGTTGCAGTTCCTTCTTAGTTTAGATCTTGGAAATGTTCACTGTCTTTCCGTGATGGAACGTGGGCTGAGCAGAGATGCAATGGGTGGAATAAAGCGTGGAGCTGAGCTGAGGCACGTGGCTGGGTGCGAGCTTCTGCCCTGCAGCTCTGTTGGCTGGCATCTGGGCTTCTCCAGAAGTGGAGGGATGTTTTTCTAAAGCTTGAAAGGTTCAGATGAGTTGGTGGTGGATTTGGTTTTTGGGTTTTTTTTGGTTTTATTTTTTTTTCGAAGTGGCTAATTAAAGAAAAAAAAAACCTTCCCTGTGAAATACTTTGCACAAAGTATTTGAGAGGAAATTGGAAATATTTTGTGAGAGAGAAATTCAGACCAGAATGAACAGTCTTGATTTCAGTTTTTATTTTTTTTTTCCTGAACGTATCTTCTCAGATGTTTTCCATTTCTTATAGTGAAGATATCTGAAAAAAAATAATAGTTGGATTTATTCTTCTTTTTTTCCCCTTCTTCCCTCTTTCCTTTTTCTTCTCTGAAATTGTAGTATCTCTGCAGTTAGGAAAATGTGTTGTGGTCAGGAAATAATTTTTCAGACAAAGAAGGAAATCTTGCAGTGTTTGAGTATTCGAAGTGGCTAATTAAAGAAAAAAAAAACCTTCCCTGTGAAATACTTTGCACAAAGTATTTGAGAGGAAATTGGAAATATTTTGTGAGAGAGAAATTCAGACCAGAATGAACAGTCTTGATTTCAGTTTTTATTTTTTTTTTCCTGAACGTATCTTCTCAGATGTTTTCCATTTCTTATAGTGAAGATATCTGAAAAAAAATAATAGTTGGATTTATTCTTCTTTTTTTCCCCTTCTTCCCTCTTTCCTTTTTCTTCTCTGAAATTGTAGTATCTCTGCAGTTAGGAAAATGTGTTGTGGTCAGGAAATAATTTTTCAGACAAAGAAGGAAATCTTGCAGTGTTTGAGTATGGTGGTTAAATTACTTCAATTTGAAATAATTTTGAAAGATTCAGCTGGAAAAAGAGGTTGGTGGAAAATGGCAGGAAAAAGAGTTATATACAGACTTTTATATTCAGGGACAAGATTGAGGTGGGAGATGGTAAAACTTCATACAAAGAAAAGAAAATCTTTACATAAAATAGAATGAAAATTTCATTTAAAACATTTTGAAATACAAATATTATTTTTAGGAAGAAAAATAATCTGAGAGAAATTTGAGGTTTTGTTGATAGAATCTTATTTTTCAATAGAAAGGGATTTGCATTGGATTCTTTTTAATGGGTTGATGTGATCTCTGTATGAGTTAGGAACAAACACTATTTACATTCACAGTTCAAAGTGAGATTCAAAAAAATCTAAATTACTTGACCATAATGACGAAGGCAGCACAGCAGAGCCAAGAACATCTGAGCTGGGCTGTTACTAGTTTGCGTTCCTTGCAAAGAGATTTTTCGTATAGCCTTGGCCATTTCTTTTTCTTGTTTTTCTTTTTTTTTAAAAAAAAAATCTTACTGTCTTTCTCATATGGTAAATCCCAGTTGCTTCCTTTCCCTGAATGCTGTTCAGTGGAAGGCTGGTTTCTGTTTGCCATTTTTTTCTGGCCTTCTAGATATCTGCTGGCCTGCCCGCCATGGAGATACTTGCCTTGCTCTGAGCCCATGGTCTGTGCATCTTCTGGGATAACTCTGAAGAGTTTAATGTGTACATGATGAATTTGGGAATTTGTCATGAAATACACAGCATATTTCAGAGGATCAAATTTATTTTTTATGAAGTTGAATCTCAATAACTGATGGAGCTGTGCTAGCATAGCAAATCTTTGATTCCAGTGCTATTTCAAATTTTCTTCACCTTGTAATTTCATGCATTATTACTATTTAGACATCCCCTTTGCCTTGCATTTTACTGCCCAGCTTTGCAGCCTGGCTTGATTCTTTTATTCCTGTGCCTTCTAAAATAATGCTTGTTTAGGAGTAACCAGAGTTGTCCTTGTGTGTATATATAATTTTTTGTTTTCCTTTGGTCTAGCTCATTAATAAATGCCTTTTACCACCTTTTGAAACCAAAAGAAAATAAAAAAGGAAAAATTCTGCTCTTAACCTAGAGATAGCAAAAACACTGTTCTAGTGTCAGTTGTCACAGTGTAAAAATCATTAGTCAAGAATAAAACTTTAAGAGGCAATATCCTTAGTTTTGTCACTAATATAAAATAGCATTATCTATTAAAAGTGTAAATGTGTGTCTTGCAGACTTAAAACCGCTGGATACTGCAACAAAATCATGTGTGTGTTGGTTTTTATTATTAACTCCAGCTTTGAATTAGAATTCCCTATATTACAGCTTGGAGCTAAACTCTGTTTACAAAACAGTATTTACACTTGACTAATTTTGCAGATCAAACTAATTAAATCAATTAAACTGGTGATTAACCAAATGAAGGCTGATTGCAAAAATTAGTGGGTTTATTTTGGAGGACTGGAAGTAAGCTAATTACTGCAGTGATTACTTGAACCTGGAGTACTCTAAATGTGGTATAAATTGAAACCTCATAGTGAATTAGACTGGGAATTCATTACAGTTTAAAGCACTGTTAATACTATTCAGGCTGCTACTCCTGTGGGAAAATTTCACTCAGTATTTTGTATACTGATAAACAATCATTTAGTCTGTGTCCTTTTAAATAACACCAAGCAATTTCACACTGTATTTTTTTCCTTGTAGCTGAGTCACAATTTTATCTTAGGAAAATGTAGTTAGTAAAACTGTCAATCAGGTTCCTACACACTGCATGATGGGAAATGTAGTCCAACTCAATCTATCTCCATCATAATAAAATTTTCTAGTTTCATGTGGTTGCTACAGCATTTTCTGGTTGATGTCTTAATCTGTGTTGGCCATCTCCAATTGTTAACTTGGTGCACAGAAGAAATGGGGGTTTGGCTCATTTGCCTTGCACATCACTTAACTGTTGGCATAGAACAAAAGGATTTGTTCTAATTCTAATTTGTTGCATTTCACACTCATACTTGGAAATGCAAGGCCATAGAAGGATTTTAGAAAAGGAAACAGATCTGTTAGATTACTCGCTCATTTTGTTTGCCAATGCAAGCTATTCCCTGTAGAATACTTCCTAGGCTGTTTCATTCCTCCTTGCATCGCCAATTAACAACAGAATATAAATGTCTACTAAAAATGACCTATATTATAGAGTTCCTTCAAGCACATCTCCTTTCAAGGGGGTTAATGAAATCGCACAGAATTAAAATACAAAAACCTCAAAGAGCTGGAATATTATGTAGTTTGTGATTATTTCATGTTACACTTTTGAATATTGTAAAGATGCTTTGTTTTAAGCTCATTTTTAAGCTATTTCACTACACATTGCATTCAGCAAGGGGTTCGGTTTCAGTCCTCATTGCTCTGACAAATGCAGCCACTTGAGATTTACATTGCATAACAGGCTTTTATTCTGGACATTTTTGCTGGTTTGGGTTATTTTCTCACACATGTGAGTACAGCTTCCACTTGTTTAAAACCAGATTTCCATAGACTAAAATGCAGATCTCATTGCTTCATTTTGCTGGCAACAAAGCACATGTTACCACTAAAGCGAAGGCGTGATGGAGGCCTCCTGCAGCATCCCCTTCTGAAACAGTTGGCTGGTGATAATCATTTTCTCTGTAGTTGCCTATTTGGGAATTGTACATTTAAATTTTATTTTTTATACCGCTGGGTGCATTTTATCAAGAGGAACTTCAGTCATACAGGAAAAGAATCTAAGGGTGTTGGAACAGAAAGAAAGTAGCAATGAATCAATTTTGCTGGGCAAAATAGGATCAGATCAACTCAGCTGGGGAAGATAATCTGAAGTGAGATCTACTTATGGGGACAACTGAGGAAAAGGTGATGGTTAGCCACGGGCAGGTGATGGGACAGGGAGCTTGGTAGGCCATTGCGAAGGCTCAGCATGAACTGGTGGATCGAAGTCAGCAGCAGGAAGGATCTGGTGTGTCACGGTGGGCAGATGTTGCCATCTGTGTGCATGCTGCACCGGGGCTGGTTCCTCTTTATGAAGGCAGGCCTGGCTCTACATGGAGCATAGAGCTTGATATTTCATTATCAAAAGACAGTGTAAAATGAGAAAGTGGTAAAGGGAGACAAAACTCACAGATGGCTGCAGGGAGAGAACTGTGACCTGCAATGAAAGGGATGAGGTGTGTGAAATTAGGCAAAAGGAGGGTGTCCTGTGAAGACTGAAGCTGAGATGTGTTCACAAATATTTAGCAGTGAGAAAGCAGGGTGCTTGCTCAGGGTTGTGCTCCAGTAAAGTGAAATAGCAGAGCACATCAAACCAAAGAAAAGGGAATATCTAGAAAGGCTTTCTCAGCAGAGGGCTTCTTGGGGTGCAGGGAGCACCAGGGCAGGTGAGGGCACCGGGGGCAGGCAGGGGCCTATTGCAGGCAGCACCAGCCTTTCTGGTGGGGGGCAGAAGGAAGTCAGGGCCTCTAGTGTTAGAAAACATGCTCTAGCCCACTGTTGCAGAACACATCTAGGAGCAATAGTACTTAAAGGACACAGGAAGGTGGATTTTTCACTATGGCATGTTAGCTTTAGGGGTTTTAGCTGAGAAAAGATGTAGGAATACCAAGGTGCTTCATACCAGTATGTATAAATAGTTCAAAGAAAATTATATTCTGTGGCAGTTTATTTATTGAGCAGATTTCCATTCCTATAGGAATCACCTTCTCTAAAAACACAGGCAGATACTCAAGTCTGTATGTGAAAGTCACATGTAAAATATATGATATCTGATTTTATTTTTTTTTTTGTTAGCAAATATCTAATTTTCCCTTACTGTCTTTGCAAGCCAGGAATTTGCTTCCTTATAAAGAGGGACTTTTGTTAGTTTGTTTGTAATGCAATGAAAAATAAATTTAGAAATGCAGATTACTAGCTGAATGCTTTAAGGGAGGAAGCTATGCATATGAAGTACAAGAAAATGCCAGTCTTGCTTGAACACTGTACCAAAATAAAGCATTTTCTCAAATTCTAAGCTCATGTAAAATTCCTTATAAAGCTGATAAAAGCAGAGCAAACTATGTGGTAGTTTGTTCCTGTAAAAGAATTCAATACAATTTGTCATCATCCGTATGGATCCAAGTGACCCTCAAATTAATTTTTTTTTTGATGCAGTTTTTTGCAAGTTAAATTCTGCAGTATAAATCTGAAGCAACTTTACCAGACTTTAGTAGATTTGACTGCAGTCAGTTTGCTCCACAATGTTAATTTTCAACTGTGCTCTGTTATTTAATGCTATAGCAGAAGCAAAATATCATCCTGGCAGTTCCAAATGTTTATTACTCATTTATATTGTGTTACCACCCAGAGTGCTCATCTAGATTGTATATACGTGGGATTTCCACAAGAGCTTAGAAGACAAGTATCTGCAAAGACAGGAAGCTGAAGGAAAGCATTCATTAACGAATACAACAAAGGCCTATGAGGTAGTTCCAGTAACCCTGTCTAGAGTAAAATGGGTTAAGAAAGAGGTGTGCACACTCTTAATAAATCCATCATGTAAAAAATGCATTATTTTTCTCAAGGAGATAGCAATATTATTCAAAACGTGCTAAAGTGGGCAGGATATCCCAGGAGTAATTGTGAATTATTAGGTCATAGGGACCTCATTGCAAACTATTTGCAAAACTTAATTGGTGTAATAAATAAAATATGCATGCAAATTAGACTACTTTCTGAATTAAAGGAATCTGTTATCCAACATTGCAAAGATTCATCCTAATTTAATAGTCATTTTATATACAGTTTGAGATAGCCATGTTTTATGTTTGTCCTGAAAAAACCAGACGGTATTTAACTAAACCTGAACCAGCCAACTAGTGGCATCTGATAAATTTTGGTCAGTAGTGCAGGGTGACACTGGATTCTGGCAAGAGTGTAATGGTAACTCATTTAATTTAGTACATAGAAGAAAGTGGTTAAGCAAAGTGGAAAAAATGTGGAGTCCTATTTGCTTTATTCTGTCTAAAAAGACTCCTTCAGTACTGAGGCTAAAAATATTAGTCGTCTTGAAAGTTCTACGGCAAACCCGGTTATTTATTGATTTATTTGCTATTCATCTTGGAATTCTAGTAGTGGAAAGAAGAGCACTAATGAGTATAGCTGATTTCATTATCCTAGATATAAAATAGGGAGTATATAGTCATGTAATGACTTTGTATCCTAAAGCAAAATCTGAAAGAATCAAAGTGAAGAATCTCTTAGAATAAATATAAATAGATAGATATGAAGAAATAGTTAACATTCTCTGTCTAATATTATTGCTAGGCTCAATAACACTGTCTTGTCATCAACCCCAAATCAAGTATTACATCTGCTTTTTTAAAGCAATTGATTGAATGAATACAAATGTCTTGCTGTTGTCACTTGGGATAGCACTTGATATATCCCATTTTCTAGACTCTAATTATTCCATTTGTAGACATGAATGCCATTTAGATGTAAGCTAATTCAGCATGGTAACTCAATTAGATTTGTACTGACTAGGATTTATGAAACATCAATGGATTCTTGGTGAGACCAATGGGACTACTGGTTATTTATCCCTAAGTCTTACTGATACTGCCTCTCAGGAGCTCAATTAAACACGCCAGTGATGAGAATGTTTTGTAACAGTAGTCTTTCACAATTAGACTAAGATTTTTGTAAAGCATATCACATGTAAAGCAGGGCATCATGTATTATGCAATACAAAGTTCTCATTTGGCTAGCTCATGATGTTGAAGGGTAAAAGAAATTCCCTTTATTGCTTTTTTAGTGTAATTATAAAAAACAAAACTCGAGATGAAGTTCATGAAAGAGATGATGAAAATTCTGGTTAACTGATGGAAAAAGTAAAAATCAAACAGTATTTATAAAATAACATATTTGTTAGTATCTGCATCTTGCAGGCTACAAACAGGTTTCTGTACTAATGTAGATCCCCTTGGAAACCAGGAGTTCCTTGTGTGGATTTAGAGGTCTCATTGCACTTGACCTTAGGATCTTTTGTTTGTTCCTTTTTTTGGAAATAGATTAAATAGCAGGAAGGCTCATTGAAATTGCAGGTTTTCAACAATGGCAAGAGACTATGTAAGTAAATCTGCATTCATTGTCATTAGGTGTTTCAACTTCACAGTTGATGGAGTCTTGCCTTCACCTGATCTTAAAAAAAAAAAAAAAAAAGTAGAATAATTAAAACATCCTGTCAAAGTGGCCCAGATTTTCAGTGTTTGCTTACTGAATCCTGACAACAAAGTGCTGTGGGGTTAGTCATTAGCTGAAATGACACATAATCTGAAATAGTGAGCAACATTCTTTAACTTTTTCTCCCTTACTAGTTACTCAGCTACACAAAGCCTTGATTCCTCCAGCTTGCCTCCCAGTAACTCTGACTTTCTTTTTTTTTTTTATTTCCTAGTTCATCAAAAGTACCTTTGATAACCTGCTTTTGAATGGCTCATTGTAGATGAGACTGAGTGTTAGATATTGGTGCATAAGCATTGGCACTGGCATGTGTCTGCTCAATCTTGTCACCATTTGGGAATATATTTCTTCAGTTTTTGTTTTGAGAAAAAAGGTAATGAAATTTCTGGGCTTTACAGAAGCAAATGGGGTCAGGTGTTAGCAAGTTTCTCAGTAGGACATTTACATAACTCCCCACTTAAACTTGTATAATCAAAGTTTCCCTATATGGGGAAATTCTCTGTATAAGATAATTTGAATAACCAGGTAGGACTTTGGCACCACCATACATGGAGCTATTGGAAATGGTGGTTAGAAAATGCTGGGAAGTTACTACTTGTTCTCCTTAAGATTGTAGGAAGCTTCTGAAATTCGACATTACCAGAGTCTGAGGTGAGCAGAGAAGGTGACGCTGTTAGAGAGTATTAATTTATTCTTACAAAGGACTCAAATCCTGGCAGAAGAGGAGTCTGGGACATACCGTGCCTTCCATGCTGTTTTGTACAGTGAGAAAGCGAACTGCTGTGAGGTTGGGATGCCTCTCTTAGTAAGTGGGAGGAATGGGCAGCAGCACCTGGTGTATTTGGGGTTAAAAATCTTCACAGTTTTGCATGGAGGGATGGACTGTAATTCTTGTAAATGCAAACTCAAAAGCTTCATCAACTAGCTCTATGCTGCACAGCTGGCCAAACTGGACAGGCTAAATGGAGGCTTGTGTAGCCCCAGTAGGCTGGTAGGCACCCCTCACTGTCTGTCCCCCACCAGCAGGGCCAGGGAGAGAATCGGAAGGGCAAAAGTGAGAAAATTTGTGGGCTGTCAGCAAAGGCAGCTTAACAGGTAAAGCAAAAGCTGTGCATGCAAGCAAAGCAAAATAAGGAATTCATTCCCTACTTCCCATTGGCAGGCAGGTGTTGAGCTGTTTCCAGGAAAGCAGGGCTCCATCACGTGTAACACTTTCCTGGGAAGAGAGACGCCGTCACTCTAAAGGTCCCCCCTTGACTCCTCCTTTCCCCGAGGTTTTGTCGCTGAGCGTGATGCTGTACAGTACAGAGTATCCCTTCAATCAGCTGGGGCCAGCTGGCCTGGCTCTGTCCCCTCCCAGCCTCTTGCCCACCCCTAGCCCACTCACTGTGGGGGTAGAGTGGGAAACGGAGAAAGCCTTAATACTGTGTCAGCACTAAAACACAGGTGTGTTATCAACACTGTTCTGGTCACAAATCCAAAACAGCACCTTATGGGCTGCTATGAAGAAAAGTGCCTCAACCAAACCCAGCACGACTGGGATCTGGGGATGTGGTCAGTGCTGTCCTTCATTGTTAGAGTCTCTTTGCATTGCCTCTTGCTTATGGCTGAGAAACTGGTATGGAGGAAACTATTTTTGATAAGGCTTACTCAGTACTGCTAAATGAAGGCCCAGCATAGCTTCTGTGATATTATCTCACTTGACTCCCACTTCAAAGCTGAATAGAGGGTTAACTTGAATCTTGTATTAAGATGATGTGCCAATACTGAGTGCACCCAGCTTTTGCTGAGCAGTGGAAGAAAATCACCACAGGGATTTTTGCCTAGAATTTTTCATTTTACCAGGTGGCTTACATATTCTTCATGTAGATAAGAGATTGAATAATCAATGTGAATTGATAGAGTAGTCCAAGCATCTCCATAATTACTCACCTGTATTAAAAACCCTAAACAAACTGGTCAGCATGCTCAGTCTGATGAACTCTGTAGGCTTTTGCAGTTGTGTCTAGGATAATGAAGCAATATTTAGGCATTGCAGTATTGCATGGAATTAGGAAGTGATAGGTTACGCTAATCTATTAGCTGTGAAATGATATTTCAGATTATTTCATGCACATGTTAAAACTGAGTCTGTACATTCCTAAAAAAGCCATGCACAACTTTTCCAGTATGATTGTTCCCTTGCATCCTCTTATGCTTTTTATGGCACTATCAAAATTGAGATGCTTTAGAAGGGAAGTGCATTAGGCGTCCCTCAGATTAAAATTGATTTTATGTTCCAGGCACTCGGGCTCACTGAGTTGCAGCCCTGGCTTCCAGATTGGCCAGAATGCTGTAGCTGCTGATGGTTAGCAAAGTGCCCCATGCTGTTACTCTAGGAAGTACTGAGAGGCTGCAGGATTGAATGCTAATGGGATTGCTTAACTGACATGGCAGCTGCTGAAAAATGAACATATAAAAAAGTTCTTTTACATGGAATTATTTTGTGGAAGGGTGGTGTTTGGAGGGCCTGATTGCTGAAGTGATTGTAGCCGAGTGGTGGTGTTTGGAATCTGATTTTCTGTACCTTGTGTCATTTCTTTCCTCAGGTTGACAGTAACACGATTATCCTACTCTGTCACTCTGTGGTTCATACAGTTAACACTCCAGTTGTGCACTTTGATGCTAGTAGGCGTCTATATTTTCTGCCTTTTATGAAAGCTATGCAGATTTGTGTACAGAACCAGCTGGTTAGACACCCTCTTCCAAATTAAAAACATCCTGCTACTAAAATATTTTCAGCTTATCATTCTTATTGAATTGTTACAATACAATAAACATTGTACTGTACAAATACAATAAAACAATTACTCACTTGACAAAGAGTTTTTAGAGGATCATATCTGCTGTCTTGATTTTTTGCTGTTGCTTTCACATAGGATCAGGTCAGTATCTTCTCACATGGGGAGCACTCATTGTGGCTCCACACCTAAGAATGAATTCATTATGAAGTTAAGAATATATTTCGGTTACATTATTTTTTTGTGCAGAATAAAGTATTACTAATCTTAGTGCAGGGTAGTAGAAAATTTCTGGTAAAAATTCAATGTGTTGGAAGATTTTTTTGTGGGAATATTTTCTTGAAAAGTGTGTTCTTTTTGATGAAGGTATTCTTGGGAGAAAAGATCTTTAATTAAAAAACAAACAAAACCCCAAACCTTGTCAAAATGGAATATTTAAGTTTTCTTATTTAAAAATATTTCCTTTCATGTAAGCAAAATATAAGCTGGAGAAATTTGAAATGTCAGTTGAAACATTCCTTTTTACATTAATTAAGCAAAACACTTTGAGCCAAACCTGCTAAAAAGAAAAAGAATCACAAGAATATTTGAAAACACATGTATTTTGTTCCTGCTGGGAATGAGCACATACTTTGAAATTTCTACAGTAGTCCCAAAGTAGAAATGACAGTTTTTCCCCCCTATACTAGAGTTTGAATAGTTGCAATTCCAAACTCAAACTGTAGATTCAAAGCCTCCCCTGGACCCAGATATATTTGTTACATACTTTGCATACTAGTGCCAAGCAATTGGGTTGAGTTTACCTCTCAGTGCTTTTACCACGACAGACTACAGTACAATAATTAAACTAAGCATTCTTAGGAAATGTAGCTTAGATCATTGACTCAGGGTTTTTCAGATGTGGCTCAAATCTTTTCCAGTTAAATAATGCAGAAATGTTTTCTTATGACTCGAGGGGGTTGGGAGCGTGTTGGAGGGGGGAAAAGTGCTGGTAGATCTCAACCATACCGACTCAGTCCTGTTGGCAAACTCAGCGAAGAGGCCAGATCCAAGGCTTGGAAACCTGAGCTACAGTGTGTCGTTCAGGACTGGGTTTAAAGATGTATTTCTGTGCCTGTGCAGTAGGGCTGTCTGTCACAGGGAGGACTGAGCCTACATCTGAGCTGCAGGAATGCAAGGTGGGAGCTTTCTCCTCAACTGAATAAGAGGTGCACTTTCTGAGGGGAAGGAATGAAGAACCCAAGCAATCCTTAGCCCTCTTTGTGTCCTGTTCACAAGGAAGCTTTTCCTTCCTAGCCCGCCTCAGTCCCTTCCGTCAATTCCAATTCACATCCTTTTCACTTCCATATCTAATGGGGATGACCTTCTTCTACTCAGCACCTATAATTTTATGTTCTTAAAGAGCTGAAAGTCTCATTCAAATATTGTAATTCCTCTGATTCCCCAAAACTGACCTCAAGTTTCCACTAATAGTTATTTAGTTGTACTGATTCCTTTGTACGTGTAATACACAGGTACATACACAACTCCAGCTTTTGCATAAAATTGAATTGATTCTAGAATCAGGACTGGAATAACCCTGAGAGTTTGTCATGTAGTCTGTCTCATCTTCTAAGTCTGGATCAGCAAAACAGAAGCCCTTCCTGACTGATTTTTGTCTACTTAAACCTAGGTAATTAAGATGCCACAATATATTCCAACTTTCCCTCTGAAGTACATTACTACTTGTTCTTCTTACCATCATCATGGATGTGGGGAAAAATAATTTCCTTAGTAGTAGCCTTTATTTCTCCCCTATCAGAAATGTCTTCTATGGGACAAACACAACCCTGTTTTTTCCAGCTTTCCCTAATGGGACTTGCTTGCTCTAATGTTATGTTCTCTCTGATTGTTTTCCTCTGGGCTTATCTCCATTTAGTCTACATCTTCCTTATCTGACAAGATTACTTTGAATTCTGTTCTTATCCTTGAGAATATTCATAGTCCTTCCCATCTTGAAACAGATTTACAGGCATACTCATACTGTCTTCTGTCCTTCAGGTCAGTAGTGAAAGTATTAATTAATACTAATACAGGATCGAACTATGCAGAATCCAATCTGACCGCTTTCCACTGGAATGCTAGAAATTGCTTTCTAGCGTGGTTTTCTACCCATTTTTGAGTTCACACACTTAGGGATATTTTTTCTGTTTCAGTGATGAGAGTGCTGTAAGAGATGATAGACTTATCAAAGTCGAGACTTAAGATCTCCACTGCCTTTCTTCTACCTGCAGGACTGATTATCCTGTTGCAGAAGGATGCGAGATTTGTGAAAATCAAATCAAGTCAAATTAATATTACTAATACTATTACTTTGTTATCTTCTAGTGCTTATCTGTTGCTATATTTTTTAAGGAGTAAAACAAGACACACTGATCTATAATTCCCAGATCCGTCCTTTTTAATACAATAGCTGTATGTGCTTAACTCTTCTTTATCATAACTTTAGACTTTGGTGGAGTAGTTTCTAATGTTCCATTACCTTTTTTTTTTTTTTTTTTTAAAATGGTGTTTCATTTAAAGACAAGTAAAATCCAGCAGTGATGCTAGCCATTGTCAGTAGTTTTATAGAAAAATGGGGACTGGGAATTATTAAATGAGTAGCCGAAAAGCTTGTCAGGAAACTTCCCAAACTGAAAATAAACATAAGGTGGGCAACATCAGCTGTAATAGGGGGGCATAGGGAGGCAGTGAATGGAAACTAACAGTCTGGTGTAGCAGCGTAACTTGCAGAGCAGGGGATGTGAAAATATGTGTAAAATCTGAGAGAAAACAAGAAGTTAACTTAATCTTCATGTAAGCTTGTTTTTAGTTTAATCTAGTAGGTATTATTTAATAGGGCTGCTCTTTAGGCAGGTTTTCCCAGACAAACCCTGTTTTCTTCTCTGGAAATCTTATGCTGGTAGAATTTAAGGAATTTGGACATTTTGTTTTAGGATTTCTAGATGTCTTTATACCCATAGGGAATAACAGTATAAATGAGACTAAGTTCTGCAATGTCCCAGGCTGGACACCTAGCAGGTACGCATGCGTCTGGTGTGTCCACTGCATTGGATCCACCATTCGAGCGTTGCTTCGTTCATGTCCTGTGTTACACCTCCTGTGGTTATAAATCAGACTAAGTTCTGCAATGTCCCAGGCTGGACACCTAGCAGGTACGCATGCGTCTGGTGTGTCCACTGCATTGGATCCACCATTCGAGCGTTGCTTCGTTCATGTCCTGTGTTACACCTCCTGTGGTGGGGGACATAACGTGCCTTACTGCCTCAGTATGGATCATCTAAGTAGACAAATAGGTTTGATGTATTTTGTAAGTCAGGTGTATCTGATTTTGCTGTTTATGCTCACACAATATATACAATCATGCACCTGCCTGAAAAATTCCTGTTCAAAACCTTGGAGGCCTATCCCCTCTGGTCATGTGCTGCCTGGTGGCTAATGTCTGAGGGAAGAGTCCCACTTATATAGCCACCTATGGATGCTGCAATAACATCCTGCATTTCCCATCTCGCCCTCTCCTTTCTCTTCCCACCTTCTCCTTCTTCATGCCTCCCTACCCTTTTTGAAATAGTGATCAGAACGAGCCCTGCGTAGCTTGTGGAAATGTGGTTTAGAATCAAAGCCTGTGTGCTGTTGCTACAGCTTGTGTGTGTGTAAAAGTGCTGGTGATGTTCAGAGTAGCACAGCTGGAGTTGTGCTTTTCTGACTGCTAGCATCAAATCCCGGTTCAGCATCCACTGAACTTCGAGATGCTTCATTATGGGCCCTATATCTTTGGTTCTTAACCCGATCCTTAACCTGAGAACACTTCCAATGCCTTCTCTGTACACCGGAGGCTGTAATTGAGGGAGCGTAAGTAGAGCAATGTAGAGATACTGCTTCTAGAAATGGGGAGGAGGGAAGAAAGAGAAGGAAGGATGTCTCCTCACCTGCTGCATACAGTGACACCAAGTTATCTGAAAAAGTTTCTTCAATTGCTGTTCCCCTTGCGAGCCAGGCCTACCCTGTATTGAGCACTCTGGCGGTTTCAGGTGATTGTTGCTCCAATGAGGTGTTTCATGCCTGGAATTATTTCTTTGATGGAAGAAATAGGGAGCAGGACTGGGAACAGATGGCTGATAACGACATCTTAATTCTAGAGAGAATGAAAGTGGTATTTCATTATGGAGTGGTATATTTAAATTGCCTTCAGGTGTTAGTTTAAGAGAGTAGAGAAAAAAGAAAAGTTAAAAAGATTTTTAAGATTTAGTAAAAGGGATAGAGTGGTACAAATCAGACCTAGTAATAATGCCCTACAAACCTGTCAGATTGTAGTAATGTGACAAGCACTAGCTAAAGGGAATCATTGCCCCGTGTATGGTGATGGACTTGTTTCACTTTGATGAATCAACTGGTTTGAATTATTAGAAAAATGAAATGTTTGCCCTGGTTTAGAATTTCCAAATGCCCCTTCAGGATAAAAGGACATGCATTATGTCTTTTTAATAATTTGAGAATCAATTTTATGCTATGCAAAATGTTCTCTCTTTAAAGCACTAACATAAATTTTAAAACAAATTCATAGTGCAACTGAGTTTGGTGTCTAATAAGCTTCATTTAAATAATTTCTTTTCTCTTGCTAAACTTTCCTGCAAACTGGACTTCTTTTAATAAGCACGTAATTCTAAAGGTTTATTATGATACTTTCAGCAGGCAGAATCCTGGCTGATACAAATGTCGACATAAATTAGGATTAATCAAGCTAATTCCTCTGTGAATTTAAGGTATTTGTGTATGAGAGATTGGAAAACTATCATTTCAAAGACCTGTGTCATACAGAAAGCCACACGCTGACATCTTTCTTTCTGTGAGAGATGTCATTGCAGTGCTGTTATTTTTGTTATATATGTAATCTAAATTGTGTAAAAGATGAATGGAGATTCATACACAAACCCTTTCAATCTGTTTGTATGCATTTGAGGAAAAGCTCTCATGGATTTCTTAAAAACACACAAATTAATATTGCTTACTTTTCAGCAGGGGTAAATTAGGGTCTTGGAGACCTTTTTAGAATAGTCTGGAGTTAAATAATATTGCATGTTTTTCATTTTACTATGATGAATGCAAAGCTATTAAACAACCTTTTAAAGAGTTGGTGTAATTATCTGTAAACAGTAATGTTACAAAAAAAGGTCAAGTTGTCCTGCCATTAGAAGTTTATGGATATAAACTGGATTTATGTTCCCATAAAATGGGCACCGACTAACTAGATTAATTCTACACAACTAAACCAACTGTAGTAATATTTAGAAACAATAAAATGATACCAATTAAAGCAATTTTATTTTTTGTGTCATATTGATTAATGGTGCACTAAAATTAACCAAAGACCTTAAAATCAGAATGGTTGCAGCAAGGCATCCGCGTCTCAGCATTATTACCAACAAGAAGGAGCAGTTAAGGGAGATGGCCCTGCAATAGTATGAATATTTAATTAATAATTAGTCATGTAATTTCTCCTCAGGAATTATTATCCCTCAAACTGGTTTGTGAATTTAATTATTAGCAGCCTTTTTGTTTCCATGTCCCCTCATTACTGTCAGGATTGATGTAACATAAACTTCATTAAAAATTAAAGCAAGAGTCTTAATTACAAGGCTACCCTGACTGAAGTCAGAATTAGCCAAGTCAGTGATGTGCAAATGAGTGCATTATTTAAGAAACATGCTGGAAGTAGTTATGCTAATGTGGAAGGTTCACAGTAGCAGACCTTTTCACTTGCAGTTGCATATTCATTAAATGCACTATGCAAATTTAATGTAGCAGCCTTAGTAATGCGTTGTTAATTTATTCAGATTTATTGAGTAGGACTTAAAAAAAAAGTACAAATTTAATTACTCTATCTGCTAGAATGATATTAGGAGAGATAGTGGAGGTTTAAAATGTGTTGATCTGGATTACTGCAGTTTGATGGAGGATGTAGTATCAAAGGACACAATTTTGATAACTAGGCTTGAAAGAATATTTGATTTACTTATGGAATGATCTAAGAAATCACTAAAATTGCACATGCTACTTCCCAATAGGAAAGTAAAAAAAAAAGTCTCAGTTGTATTAACTTAAGAGCTAAAGCAGTGCTGAGTCCACAGTCTAATGGATGTAATGATCCTACTGAGACCAGTAAAGGTTATGTATGGAGATCTATGGGAAGCAAACTGTCTTTGTGGAAAGTTCACTGGATGTTCCGTGTTCCTTTGCGATGCTGCTGATCGTCAAGTTTCCCAACAGGAATCCTGTCAGTTTATAACATTCATTTACTGGCAGCACAAGGTAATTTGTTAGCACTGGCTGATGCGAAGTTTAAATTTCTGGTTTTCTTTTTACTTTAGGGTTTGCAAAAACCCCAACAAAACCACTGTAAATTTACCATAGCAGAATAATTATTAACTGACACCTTTCTTTTTTTCCCTATGGAGGCTATACGTGTGGGGAAAAAGCAATAAGATTGCACTATGGTATTTACTTTGAAACATATTAAAAATAATTTGGACTGTTGTGAAAAGACTCACGCCAGCAGGTGTAACCTTGCTGTCACGAGGAACAGAAGAGCTGAGCTAGAACAATTAATTTCCAAATGCCTTTGCTTCTCCCCTTGTAACATTTCCCATGTTTTTATTTCCCACCTGATGTGTGGTTTCAGAAAACTAATTGCTGCAAATGTGTCTTGTGGTTTTTCAGTAATCAGCTTCATAGCTGGGTATCTGTAAAAGTTCAGACAATTTGTAGACATTTGTAAGGGCTAAAGCCTGGACTGCTCAGCTGGGCAGTAAGAGCATAAAGGACCCACTCCTTCCTAACCCCTGTACATTCTCTTCTGTGTAGGATTGTGTGCTTTGCTCCCTACTGGATTGTCTAAGCACCACCAGGCTGTGCATTTAGGCTACTGCTTGATACTTGCTAAGTGAGTGACTTCTGTTCCCTTGAAAAAGTATGATCCAACCTTCCCTGTAAGAAAACAGAAAACACTTCATGTGTTTCTTGCATTTTAAAAACTTAACAAACTTTCTCTGGCTGCAGGTACCTGAGTCTTCAAGTCAGGGTGTTAGTCTGTGGTAGACCTAGGCAATTCTGCATTATGGAGCCTCTGGTAAAGCTAATCTGAGATGTTCTTGCTCTCCTACTCTTGCCTCTTGTTCCTGCTATGGTGAGATTGCAATCTCCTCTGTCCTCTGAGCCACATCACAGAAATTACCTTGACTGTTCACTTTTCTTTTAAATCACTTTAACTGTTGTTTGAAGTAATAATAAGAATATTTTTTAATTGTATAGCTGCAGTTTACAAGCAGTGGAATGGACAAAACTGAGTCCATAATTTGATATGCATTCTTAAGTCTGCATGGATGTATCTTCCAAAAACAAGAAACCAAACCAATCCTCAACATGCTCCTCATCTTCACCCTTTCCCTGTGCTTTACTGGTATAAACATTGCTGCGGACAAGGCCAGGGAACTTTATTTTTTGGGTGAGGGAGTTTTTTCAGCCAGACCTTCTCCTGATGCAAGGTAACAAATGCTCTTGTGCTGGGATTTCAGTTGGCAACACAGGTTTAGCATTGACATCGCTGGATGAGGGAGACAAGGGGCTACTCTCTCTGTCACACTGCCACCTTCATTGTGTGCTGTAGTGCAGTCTAAGAGAACAGTGGCCACTGGCACAAGGGATGGAAACAGGTGGTTGGAGGCAGAAAGTCAACAAGATCCTTTTGTGGTGACTATCCTGTCAACCATGGAAGTGCAGCTACAAGTTCTCTGCCCATGTCTTAAGTACCTTTCACTGCTAAATATTCTAATTCAGACTCTGTGTCCATGTTTTTCAATCCATTCTGGGATCCATCCTGTTTTTCCCAGGTGGCTTGAGGAATCTGGAGAAATCTGTCTCTTTCTCCCTGCCCCCTTCATAAACAATTGGATCTGCTTGGATGGGTAAGTAGCTGACTGCCCAACCTATCAGTCTTTATTTTCCCTTCCTGCAGCAAAATCCTTTCAGATAGCTGCTTTCTGGAGCAAAAGAGTTTATCTTATGATTGCTACACAGAAAGGGATATATATAAAAGTATTTGCCTCCTCTGATGTCAGGCATCTTGCTTTGAACATCTAAGAAAGAGTCTGCCTGGCACTGAAAGTAGGTTCATCTTGCAGATCTTTGAATTGTTGGCTGTAGGTATAAACATACAGCTCCAGCTTTCTTAAAGCAGTCTTAAGTAAAATATACCTTCTTTGCCCAAACAAGGATCTACTTGGTATTCTACACATTACAGGAGTGTTGTTTGAAAGGCAAACACGGTGCTGTGAAGCCTTTCCTAGTGTGGCCTCTGTATGTCAGAAAAAGCAAGAGGTGTGGGTGTGCTGTGAGGCCATTTCCTGCTCCATACTGTGGTTCGCATTTCACACACTACTGGAAATGGCTCTCTTAATAAATTCACGTTCACTCTTCTTCTACCTGCTTATTCAGTCATTGGAAAAATTATTCTATTAAAGGAATAGGTTGGCTCATTTGAAATAGTTTGATTGCAGTGAAGTCTTAGAGCTGTGCCTTCATCGTGTGGGTGGTGAGATTAAATGATACACAGTGTATGCTTGGAATAGTTGAATGATTAGGCACTTACATCTGTTTAATTAAACAATGAGCTTCAACCTCTGTTTAATTAAGGACTATCTCATTTCAGTTGTGATCGCATGCTGGGAGTTATAACACTTTTGTGATTCAAATCCAAAGGATATAAGAGAAATTGGTTGGTCGCCTTTCAATCCTTAATAGCCAGTGGTGCACAGCACAAAGCAAATAAATGATTTGCAGGTGGACAATGTAAGAATTTAAGCATTATTAGGTATGTTTAAGGTAAGATTTGGGTCAATGTGAAGAATGTGAATTCTTATGTGTTGGATGATGGAGGAATTGAAGGCTAATAAATATAAATCATCAACTAGCAGTATATATATTCTAGCTGTACCCCCAGAAGCTCTTACTGCCTTAACTTTATCTCTTAAGTACTTTGCCCACATTGCTAAAGGACAAGACCCTTGCGCTCTTCAATGTCATCCTCAGAAAACCACCCCACTACTGAACCAGGAAAATGCTGTGGTTTTTAAACAAAAAGGAGGAGCTGAAACGCAGAGGCTGGTGATTAGATATTGAGAATCTTGCTATATCCAATTTACTAGAATTCATGAACGAATCTGGGACTGTTCTGGTTTCCTGTGCTCTGAGGTTGCATGCCAGGTAGTGGACTTCCCTTCCTCTGTCTTTGTTATGAATTTGAGGCACACAAACCTTGCTGTGGAAAGAAATTCAAACCAGTATTAATTTACAGGGAAAGAAGAAGCAGATAAAGAGAGTGCTGCACAATGCTCTTTCAGTCCTGAAGTGTGGGAAGTAAATAAGAAATTAGTAAGGAAATATAAGAAACATAGAGGGTTTTATAAATCTGCTGAAGGGGGTTCAGAAAAACAATTCTCACGGTCAGACTTACAGGTCTAAGTATTCAGTTCAGGCTGGTTGGAAATTCCAGCTTCCTCGTGACTCGTTACCTTGGCTGTCCCTAAGGAAAAACTGTGAAAAAAAGACGTTGCAGTGAGTAAACATGCCTGTCTCCATATTAACGGGCATAAGCCTATGCTGGAGTATTTGAGGAAACTGGATTAAATTTCAAACAAACATGGAATTTGTTCATCATATATTTATCTTACACATCTGAAGTCACTATGAACCCACAAACTCATCACTCTCCCCAGGTACCATATGACTAACACCAGAATTACACCACGTTTAAGATTTACTCTATCCCATGACTAATCAGACTAGAGAAACCCCTAAACAGGTAAAGTAAGTCCTGACCTGGACTCTCCAGGTTTCTAGGGGCTGTTGAGTTCCCAAGCTACTTTAAGCAGATAGATCATTGAAAGTCTGCGTGTGCCTGTCTCGCAGCAGCCACAAAATACCCTGGGCAAAGCCAGTCTGTTCCCTGTGCTGTCAGGCTCTGAGTCTTGTGGCAGCGCTTGGTACTTCTGCCCTGAAGACAAGGCAGAATTTTGGTGGATGCTGGAGGAACGTACAGCCTTGTCACAAATGTGATGAGATTTAGGCTTAGAATCATAGAATTGCATGGGTTGAAAGAGACCTTTCGGATCATCTAGTCCAACCATTGCTTATGGTACTAATGCTCCTAAGTTTAGATTAAATAATATTCCTGCTTTCCAGTTTTGAGTCCAAATACATTTGACATGTTTATTATCAGCTCTCAAATTCAAGCAAAAGGAAGTAGGAATTTAGTTTACAAAAAAATCTAATTATATATAATTTTGATTTTCACAACTGTTTGCTAATATAGCACTTGAATTTTGAAATAAGCAGTTAGTTTACAAGTAGCTAGATTTTTACTATGGTAAGGTATGGGGTTTTTTATAAAAACATTTTCAAAATAAGCAATTGAATGTGCATATGTTTAATTTTGGTAGATTGGGGGTGTGTGCATGTATATGTAATCAAAACAATACTTTCTGGTAGGAAAATGTCAATCAGATTCATTTCAAATAAGAGTTGTAAGGGTTAAAAAAATAAACTCCCAAGAATTTTGGGAGAGAGACAGTCTCATGCTTCAGTATATGCGATGACTATAACTAATACAGTAACTGTAGAATGTGTTTCTTTCATATCGACCTGCTGTTTCTTTAATCTTCCTGTTGCTGTGTGGTATCTGCTAATAGAGATTACAAGATTGTGTTGCTTTTATGCAGACTGATGCTTTCTATGTTTTATATTTGCTGTAGTTGTAGGAGTAGCAGTTCAGTCAATGTATGCAAGTGTAACTTGTCAGCCTTCATGCAGTTACAGCTGTTGCTAGACCATCCCTATGGTTTTAAAAAGATGATATATTGAGAAAGTTCAGTTCTTGGGTTACAGGAGCATGTTATTGTATTGAACCTTAAAAAAAATAATTAAAATTGTAAACCCACGTAGCTTTCTTGTTAAACAACCTTGTGTTTTGTTTCTTTCTGTAACTAGGGCTAGATCAGTCTGAATCCTGGGCAGGCAGAGCAGCCGAGGCCATCTCATATCCCAGTGAATAATGTCTTTGCTATTATTGGTTTTATTCTTTGTTGCAGATTAAATTAGTTTAATCAAGAACAGGAGTTTGGGCAGCCTCTCATCTTCCTACCTCTCCCTGCCCTCTATCCTCCACCTAGCACATTAACTGGAGGAAAAATTTATGATCTCATTAGTTTTATGTATTGGTTCACTTAGGACAAATTGAAGCTTAAAAATGTCACTCAACTTTGACCTGTTATGAAAGCGTTTGACTCACTGAAGGCTACTCAGGTGTTTCCGAGCCATTTGACAACTCTAGTGTCTGACATCCTGTAAAGGTCCTGTTAAAAATGGACTCTGTACAGACATCTCTGGTCACCAGGATCACTGCAGATTCTAAACTAGGCTTTTGCAGGTATTTTCTTTGCTGTGCCAAGCCTCGCTTAGAGCATGTTTAGATGTGCTTCTCTGTTTCTCTGCCAACACAAAAATTCCATAATAGTGGGCCAACATTTGCATGAAGCGGGGCAGCTTCTTCCCTCGTTGGCTTACGACCTGCCTGTGCCATGGAGACTGGTGGTGTTCTCTCTGTTGTATTTTACAGTACTTTCCCCATCTGCCTTGTCAGCCCATACTTGACTCTTACCGAGGTCATAATCTGAATTTTTGCGGCAGGGAGCTGCAGAGCTTGACTGTATCATCTGTTCCTCTTGCCGGTACCTTCCTCTGCAGCAGAGTTTTGCTTTGTGCTGCACAGAGGGAGAGCTGCTGCCGCGCTGGGCAGCTGGGGGTGCAGTTACCCTGGGTCACGAGCTGCCCTGTATCGTGGGAGGGAAGGACATAGGATTACTGCCATTCTAGATGGCTTTGTTCACTAGCGATTTTCAGGGAATTCCTGAATTTCACATTCCCTGAGAACCTCTTCTGTATTTAACTTCTGAGGCCTAATTTGAAAAGTTGGGGTCACTTGGGGGGGCTTTGGAGGCTGGACACCAGCAAACAACACGGTGACAAAAGAATATGAATATTTATTTTCTTTAAGCCACCATATCACATTTCTGTCTGTGAAAAGAAAAATGAAAAATTGCTTTGTTTGGAAAAATATGTATTTCCAAGCAATTTCAAGAGTTTGGTTAAATCTGCCGAGTCCTCTTTTCTTCACCTTGTATCAAATGGATCCTGAAGGAGGATTCCAGGAGTTCTGCTGCAGGGATCAGCTATATTTTCCATCCCACCGTTAGCCTTTCCCCTCCATACTGACTTAGCATGTGAAATTTTAACTCAAGAGAAAGCCTTGCATAGATGGAGATTAATCTCCTGATGCAGTTCTTGACAGCACTAACAGGCTGTGATGTTCCGGGATAATGCTGCTCCTCATACTTCCTGCTGCTTGAAGCAATTATTTTTCATGTAAGATATGTTGGTCCTATGCAGGGATTTTTACAGGTGTCTTTGTATCCCATGGCAAAGATTTGAGGCCTGGGGCTACTTTTTCTATGTCATTGTCATAATTCTAAGCTAGATAAGCTATTTTGGGGGCCCCTTCTCTGTCAGGTCTTTGGAATTTACAGTCTGTCTCCCTTGCCCTCTTTGTCAGACACTAAGGCGCTCGTGCCTTAACTGAAGATGATTTGCCATATGGCAAAGTGGGTTTGCTCTCTATTAAATGTTTTTAATTGCAGTGTGTTTACAAAGAGCTCTGTAAATACTTACATATCTGATGCTGCTAAAAATCAGTTTTATACTAGGTTTTCCTGGGCCTATTCCAAATGATGCTGTTCAGAGAAGTTAAATTACATTTGCTGCCATTCAGAGCTTAATGACAGCATGCCCAGCGTGGGGCTGTATGGCATCGTGCTTTTCACGCATCCATAAATAGGACTTCAAAAAGATTACTTCAAATGATATAGGTGAGTAAGCTCACAGTGAGGTCTGGCAGGAATGCCTACTCTAGTAGCACCAGTGAAATCACTCGTATGATTTAAAGCCAGAAACTCAGCCAATGTAATTAATTTTAAACTCTGTTGTTTGCACTAGGATTTTACATTGATTTTTTTAGTTACCCCAATACGACTTCTGCACATAAGCAGAGTCTGATTCTGTCAGGGCTTTTTCAAAAGGCTGCTCACTGCCCTTCATAAAAAGTTTAAGGAATTGACTTTGACCTTGGTTTTTTCTATTTTGCCTCCTCAAAATTGACTCTATGCATTTTTTTATTACTCTTTTTCTTCTTGGAGACTTGGTGCTTGATGATTCCTAGAAGAACATGTTCAGGGAGGAGACTGAGGGACTTCTGTCTCCTGCTGTTGAGAAATTGGAGTGGTTTTAGCAATCCTTGTGACCAATAAAACCTGGCTGTAGTACATCAGAATACGTTGGGTGCTAGATAAATCCTTAGAGAATTGATTTTGGAAAGCAGTGGAAGAGAGAAAGGCTTAAAGTGCTTGTTATTAGCATTCTACTTTACACCTACTGTCACAAAAGCAATGCACCTGTATGGAAAATGGAAACTCTTGGTTTAATCCTTCTGATACAGTAAGCATTGGGAAAAAATAAGTAGAAAGTAACTAGAGGCCCAAGGACTGGCATTTAACTAGGATACTTCACTCTTCATTGAAATTCAGGCTTTTGGGAATCGTTGTCCTTGGTTTAGCAGCCAGTGCCTGCAAGCAGTGCTAAGCGTCCCCATGAATATACTTCAGGCACTGCAGATGTGCAAAATAACGTGGGCCACCCGGGCATCTTGCTGGTCACTCTGCTCTGCAGCACCAGCGTGGGAAGGGCTATCACCTGGTGCATAAAAGCTGTGCTGGGAACAGGCTTCATCCTGCTTTGTTGCTTTGTGACACAAGTACCAGTGTTGGCAGTATGAAATCGGAAAGGGTGTGAGGAACTTCCACTGTTGGTTTTGGAACTATTTTCTGTTGCTTCTTTTACAGAAGTAGGACTAAAGGGCACTGGATCCTCTGCAGGTGGGTTACAGCTATGTATTTGCCAATGGGATGTGCTTTTCCTACCTTCTTATTCTTGGAGACAGAACGTATCATAATAAAATAGGTAGTATTTAATTTAATGAAGTCTTTGATTATTGTGTCTCTGTAGCTTGGAGAGGTCAGAGCAACAATGAATGGTTTTGAAATGTAGTTTTAGGGGGGATTTCATAGCTGCCATGGGTATGAGCATGAATGGCTCAGGTAAAGAAGCCAGGGGATACGGGGACACCCTGTGTGGGAGGGGACCACGGCAGCACATTCTTGAGGAAATTTAGGAGGAAGAAGTTTGGAGAGAAGAATATTTGGAGCCAAATCCTTTTCTGGTGTAAGTTACCTTAGCTGCACTGGTTATGGAGAAGCTAGGAAGGCTTGTGCGATTTGAGGATATACATTTGTATCACAAGAGAATTTCTTCTGGGCTTTCTGACTGTGAAACATTAGAGCTCTAATGCACCTTGATTCTCCAGCCTCCTTTAAGTTTTAAATGTCTGTCTTTTGGGTATGGTCTTAATAGACTAGGGCTTTAGGACCAGTTTCTGAGAGAAGTGGTACTGTTCAAGAAGGGCCCTTGACACCATTCTGACTTAATGCTAGACACATCTGCCGCTACTTGGACAAAATTGACATTGTCTAGAGAGCAAAGCAATCACCTAGTGTAGCATTACAGAGCATTTACACTTGAGCCATGTTACCAGGCAGTAAATCTTGACCTTTAGGAGTTCAGAGATTAGATTTCTTTGCTGCAAGCGCTCAAGATATTGTTAGGCATTTGTTGCTATTCAAAGCAGATTTCAGGGGTTACCTATGGGTTTAAATCATAGCATCAATCATTTTTGGAAGGTTCTTTTAAAGCTGAGATAGCTTCAAATGAAAACTAGGATTACTTTTACATTTATTGTTAGTAGTTGGCAAGAAGCAAAAGCAGGGGGAGGAAGGGGTTGTGGAGGCATAAGACATTGCTGTAAGTTTCAGTGTTTATTTCTATGTGAACAGTTACTTTACAGGTTTAGAGGGAAATGGCTTCTTTGCAATGGTGTGAACTGATGCACTTTTTCCAATGGGATAATAAACTAAAAGTCACATTCAAAATAGGACTGAACACAGATTTTTAAAAGAAACACATTTTTAAAATAGCACCTCAAATTATCATTGACTTACAAATAGACACAGTGTTAATCATCTATTAGTACCAAGAAATGCTTGAAAGCTGATGCTTTGCAATTGTGTACAAACCAAACACTTCAGAACAGGGAGGTCAGGATGATGCTGAACCAGGGCAATGAGCCTCCACTACTGCGAAGAGTCCTTCCTTCCCATTACAGGAAAGCACTGATGATCAAATCTGGGTAGGTGCACATAACATCTAACTAGGAATCTCATCTCCTTTCTCACTGAGATAGAAGAATCAAAACTCATAAGACGTTTTCTCCTTTTTTCCTCCCCTTTGCCCAAAAGGCAAAAAGGAGTGGGTCTCAAATCCATATTTCTCTTTATCCCAAGCTTATTTTTCCAAAATAGAAAGTTACAGCTATAAAAGAAGTCCAGGATTTCATCCAAAGTTTAAAAAAAATATTCCATTTGTGAAATCTAACTGAAAACCGCAGATACAAAATGGAAGGGTAATGACTGAAAAGTGATGAAATAAGATCCTGTTGTAATTGTTAGCAAAAGCCTGTTCTGCATAGTGCTGCAGTTAAAATACGGTGGCAATCCTGAAATGCATTTGGAAGAAAATCAGCCAGAGGAGTTAAGGGAATTTTGCCCTTTGCCCAGGCCAATGTCCCAGTGCTGGAACACACTCAAACCCTCTGGGCATTGTATTAGAGAAGGATTGGAGAGCACTTGGAGAGTACAGACAGGGAAACTTTTATTGAGGAAGAAGCACGATTAAAGTGATTAACTACCATGAAACAGTTCATTACAGAGTCCTTTAAAGTGTAAGTCTCCCAGCCCCAAGGGTTTAACTTTTTTACTTTTTTTCAAACCTGTAAAACAAAATAATAGTGATTTTTCTCTGAAGAAAGGAACGGAAAGCTTGAAAAGTGGGAGGAGCTCAGAAGGGGGCAGAACCTTTTGCTCTTTGCAATCTGTAATTGATATTATAAAACTTCCTGATGAAATATGCTCTTCCAGGCCTTTAGAGGCCAGAACCTCTGAAGTTATTTTGCTAACGCTTGCTTCCTAGGCAAGCATCATAAATGTCAAGTATAAGAATGTGCTAGAATTGGCTGCGCAACCTTCTGTTGAGCAGTTCTGCTCCTCTGTGCAGATGACAAGCACTGTCCTCACAAGTCCTCAGGTCTTGTTACCAATTCTGAGATAACCAAGCATTAACAACAGCAGGTGGAAGCTTAACTGGCTTTCTAGAATTGGCTAGGTTTCTTTGGACACTTTACATATCTCACAAGGTATTAGTTTGTCCTTTCACAGTTGGTCCTGCAGCCTTTGAAATCCTGGCCAGTGGAAACAGTTTTGGGCCTTGGGAGGTAATAAAAAAAGCTCTCGGTGAGTTCCATAGGAACATAAAGGGATCTTTGGTGATGATGGCAACCAAGGTATTGCCACTTTATCTCTACTTCTGTTTTTCACATTGGTGAAGATGGCTTGTCTAGATCTGAACTCCCCCACTCTTGTCTTCTGTACAGCTCTTTTGGCCCTGGTTCTGCATCAGTCTTTATCATGCTCTTGTGTGGTTCCACCACTCTGAGCATCTAAGCACGTGACAGTCTATAGAATGTTTGCATTAAAGCAGTTAGGGCAGTGCCATTTCCATTTTTGTGGATGAGAAATTGCATCTTGTTTTCTGTAATTGGGTCCTCTAAGGTACTGGGATTCAGGCATCTAAATATCTTTTGAAGTGTTTAGGTTAAAATGGGAATTACATGGAGTTCCAATACAGAGAGGAAAAGAAAAAAAACAAACCCCAACCAAAAACCAAAGCCAGGTTCTTCAGGTCTTCAGCTTGCAGCCTTGCTTGCCTTTGCATCCTAAGTGAAATGATAGAGATTGGAGTATGTGAAGTGCTATTTTAAGTGAAAGCACTAAAGGGCCTTGGTACAAAGCCTTGTGAAATGTTGACATGCTTTGTCATACTTACAAATTCTGAAATGTTTGCTGCTTGTTTGAAACAGTATAGGAAACATTCTTTTAGGAAACATTATTTTGATGAAAATAAAAGAAAGTACAGGAAAACATAATCTAATTGTGACTGACTATGCTGAACCTCTCTAGAAGTTTTTGTTTTGATTTGCTTCCCTCCCACTTCCTCCCCCAAGAAGACACACTTATTCGTGCTAGCAAATGCATGGTGTGCAGTGGTTGCTATGGTAATTATTTCTTGTAATGAGTTAATGTTATAAATGGCTAGGATTTAATGAAGAGTTCCCTCAGGAATATCTTGATCAGTTCAGATTGCCTTCTTTGGGCTGTGCATCCCTGTGAGACGCGCCAGGGTGCTAGGCATTCATGCATCGCAGCAGAACCAGGATGGCTGTGGTGTTTTATCACTCCTGAAATCTCCCATGCTTTTTGCAAGCTAATTCCGTAGAAAACACAAGCAGACAATGCGGAACTCACTAATCAATTGGGCTGGGAATCTGCACGATTCTGCTTCCCGGTACTGAGGGGAGAGCTCGGTGTGGCTTTGTGCAAAGTCCACAGATGTGGAGTGGCAATAAGATTTTCATGTTTACAGAAGCTGAAAGAACACTTGGTTCTGTTTTAAAATAGAATTATTCTCTTGTTGAGTATATGAGTGCTTTGTACCTTTCTAAATGGTCCACACACTGTGCAAAAGCAAGTGATGTCTTAACGTGGGCAATTTGCAAACCTCAAACCAGATTTAAACTTTGTGGTTTTATCAATATTTTATATTCTAGGTCTTTACAGAAACTCATTAGGATATGTTACTAAAACAGGTGTCTTTTCACAATTTAAATCTTTAAAAATTCTTAATTTAATTTTGAGACTGTGAAGAAATAGTTAACTTGGTCCAGCAGGTCCAGAGACTGAAATGAAGGCTGCCAAGCAGTAATAAGGCTGCTACCAAGTCTGTTAGGAACCAGCGTACAAGTGCTTGCTGTGGTTAGCTCCTTCAGATGTATGAATAAAGGTTACAGGACTAGTCCTTTTATGAGGCCAGATATGGGTTCTCCTACAGTTTTGCAATACAGAAAATGGCTTAATCTATTTAGCAGAGGAGATTCAATGTGGTGTTTATTTTTGGAAAATAGTGGACATGAGAACTCAGGGAAAAAAATAATAGGGGGCTTAACGTGTCCAATACAGATCTGGCTCAGCTTATGTTTTCCTCAGGGCAGTCTCTCTAATGGTACTTCTGTAAGCCAAGATGGTCCAGACCAAAACACAAGATCCAAACAGCTGCTTTTCTCCAAAGACACACTAATTGCCAGGGCTGTGACCTGGACTGAATCAGTCTCCCTTTAGCTGCTGATTTTTGTGGTTGGAATTTTTTCTGATCAGGAGTTGAGACCAAACACACAAGCTGCAGGAGAAGTGATGTGTTGTGAGATGGGATGAGGCAATGAACAATTTCAGCACGGGTTACAAAACTGCACTCCAAACTTTCAGAGCAACCATGTTGTAGGGGAAGAAGAAAGCAGTAGTGTGTGTGGGATGTTCGATATGTTGTATGTTAATTTACTTGAAATAATAGTATCTGGGTAGTTGAAATAAAACTATCTGGGTCATACTTAATACACTTTTGGTTATTCCACATGCCACATTTAATACTTGAGCTGCTTAATTAGGGAAAGGTTTTTTCCTAGACTTAAAAACCTTTTCAGAAGTGATTTATTTTATAGTGAGATTGTTTTAAAATTGACTTTGTCTGAACAGAGACATTTACATTTCAAGTATTTCAAAGAGAATCAGAATTGCTCAAATTCTTCTCTATCTCTAATTCAGCTAATCTCTGTGCTGTTCCCCTTTTACCAGAGGTACCAAGGGTTCTTTTGTCGAGAGCATTGTTTTTCAGACTGTGCTAATGCATCTTTAATCATTCTTCTTCCTCTTTCTTATGCAGTTGCTGTATAGTTCTAGGTGGAATTGCCTCTTCAGATTTTTTCTGTCTTGCAGTGGCACATTCAGACTCAAATTGTTGTGCTCAGTAGTGCCATTGTCACATTATAACAAGGAAGATGCTTCATCATGTGTCATAAAATGAGTTGAAATCTTCAATAAGGAGCTGAGGGATCATGTTGGAGAAAAACATTCATTTTTATGCACCAAGCCATTACACTGGAAAAGGACACATTAAAGCTGTCAAAGTATTTCAATCTGTAATAACAGTGTATCATGTTAACAAATTGTGGTGCATGAGGTTTTCAGTATTCTGGCTTACAAAGGTAGAAGATGTAGATGTTTCTAAATGGGCAGCTTGCTTCTGGATTATGAGTTTGGCAGTCGCTAACAGCAAACTTTGGTTTCAAAGTATTAGTAAATTAGATAATATTATTTGTCTAGTCTAATTAATACAGTCAAGTCAGTGTCTCTTTTACTGTTGCTGCTATGTAATTATGTTAGATTTGTCTATGTGTTCAAGTAATCCATTAAAGTTGGCACGCAATATAGATTGTCTGATTGTTAATCAGCAGCTCAATATTGTTTACATGCTGGTCAGAAAAAGGGATATAAGTGAAAGATGGTGAGGGGAAAAATAGATATATCCAGAAACAGAAAAGACTGTATTAATGTATGAAAAGAAAAATGGTACCCGAATTCAGCAAGCTGAAAGTTGAATTACCAAAGTGTCAGTTTGAGTAAAAAAAAACCCATTAAATCTGTGAAAATATCTGCTTAAATCATCTTCCTATGCTTGTTAGTGCAAACAGTTTTGAAATATTAACACCATCACAACATATCTCTGTCTCTGTAAGAACTAGTGTAAGCAGGAAAGTACAATATCTGTTTTTTAAACCATTTCTGTGGTATCATTAGTGTATGCTTATGACTTTGCTGGATAAGCAAAGAGATTACAGTGTTTGCTTACAGTCCTCGTGTTCCAATGCTCTGTGGCTGCCAGTGATTTACAGTTGCCTTTAACGGGGGGTTATTGGGATCAACTTCCAAAATAAAGGCCTTTTTGAGATGAGTGTCATTATATTTTTGGAGTCTTGTGCTGTCAAGATTTTGAGAATCTTTTAATAGTCAAAAACCAGGTCAAACCCCTCATTTTTACTCATTTGCAAATTCACCTAATTCCAAGAATGCCTTTTGCCATGTTAGGAGAATGAGCCTGGTTAGACACACCTGGCCTTTAGGTTAGCAGTGTGTTTTGAAAGGAAGCTGAAACCGTTGCTTTCACTTACTTTGTACTCCCGGGTTCTTGTTTTGTGGGGAGAAAACTTTATTAGTTTCATAACTGTCTTAAAGACCCCTTTTAATTTTGAGGGATAAAAGCCACTGTTTAACTATGGAATAGCACGTAGCATAGTTCATGCCTTGCTATACGACCTGCTGCTTCAGTCCTCTTTGGAGAGACGCTGGGGTGTCCTTCAGAGGTGAAAGGACTTCCTGCAAGGGGCAGAAGAAAGCTTTCGCAGAAGCTGTTGGGCAGTAGTTCTCTTCAGTTCCTGGAGTTTTACCAGCCTTCAGGATAGGTAAATGTGCTCAGTGTAGCTTTATGTCACAGTACAGTCTCTTAGGGCTGTCTCTTGAGGCTAACTGATTCTGGTTAGTTCTAGTCTTTCCAGTGAAACTGCCAGTAGTATAGCAAGCAAAATTATTCTTTGGGGGGTTTGTGTGTGTGTGTGCAGATGCTCTGTTATGCAACAAAATAAACAGACAGACTCCATCCCACAAATGCTGTTTAATAAGCTGCTGTTCTTCCTCACCCCAGATATAAGAAAGCAGATCTTTTGTTGGTAATTTCTAGGTATTTTTTCTAGTGTTTTTTTCTAGGTTATTTTTCTTAAGCTCTTCTTTCACTTGATGATTTTTGGCTTTCTTCGTCTGGCAGAACGGGACCATTTGGACTATAGACCCTCCTGTGTCTTCCTTGGGATTTTAGTTAGGGGTGTAGGCTCAAATCAATTGGACTGGTATAAACAATTTTGAGTTTTAAGCAGGAAGCTGAAAATTGTTCTTGTATTTAAAACCCATTTTTTCTCATCCAACCACTTATGTTAAACTGCAGTTAAAATGGAGTAAGACTTTGCAACGAAAAGCTGAGCCAAGAAGAGAGTTCTGGAAAGAAAAAGTAAAATGTCACTTAAGTGCTGAGGAGTGTATTTGATTGATGTTAAAGGATGCAGAGTGCTTCTGAGGAGCAGCACTGTAGGTGGAAAAGGAACACATTGTCATTAGGCTCAAGAAATAGAGAATATCTACTTTTTAAAGTTGTCTTTAGATATTCGGGCAATATTGCTGCAGTATTTTCTGTGTTATCTGAGTCAACTGATTGCAGGGCAGGTAGCATCTGATAAGAGTGGTGTCGTGCACGTGCATGTTATAGGTCATCTCAAGAGACACTGGGATTTTAACTTTTATATTAGGACCTTTGAAGATTTCATATAATTTCTTCAATGGTAAAAGCAAATACCAGAAGGTGTAAATATTTTTCATGTATCCTGTTATCTCATGTTCTTTTCTGCTACTCTAGTAACTTAGCAGTCAGTAAAGCAGTTCCTCAAATCTCATAATTTTAAGCCTATAACACAAAGAATATTATTTAGCAGGTTAAATATTACAGTCTTAATTTGAGATCTTGTGTGGTAGTCTAGAATGAATTTTTTTATGTGGTTTTTTTTGTCTTTAAGATTGGCTGCTTTTATTCAGAAAAGAAACCCTAAACAGAATTTCATATGTTTATTCAGGAAAATATGTTTGTGTATATACACTTTCCAGATTTTAATACATAAAGGAATGTCTTCAGTTGACCCACATGTGTTTCCACATCTGGCTCATGCCCTGTTGATACTTTGCTTAACACCTTTCTGTGTGATGCATAAGGAGCTGTGACCATGTAGTTGTAGAACTGCATAACAAGAACTCAATCACTCAGTTAGTGAAGAATATTAATTTGAAAACTGGGATATTTCCAGCTGAACTATGATGCCGACGTGCTTCAGCACAAAGCACTTGAGACCTAATGTTGATTATAGAGCAGAGAACTGACTGTTTCTCTGTTTGAGACATCCTATAGATTAGCATTGTACACTTGTTTCCATCTTCCTGGTGTCCCCCAGGACCCACTGTAGCCTTGTCTTCTTATTACCGAAGGCAGATGTTACCTTATCTTCCATGAATGGGTGCTCTCACTTTGGCTTACCCTTACATTCGAGCTGTCCCCCATAGCAAGTTCTCGTTGTTAAAAAACCTCTTTTTGGTAAGTGTACTATCTGATTAATACTCTGACCAAATAAGAGTAAGGTAACATCCGAAGAAAGACTGGGTTTAAGAATCCTGAGGATACCAGCCAAATCTTGGATAGCTGAAGACAAAAGGGACAATTTCTGAGGTGATATAGAGAGAAAGTGCAGACTTCTTTACTATGAGACTGGATTCCAGAAAATCCTCCCAGCTGATTAATAAAAATTGAAAGCAAGGAACATGGTGTAAAGCACTGGAACTGAAAGCCTGTGATGTGTGTAGCTGCAAGATCAGAAAAGAGAAAGCAGGTTTCCTGGCAAGGAATAAATAGGCCTTTCCTTTGTACACCCCAAGATGCTTCTTCAGGGGGCAGATGAGCAGAACGTGGACCAGAATAAGGATAACAATTAAAGGAAGAGATTGAGTGTCCCTAGGAATACTGTAGGCACTAGTAGGTTGGAGAGAATTTCCTGAGGAAAGGATCAGATATTGATAGCAGTGGCCACAATTCACTCCAGTTTGACCAGCTAACAGACAAAGAACAGGATCAGAACCACTGGAAGCAGAGAGATGAATGTGTTTAGTATTATGGGAAGAATAGCCAGAGGATTAAATGGCAGTGAATCTATACCACAGAAAGTAAGCAGAAAAAGAGATAAATTCTTGTGGTGTTGTCAGAATGCAAGCTGGAAGTATGGGGAGAGCAGAGGTCATTTTTTTAGATCATGTCCTGAAGAGACATGTGTGGTGATTTAAGTATAATATTAATTGCCTAAATATAGTATAAAGAATCCCACCCTTGTACACTTATCTTCCAGGCAAAACTAGGTACTATAGAGAATGTAGTACTGATGCTAATGACAAGGGAATGTGCTACTGATTGGTGATTCCCAATGGACTTTTTTTATTTTAGGGGGAGCAGAACTAGAGCCTACACACTATTTGCTTCTTTTCTCCTTCCCATTTTATATCCCTTCTGCATGAGACATGTCAGAAGACATCAATCAGCCAGCAAAGAATCCAGCTTGATAGCAAACTAGACCATAAATAATGCCCTCTGCCAAAGCACAGACAATTCTCAAACTGATGAGAACAAAACAATACAGAAGTATTAATTGCCTCTTTAAGAGTATAAAACCACTCTGCTGCTTGGAGCAGTGCAGCTCTTTAGAATCTTTAGCTGCTAATGACCACTGGATTCTGAGGGGCTACAGTTGTCTTCCCAATTATTTAAGAACCTGAAGCAGTCTCTGAGTGGCGAGTATTAAAAAGGAAAATCAAAGCAATGTGCTATATTGTGCATTAAAGTGATTGGTGTATGGTACTGTGTTTTTATGTAATTTAACATTTAGAAAACTAAAGACAATTAAATAAAAATAATCTGTTTTCCCCTATTTCCAAGTAAAAAAAATTATTATTATTTTGAACAAATCTGTAAGGAGATTTCTCTCAGAAATAGGGAATATACTATTCCTTTATTTCTTTTTATGAGATATAAATTTTAAAAAGCTTGGCCTACTGTAGAGGAAAGCAGTGCTGAAGGACCTGTTCTGCTGTTTGTATAGACACATGAATGGAAATTCAAGCTGAGCAGAACCGCTGCTGCTGCCTTTCCTTCACTGAATGTCAGCTGTGTGCTGGTTGAGTAATAGCTGGCTGTTGAGTAGTTTCCCTGCCCTGGCCCTGGGGCCCACTCCCTCCTTTCCCCAGCAGTCACGCTCTGGAAAGAGAGGCTTGTGACCTTCAGCTGACTCAAGAAAAGGTAGGTGCACCTCCAGTGATAGCAGTACCTCCAATAGACACAAAAGACCACAGGATAATTCAAGGTGAGAGGAACCTTTGGAAGCAGGGTTGATTTCAGAGCCGGATAGGGCTGCTCATGGCCTTGTCCAGTCATGTTTGACTATCCCTAGAGCTGGGGACTCCACAGCCCTCTGGCACAGAGAGGGGAGAGAATTTCTTGTTCCATGGCAATGAGGTGAGGGAAGAGGATCTTTTGTTGTGGTTGCATCAGATGGATCTGTGAATTATGTGAGCGCTCATTTGAGAGACTGGATTCAACATTGTGTTCACCAGAATTTAAGAACTTGGAAAAAGAAAATCTTCCTTCAAGACCAGTACCATATGTCACCTTTCAGAAATGAGTAGTAAGTAGTCTTCATAAATACTTCTGTGCTTGGACTGAACAATATTTGCGTGTGGGTATAACAACCACCAACTTACCTGAACTGCTGTGAATTGGAAATTAGTAACTGAAACAAATGAGCAGTCTCTACACTAAAACATAGCTATGAACTTTCAGTCTGGCTGAAGACTGAGAAATATTTGCCCGATGTTTGCCTGGGTGGATAGAAGTTAAAGCACTTACTGAAGACATAGCTTGTAGCAGAGGAGAAGCAGCCTGAGCTCTTAATCAGAACAAGAAAACACCTTGGGCTGGTTCTAGCATGTTGTCCCAAGAAGGGCCTGGAAAGGAGTTTTTGTCTGAAAGAATTTTGAAGTTACAAAAAAAAGTGCTATATTGGCATCTTTGTGCTCATAAAACTGAACTTGCCACATTTTCTGCCTTAGCAGAGCTGCACCAAAATGCCTGATTCCAGCACATATTTGCTGTCTGCTCATTACGAGTTGTGATTTGCAACCACCAGTGACTTACGAAGGAAAAAGGCAAATTAAAACAGATTAGGTAGACATTTGGTTCATATTTATAGAGGTAAAGGTGATTCTGGCATGAAAAAAGGTGGTTTGGGAATGGGGTACAACAAAAATACTAATCCAGACAGGTACTGAACAATGAGATATTGCTGCATGTAATAAGGTTGAATGAAATCAGTAATGTTTGACTGTAAAATGAATTGCTGAAGACTCAGGTTTAACCGCTTGGCCAGGCTGTTTCACTGCAGTACAGATTTTAAATAGCACAGGAGTTCATCTTTCTGTAAGACCAGAGAAGGGGGAAACAGCAACTCTCCTGCTTTAGGAAACATCAGCTAGAATCAAAGTGGCTAGTGTTGCACCTGAAGGAGCACTGGTAATCACCCCACATCCAAATGAGTAATTAGCTGAAATAATTACCAGCCTTGAGATGAATTCACACACTTTTTTGCCTGTGACAGTATCAAGGATAACAGGTGTTGAGAGTGCCTTGAAGGGACAAAGATTAAAGATTATTTCATTATCTGGATTCCTTTAGGCAGAGAAGTCTTGCATTTTATCCTGTCATGCACAGAAAGGTCTAAGCAGCACCTCGTTCTCCTCATGCTTTGGCAGTTTTGAAGCTGAGCTTTTGACAGAGAGTGAATATTGTTTAATCTGGGAGAATGGTCTGTCCTTGAGAATTCAGTAAACTATCTCTGTGTCTCTGTACAGTCTGATTCCTGCTCAGAGGCCCAAGGAAAAATGCAAGTAAGGATGCCAAAGAGACACTGAGCAACAGACTTCTTTTACTGAGGTTTAGGTTAATTAGGAAAGAAAGCATTTGAACAGTTACTTTACTTGGAGACTTACTGATGAAACACTGCAGGTTTCCAACTCGGTGTTTCAAGATTTGCAAAGTAGCATGGTAAGGAGTGCTAATCTTGTGCTGCCATTTCCTCATGCGTGCTTTTAGATAGTTTTGTTTTGTTAGTTATACCCAGAGGCCAGACTGCATCAGGACAAAATATCCATACGGAGTGTGCTCTAGAAAACATCAACTCTTACTTCCTTACTGGGAGGCTGTGTCAGAACCAGCGAACTTTCAAATGCAGAATAACCCCTTCTCAGATAGACATTCTGCTATTCCAAATACTCTGCAACTATTATAATAATTTCCAATTTTTTTTCCATTTCACAGCAGTGATCTGCAGGAATAATGTCTCTTAAAACTGTCACTAGTTTATTATCTTTTTTCACAGTATTAGATCCATGAGATCTGTTAGTGTTTGAATCCCAAGAAGACATGATGGAACATGGGAGAGATGGGGTGCATGGAACCGGTGGAAACTGGCTGTTGAAATAGTTCATCTGCTTAAACATGTTTCAATTTAAAGCTTTACTATTTTCTCCTCTGACTCCACTATAATTTGAAGGACATTTTTGCCTGGCTGGTGCATGTTTGATTAATGATCTTTCTTTTATCTGCTCTCATTTTATTCCTCACCAGGATGCCAGTATTTGCCCATTTAAGTGTTATACATTTTTCTGATTCGTGATCCTTTACTTCTGTTTTCTACTAATCTGTTGCTGCTTTTTTTGGTGGGTGTTTTGTTTTCTGTTCTATATTTCTCAGCTACGATTTATGATTTCCCAGAGTTGAAGCAAGTTAGAAATAAGACATGTCTTCAGCCCCAGCTGGCATCAATTTATTCTTAATGGCAGTCCCTGCCATCCTGTAGTTCAAAGGCCCATAAGTAGTTGTAAGTGTTTTACAACTTCACTACTGCTCATGGAGCAAGGTACATCATGGTATTATATATATAGTGTGCCATGTGTAATAGATCTGCTTTTAAGAAGAACATGCTTGATGCTGATGCAGCACTAAAGTACATGGATCTTTGTTATTAGAAACTGTCCTCTCTGAAGTTAATCAGTATTAAGAGTTTTCCAGTAGAAACTATGGAAGGAAGTTCTTTTCAACAGTGAAGTTATTAATGCAACCTGGCCACAACCAAGGATTTTTGCTTAAGAATACTGTAGGAATTTGTGGTGTGCTTTGCTGCAGAAGGTTGGTTCTATAAATGGTCCATCTTTCTGCTGACTGCTCTACTGCAGACCAGCATTTCCACATGAAAAAACTGTCACTAGTTTATTATCTTTTTTCACAGTATTAGATCCATGAGATCTGTTAGTGTTTGAATCCCAAGAAGACATGATGGAACATGGGAGAGATGGGGTGCATGGAACCGGTGGAAACTGGCTGTTGAAATAGTTCATCTGCTTAAACATGTTTCAATTTAAAGCTTTACTATTTTCTCCTCTGACTCCACTATAATTTGAAGGACATTTTTGCCTGGCTGGTGCATGTTTGATTAATGATCTTTCTTTTATCTGCTCTCATTTTATTCCTCACCAGGATGCCAGTATTTGCCCATTTAAGTGTTATACATTTTTCTGATTCGTGATTCTTTACTTCTGTTTTCTACTAATCTGTTTGTTGCTGCTTTTTTTGGTGGGTGTTTTGTTCCTTTACTTCTGTTTTCTACTAATCTGTTGCTGCTTTTTTTGGTGGGTGTTTTGTTTTCTGTTCTATATTTCTCAGCTACGATTTATGATTTCCCAGAGTTGAAGCAAGTTAGAAATAAGACATGTCTTCAGCCCCAGCTGGCATCAATTTATTCTTAATGGCAGTCCCTGCCATCCTGTAGTTCAAAGGCCCATAAGTAGTTGTAAGTGTTTTACAACTTCACTACTGCTCATGGAGCAAGGTACATCATGGTATTATATATATAGTGTGCTATGTGTAATAGATCTGCTTTTAAGAAGAACATGCTTGATGCTGATGCAGCACTAAAGTACATGGATCTTTGTTATTAGAAACTGTCCTCTCTGAAGTTAATCAGTATTAAGAGTTTTCCAGTAGAAACTATGGAAGGAAGTTCTTTTCAACAGTGAAGTTATTAATGCAACCTGGCCACAACCAAGGATTTTTGCTTAAGAATACTGTAGGAATTTGTGGTGTGCTTTGCTGCAGAAGGTTGGTTCTATAAATGGTCCATCTTTCTGCTGACTGCTCTACTGCAGACCAGCATTTCCACATGAAAAAATACTTTCTTTCCTTTTATTTGGCTTCAGTTTTGAGAGCTGTGTTTTTTCTTTGATGATTTATGCAAAACCCTTGCATGTTTGATACACTTTTTTAAGCTGGCAGCTAGCCCCTTGCCTCCAACTGACATTCACCTGCAACCACCTCTGTCTCCAGGAACCATCATAGATAGATGAATGCATGTCCACAGGCACGGACTAGCAAGAAGCAGGAAAAGCTACAGAAGCAGAGTTACAGATGCAAAATTGGAGTAAAGTTTGCATTGGGGTGCTTTCCAGTGAGACAAAGTATTTCTACTTTCTGCTAAGGTGGCATCAGAAGACAGTGGAGATTAGTCAGACACTTGTGAGCATGGTTAAATTTGAAGAAAGTTCAGGCTGGCTCCTCTCTTCCACTGAAAGCAGCTTCCTCATGTCTACTTGTGCTTCTCTCTGCATTTCATCTAGTACTGCTGCCATAGTTTTGAAGATGCTTTGATCTTTTTTGTTTCCCTCCCTATGGTTACTTAAGAAAACCCTTAGATAATTAATTCGGACCACAAATATTCTTTGTTAATTTATATTTTCAGTGTGGATATGTAGTACACTTGCTGAGAAAAGCTATCTACAGCAAATAAATAAAGCTAAGGATAAACTGAGCGTGCAGAACTCCTGGATTTTGCCAGGGAGTTACGTAAGTGCAAACGGATGGTTTGAAATTCGTACCCACAGGTCTTTGTTAGCTGGAGTTCTCAATAGTCTCCATGTTCAAGGTACCAGGCTGTAATGAAAATATTTTGATAGTCAGGAAAAAAATATGAAAGCTTCATAACATGTCAGCCAAAAAGCTCAAAGTCTTGTTTGAATAAATGTTGCTGCATTCTGCCTTTCAGGGATGGAAAAGATCTGTCTTCCCAGAGATGGTTCCTCAGCCTCTCATGGGACTCACCCTTCATGTTCATGGGTTGTGCTTATAGACCATGAATTTTTTTCACTTTAACATTCTAGTCTGATGGCTGTTAATGGCATGTTAAAGAAAGGACAGGTTGTGCAACTGTTTTTTGCAAACAGTGTGAACAGTCCCAGTGACTGTCAATGAGTTGCTTTTTCAAGAGTTTGTAAGTTTTAACTGCTGTTTATAGTCCTAGAATTCTGCTGTCTTAAGCTAGGTCAGTGTGACAGAAAAAAATAAACCTTTATAGCATACCTTTCCTGAATAACTAGGGAAGTGGAGTAGCCTGTGGAACTCTACCATTGATTGAGGAAAACAGAGGGAAAGACATTATATTTGAAATAAACTGCAAGATCTTGTGCTGTTTATTTACAGAGGCTGCTATGAGAAAATGGAGACACTTAACGCGTAGGTGGGATGAACCCAGACAATATTTGAACATTTGTAATGGAATTTATAAGTCAAACAGTTTCATATTGCTGGAGATGTTAGAGATACTTCCCAAAAGGTAGAGAAGACAGATGTCTAACCCCCTGAGGCTTCCCATCCGAGCTGGGTACTTCAGGGTACTCAGCACAGTGCAATTTTCATGTCTACATGCCCTGAGGGAAAGTGGAAATATTTTTCCACTCTTTCTATAGAAGATAGTTATATGTAACTCAAAAAGTCCCAAACCCTCTTAGTGACCTCCCCAAATTCCTTTTCTTAAGGATTTATACACCTGCATAACAGATGGGGGATACTAAGGCAGATGGTCAAGGGAAAGCAAAGTACTGGCAACTTCATTAAAACCTACTATTTGTGTTCAGCACTGAGGAAGAGTAATGTGGGGCATTCCCTGCAGCTCCCAGTGTGGGACCCGCTCCTCTGCCTACCAACACACTCCCAGCAGACGGGACGTTACCAGGGAGCTTACGTGCTGGGCTCTGCTTTGTATTGCATTTCAAGTCTAACACCTGCGTGGTAATCCATCGCAAAAACACACAGCACAGATATCTTTTAAGAAGAAAATTGAGCATGCAAAGAATTAAGGTAGCGCATTGATGAGACTGAAGCTATTTTGAATAAGAACAAACACCCTTAGGCTTTTGGGATTTTAGTACAGAATTTTGAAAATACATCAAAGAGGGAAAAGTAAATACTGGTTTTGCAGCTATTGACACTTCAAATTCCATTTAACAACAGCAATATCAATTGGATGTTTCACACAGTGTGATTTCCTTAGCAAGATAAGCATTTGCTCTTGAATGTAGAATCAGACTTTTTGCATTGAACTGTAGAAAATGTAGGAAAGTTGGTCTCATTTCAGTAGCAGTAACTATAGTTCCAGATTGTTTGCCTTTACTCTGCCTGAGCTTAAACTTTCAGTTACACAAGAAATGTGTGACCTAGGAACACAAGATATTACAGTCGTTATCTGGTGAGTTGACTTAGGCTTAGAGTACCTTATGTTTTTTACAACTTTTTTATATTTCTACATGTTTGTATAAGTGCAGTGTAACAAATGAAACTTTAGCCACCTGTGATTTACGTGTTTACATAAATTTTAAAAATACGCAGAATTTTTGTATGGTAAATATTATCAGCTATTTTTCATCCTGATCAGTAATAAAAGATTTTATGTATCTATTAACAGAATTCGACAAGGTTAATAATATAGAAGTTTTTACAGGTTTGCAATGAAGAAAGCATTTTCCTTAGGTAAGCGCCAATTTGGGTTTTAGTGGGTTTACCTAATGTCATTTTCCTTCAATATATAAATGCTTCCACTGAAGGACATAAGCTGATTTTTCCATGCATTAGAAAATGTAGTATACAGAGAGATGGTATTCTGTCTAATACTCCGTGTAGAACATTAATATAACAGAATCACAATGATGGGCTTTCATATGACTGTAGTACATCTAGATAATTTCCCTGCTCAGCAAAGAATCCACATGAAGGTGCTTTTTTACCAGTTGGCTCTAATCTAATGGTTTGGGTTGGAAGGGACCTTAATATTTTGATTTCATTTGATGTCTAGTAGTTATGATGTCACACGAAGTATAAAGTCTTAACTATAATATTTCAAAATATGTGATTAGTACTTTTTTCTTAGATTCTTCAAGGTGCCTTGGAGCGCCTTTCAGCTTTAAGTTGATTCAATCCTAGGGGCTGGGGAACAGAAAGAGGGGAAGAATATGGAAAACATTTTCTGTTTCAAGATGCTTTTGTTTCACCTTCCCATGTAAAATTCCCCTCAACTTACTAAAAACCCCCAAACCCTGATACATCAATTTTAGTAATTCCTATCTTTTTTCTTTTCCCTTTTTTAAGAGACTGATTCTTTGTCATTTTGCCTCCCCTTGTACCACCCCAGTCATTTTCCTATTCCAAATCACTATTCCTTCAGCATCTAGAACTCAGCATGTGGAAAATCAATTATGTTGCTAGGCAATTCCATTCATGTCAGAGGCCTGTTACAATTTTAACTGTTGTCTCTGATGTGGTTTGGAGAAGCAAACCAGCAAAGATTTCCAAAACTCTAAGGTGTAGTTTGGGAAGTACTTTAAGCAATCAATGCTACCGAAAGAAGTTGTTCTATGAACCTGCTGCTTCTGATTGGTTTTGTCCCTTGTGTTTGTTTGTGCAGTCAGGCAGTAAAACAGATCAAGAATCAGCCAGGCCCTTGCTCCTCATTAACTTCTGTTCATAAATCTTTCTGGCAGACCTAAATGCTATATAGTTTGTTCTTGATGCCCACACCTCTCTGCATGCCTGTGTAAGCAGGTGTCATCTGTGGAGCTGGGATCTGAAACCTCCCAAAGACTGGAGAGCGGGGCTTAGATGTATCTGAGCATTTGCATATATAATGGTGGGATATGAGGGAGATTCTCCTGAATTTGTATGGTATTTTTTGTATAAGGAACAGAATGACTTGAAGGAAGTATGTATTGTCTACTACAACTCTTGATTCAGTCTTAAAGTACGATGGCTCTTTTTAGACTCAGGCCCAGGATCTTGGGAGGCCCATCACAGTAATGATCCTGCATGAATACCCTGACCTGGGCAGTGTGCTTGTTTGGTCTGTCTTTTTACGTACTTTTGTAATACCATTATTAGTATTGTAATAGGGTACTACTGTTTTATTATCAAGTATCCATTTTTATTATTGAAAGGACCTATGGAAAAGCTAAGCAGAGTTGGTGCAAATATTTTTAAAATCTAGGGAATACTTAAGTTATGCAAAGCTTGGACATTTTAAAGAGAGGTATGAGTCTTTTGATGAATAGGAAATGTGTTAGAAAATTCTAATTAATTATTAATCTACTGAAAAAGGAGCTAGAAATATTAATATTTTATATCACAGAGATATATTTATATAAAATAATTTTGTAGTTGGTTAGTTAGCTGGTTAGAGTACTGCTTCGAACAATCTACAGAAACAAGTGAATCCTCCTTTATCTCAAATATAATTAGCCATTTAAATGTCTTGGGTCAATTTATTAACACTTTATTCATCGGGGTGTAACTTTTATTAGGCTTTATTGCTATCAGAAATTATATCCTACACAAATACAATAGAGATTTAAATGTTCTGTAGAATGAGCCAATGCTTCCTGACTTTATTGCACAGTATTGTAATGAACCTTGACCAGCTGTAGATTTGATAAGTGTAAAATATTACTGCTTGCTGCTAATTTTGTTCCTTTTTAATGACTGATAATCCATGTCGATTTAGTGTGATAGTCACAATCCAATACTGTTTTCCTGCTATAAATGTGATTGTAACAGGAGCTATTAAGTGTGTCTGCATAATAAAATTAGTCAGGGAAGCTCTGTATATTGTTTCCAGGTCTTTGGATTTTCATTATAGTAGTGGAACTTGTTAGACTGTAAAGCTTGATGGTTGCCAGCTCAGACAAGCTCTTTTCTACTTCTCTGCCAAGCAAAGGGGTAATGATGCTGCACTAAGAAGTCTGTTCTCACTGTTCTGGAAAATGCATCATATATAAACATAGGGTATCATTTTGGAGAGAGCGTGAAAGGTGTCACGGGGGAAGAAAGAGGAAACTCATCTGGGCAACAAAGTATTACAACTGTGTAAGAGTTCTTAACGAGACAAACTTGGCAGCTGAATGTCTGTGTTGGGAAACGGTAGTAATGACATCTCTTGGTAATCCCGCAACACAAATAAATCAAATGTTTGTATTTTTCAGGATGCCAAAGTGTCTGAAAGGATCCTAGTGAGGAAACCTAGGCAGCAGCCTCTCCTTTTCCTTATCACTGTCCAGCAGCAGACTCCACGTTTAGATAATGTACTGTTCCATCAGAGCAATTCTAAGAAACACACACTTCCTCATAGACTTGCTTTTGGTCTCACTTGATCTTGTCTAACCTGAAGGCTTCTGTTTCAGTTCTCGGGCCTCTAGGTTCACCTCTAGGTGAAGTGGAGATATTTTTATAAGAGTGGATGAAATCCCAACTGTGAGAATAATCAAAAAGCAGTTTCTGTAGCTTAATATAATTTTCTGGAGGGTCTTTTTTTTTTTAAAAAAGTGAATAGTTATGTGGTCTCTACTGATATCTTGGCAGAACAGCAACTAAAAACTTTACATGTATCTGGGTAGTATCTCAAAAGAAACCATCCTGCAGTAAAGCAGGTATTTAATGCCTGAGTTTTTCTTACTTACCTTATTACAAAGGTAATGGAGAATTCTGTCATTGATGTCAGTGTAGGCAAGATTTTGCCCATGGTAATTTTTGGTTGAGGAAGCCACTGCTCTACTGGTTGTGAGAACTTTGCTGTACTCTCTTTAACTGTCCACGTAACTGGGCTGTACTGACCACTGGGGACAAGAACTACTTTCACACATACACTGATACTGTTGGCTGAACATAGGCTTCTATTTAATTAGCAGCTTATAGGGGACAGTTTATAACATTTCACTGACAAGGCAGGAATAAATCTAAGGATTCATAACTTCCTACATTATTTATTTCCAGTATTTCCTCCGACACTTGGAAAAGCTCCCGAAGAAAAAAAATGCAGAAAGCAAGCTGACAGGCAAGTGCAGAGGTAACTGTTTTGCCCAAGGTTTACTATAGCATCTTTGCATTTTGGTGGCTGCGTGGTAGAAGCTGTGAGGCCCTTCTGACTTTTAGTTCATGCTTACAGGGATGTTTAGATGTCATAACTCAGTCTCTGCGTTATTCAGTCCTGCTATACTGGGGAGCATTCAGATGTTCTTCCCATATGCCTGCAATTTCTATGAAGGCTTTCAGTGCATAGCGTAACACAACAAAACAATGCTATGCAATAAATTTAGTATCAGTCCTTCTGCAGAGATCTTTAGGCTGCCATTATGGCTGATACATACTCCTTTGGGGAGGATTTCTGCAAGTATTTCTAGGAGTCAAAGGGGTTTCTGCTTTGCTGGCTCAATCCTCTACCCAGCACTACTTGAATTGAGCTCCATGCAGTAGTTTCAGGGAGTGCTGGCTGGTGCAGGGCTGCTTCGTGCTAAAGGACAAAATACCAGGAGACTAGTTGACACATAACAAGTATCTGAAATCTGGCCAACATCAGTGGGAGGTTAAGCGGGTAGTTAGTGCACCTGCAAATTAGTGCATCTATCCATAATTGGGGCTATTTCGTCAGTACCCCTAGGGAACTTTGTGGGAGAAGTTCAGTAACTGGTTCCTTTATTGCTCTAGAACAAAACATCTTTTGGGTGGGGAGAAGACATTCCCTCTGCTCAAAGAAATAAAGAAAAGGGAACTATTCACTTCACCGATTTATAATTCAAGTTATTGGAATAAGTTCCTAGTGCCCCATTCGATTCTTTGGAGATGAAGATGTCCCATATAGATTTAACTCTGGTCTTTTGCTCCAGTTCAGTAAGAACATGAATACAAAAGGTATTCCTTGCAAATAAACACTGGGACAGATACAAAGAAACACTGTGCAAAACCTGAACCATGCAATGAGCTTCAGAAAGATCAGATCCACAGATGTGCTGACTGAAGTTTAAGAGGCAACTTAACAGATGTACAAAGCTGTAGATCAGAGGGGATATAAAACAGTTAAACTTGCTTAAAGGCACAATGTGTCACAATCTAACGATTACATGCATCCTCAGCCCGACAGAAGAAGGAACATACGCTCAGCTATGTGCTCTTGGCTGTAGGCATGCCAAGAAGATTATAAAAATGCCATGCTGTGATATGTTGCCCTCCTGCCTGAAAGGCTACCATTAAGCTGCTTATTTACTGCACCTATTCAGGCGGCAGTGTGGTTCAGAGTGCTACCTGTCTTCTTGCTGGATAAATTAGTTGTGGATATCACAGGATTATTGCTGCCTATTGTTCAGTCTGGTGAAGGTGGGAAGAGATGAAAGACACTGATCTGACCTTGTAATGTTTTGTGTAAAATAAGAGATGCTTTTTCTTTTGTAGTGAGTGTCATAGTTGATCTTGGTAGGACTGATTGCATTAGCGAGTTTGGAGCTAAATTAGAAAGGTTAACATACTAATGAAGGCAAAAATTTTAGCTTGTTCATATATATATAAAGGGAGAAAGATGGAGGGGGGAAGGATATGGAGGTGTGGAGGAAAGTGCATGTTACTAGAGCTTTGTACTCTCTTTCTGGCTTTGTAAATCAGCACTACTTGAAAAGAAATCTTCAAGAGAACACACAGGAAAACTTAGCCAGCCCCTCAACTCAAAACGTTTTTTTATATAAATTGTTGTGCCCTCATATTTTTATGATATATGGAGCTGTGAACTTTAAATTAGTGATAACAGAAATTGACAAGTACAGCATTAAAAAATAAACCATGCAGCCCTACAGGCTTAATTATGAAGTGAGCAGGAAGATAGACACAGAAAATCCTGTTTCAAAATTTTACCTCACATAATATAAATAAAAGATTATGTCTTCCACTGGTAGCCTATAGATCAAAAGGATAATATAAAATGACTACCCTAGTATTTATTTTGCCTTTATTATGTGTATAGATAAACTATACATTTCTCATTTTCTTATGTCTTTTAGCTCTACACAGTCAGAGACACTTAGATATAGATATAATTATGGATACTTAGGTATAAATTAGTATCTGCAATTATTTTTATATTTTTATATAATCATTAGAAAGACATACTTTCTCATTATCAAAACAAAAATAGGAAATTTAAAAAAAGTATTCTAATCGATAATATGGCAAGTTGAATATAAATTAGGCAAATAAAAAAGTAACTGTTGATTGGAATTTATTTTAGAAATTGTGATTTTGAAGATAAGGATGTTTTAGACAATCACTAAATATCAGACACTAGTTATGACAGTATTTATTTCATCGACGTAAATATAATATAAACACATATCTTCACCATGCAGTTACCATGTGTGCTGAAGTGATAATTTTCATTGCTGTTCTAAAAACTTTCTACTTGTTAAGTTTGATTAAGGCACTGGAGAGGGTTTTCTTTTTCCTGATGAACCATTGCTAACTGGAACCATTTTACATGGCTTCAGCTTTTAGTGGCCAAAGTTGAATTGTAATGATAATAATCAACAACTATAATTTCATTGATGGTTACAGCAAAACATGCCTGAAGTGTATGACAGGATATCTGAAGTGAAGATCTGAAATGTTGTGAATTTCCAGCTATACATTTTTTACTACTGGCAAAAAAAGGAGCAGGAATTAATCTGAAAGTAGCAGGTGCGACTTTCTCTTTCCTTCCTTGAATGCCAGTATAAAACTTGCTAGAATAGCAACTGACATTTAGCCAATAACATTTTGTCACATTAAAAGTGGCAGAAATCAGGCTCAGCATCAGGAAATATTAGCACCTTTTAATAAGGGCTTACTAAAACTAAACATAGGTTGTTGTTTTTTTTATGTCTCAGAATACATGGTGTCCCCGGGTGATGGGATTATCAGAAAAGCGTCAGGCTGTAATATACAGTCTGACAGCCTGAATTGTTCTAACAAAGTAATTAACTATTTCCGTATTTGTTTTCTGATGATTTGGGATTGTATCATGCGAAGCCTTAGTTTGTGAAAGTAGCCGTCTTAATATCAGTCAGGATGATGGCTGAAGCTGAGCTTTTCTGATGCTGGCTTACAGCACCGAGCCCTCTTGGAGTGGTATTTTAACTGGCAATTATTGTATTTGATTATGATCAATCAGGATGAAAATTGACTTGAGTCTCTAAAGTCTAAATCTCTTTATATCATTATTAGTCCTGTACTTTCTTCTTTGTCCCTCTCTCACAGTCTGCCTCCACCACACACATTTGCTGGATAAAGATAGTCCTTTGCAGAAATTGAAGGAAAACATCCTATCAGTCTTAAATTGTATTTAGTATAAAAGATACATTATAAAAATATAGTAATGTTTTAATTTGTCATTTTCCATTATGTTTGGAATTGATAATATTTCAGAAACTTCTGTAAAATCAGTGTTGCATTGTCATGATAACTCATGAGAATCAGAAAAAGAAGTAGCAACAAAAGTCTGTCCACTGTACTAACATTTTTTCCTTAAAATACTGCTAGTCTGGAGCTAAGACTAGTGGTTTTATCTGCCAGCACAGCCAGACCGTGGTCTCCTCTCCCTTTTGGAGTATAATAGTATCTCCTCTCTGCAGTTATTTTTTGCCATTTCCCAACCCTCTCTCTCCCCCCAATCTTTGAGGAAGGTGTAGGAATACACATGGCTACATCACAGCAGATTTCTGATTTGTATCTGACTTTACCGTAATATGACTCCACAGCCAAGCTATTAATTCCCTAAACCAGCTGCTGTACACCATACCTGCTTCCTTTGGACTGAAATGATGATACATCTGTGAAATCAGATTGTATCACTTTTTTAGCTGCTCCAGGTAGAAGACCTCTAAGTGCTCTGATATATCTATATTTCTCTAATGTAGTCCAGAAACTTGTAAAATCTGATTATTTCATGACAAGGTGATGGAGCTCGGAGAGCATCACCAGTATGGCCAATCTGAACAGTGCGTAAGTACATCTCCGGAATTTATAAGATTTAACTGCAGTAGCACAGCTGTGTCTTGAAACATTAGGGGTTTTGTTAGCTTTTTAGGAAACTATGAATTCAAGGAGGCTTTTGGCTTAAATGAAAAGGAACAAAGTAATGAAGAAGAAGGCATATGCACTTAACGCTAACTCTCATGGAAGGACCTAAATCACTGCAGTTGTAATTAATGGTAATCACTGGCAAATCTGCCTTAAATGTGTAATTAATCCTAAGCATGTAAGTAGTCTGACTGATGTAAATGGAACTGCTCAGACACTCATGTACTCCCATGCACAAAATTAGTCAGGCACTTGGCTTCTCCAGTAGGGCCGGATGGAAATGCAAAACTCTTCTGATAAATCGCCACGGGCTCAGGAGAATCGTGCAGTTTAATTATCTTCAACCAGGGTTAAAGAGGGATGGAAATACCCTTTTGTGCCAGAAAAACTCATCCAAATGTCATTTGTAATGGCAGGACAGACCAGCTTAAGGGAGCAAGCCTAGGTAAGGTTTTGTTACTGGTGAAGCCAAGCTACTGTAGGATATTAATGCAAGCCCAGGGTAATCAGCCTGGGATGGGGTTGAGATTGTTCATTTAAATTTAGAGGTGTCTTTCTGTTTGCAAGTGTTGAGGGGAAAATTAACTAGGTCATGTAATTGACAGTAGGAATCATTTGGGGAGACTTCAAGTACTGCAGTACTAATAGGTAAGATTTAAGTACACTTCTCATTTCTCATGTGTACCAATCACCTGCAATATCAACCGGCTGTACATCCCCAAAACAAAGGGGTGGTGGAGAGGGGGGAAGGTGTAAACAATCCCAGAGCTGTATAGACTAGAACAAAGTTAGAACTGGATCCTGTGAAAACACCAGGATAATAGGTGACCAGAGGGGTTAAAAAGCATGGCTAGAAGTTTTGTAGCACTGAGTAACAAAGTTGCTTTTTCCCAAACCCGGTAATAAATTGCAAGAGCAGGGAGAGGTGCCACACACTTCACTCCTTGTAACTGATGGAGAAAAAACAGTTTCCAAAGAAGAATATAGTTGTTAAGAGCTTGGGGGATGGGATTTGGGGTGGTGGTGGTGGGGGAATATTGGTCAGAAATTAAAAACTGATTAAGAAAATTAGAATTCATTGTGGGTTTGATGTGTGATAATTCTACAAAAAATTGTGCCTAATTCTACCACTGCTAACATGGCTAATTAAAACATAAATGTATTGGACAGTTAACCCTGGAGAATATTTTTGTGTTAATGATATACTATAATAGCCTTTATTTTCTGTTATAAATCTGTTCCTTATCTTTTATGATGTAAAAATACACGTGCATGCTGATCTCCAGTTAAATCAGTCGTTACTGCTTCAAAAAGCATGTTATTATGGTTGAACGGTCAGTAGTTCTGATAAAGGACTAAACCACCGCCATGTAACATACATGTGAAAACTAAGCAAAAATTGCTGTGATACTGAGCTGAAGAATATTTACAGATTCAGCTTCCTTTGAAGGGAAGCTCTATAAGGATTTACTCTGCAGATCACCTTTCTCCAAAACATAATGCAATTCAGTAAGTTAATGTATATACAGCATATTTTTTCTAACTACATATTTTCAGAGGATAAGTTCATCTAACCTCAACAAAAGACATTCAGGATATTTAGATTCTACAGAATCCTGAAGATAATGGTAGTTGCTTAAGATAGCTTTATTTTATCCTGCTTTGTGTTAATCAGGATTTGGCATACAGTCCTGGGCCATACAGGTTTTTTTGATTGTCTGGAACTTTGAAAAAGCGAATATTTTTGTTCAGAAATTTTGCAAAGCTTGTGAAGTTTTATGGTTCCTTCCACTGTACCCAACAGCTGGTAAATGGTGCCGCAGAACACTTGAGTAGCCAACATCTTGCCTGAATCCAGAAAAGTGTATACAGATGTGAGGAAAATATCTTGCTTTCACAGCCTTTCTGGCACCTAAACAGTGAGACAAAACAGTCTCATTTTTAAGTGACTTTTAAATTATTTATCCAGTCAGTGCAAGCTGGTCTACTAAGGTAATCCGAGAGCTTTGCCCTTCTGAACATTGCAGATCTGGGCATGCTGTTACTCAGAGCAGTGCAGTGCAATGTTACATGTCCAGGAAGAAAAATGGTGATATGAGGTCAGCTTGGCTCCAGCCTAGTGATGCTTTGTCAATATTGTATTGGCAATCCAGTTACTATAAGAAACAAGGACATTATGTAGCTGTTAGGAGCTAGAAAATAGATTGTTTACTATGTTACATGCCATCAATCAGTTCAGTGAGTAAACTTGAGCTCTGGTGACTGGTGTAATTTCTCTCAAAAGCCCCAAGTGTCTCTGTTGCTTAATATTTATTTGGATTAAATTAACAGCAAATTAAAACTATTTGTTTGTTTTTGTTTGTTTGGTTTTTTTTAATGTGAAAGATTTAAAGCAGCTTTAAAACTGACATTGTTTTAATTTGAATAGGAGTAATTAAATTGACATGATTACAAAAATAACTACAGAAAAGTCAGTGCAGAAAAGCCATACACAATGAATGTGTATAGCATTTTGAATTGAATTCAAATTGGAGATGAGTAATATAATTTAAGATTACTTCTTTAGTAAGGTATTTGTCAGTAATAATGCAACAGATGAAATTAAATTTATAAATGTTAGCTTCTTTGAAATATTCCTCTTCGTGTTTGCAGCGCATCTGCAGACAAAATGCATTTTGTGTTTTATCTTATTCAGCATTCTACAATACCAGACCAAGTCTTTCACGTTCTCAGTGTTTGCTTTGCTATGTAAATTCAAAGTTTGAAAAGCTGTTGCCTTCCAACTCCTCTGTATAATTAAAAGGATATAAGCAGCCCCACTCTCCAATAAGACTCTTTTCTGATCAGCTATGTAGCATAAATATTGAAGCTGAGAGATTTAAAATGCATCCTAGAAAGAAAGCACCACTGTCTTAGGATGTAGAAATGTCCTTTCAAAGCTCACTGTGTTGAATGACTTTAGTTAAGTGACATCCTCCATTCAGACAACAGAATAATTGCATCATATATCAAATGTTTGCATTGAAAACCAGCATATTTTAAGGCGGGGCCAAGGATTGGGTTGATGTGTCCCAGTAAGAAGGAAAAATGAGGCTTATAGTTTCTGCAAACCCTGGTTCTCCTGTAATCAGCCACGTTATTTTTCTTAAAGCTTAAAAAGTTTGATCATGGCCATTGGCTAATTCAAGGTCTAGTGAAGTTGATCAAGTGCCTCCACCTGGAAAATAAAACTAATGAAAAAAGAAAAAGGGCAAAAAAGCGCTGATAATTGGTTAGCTTTCAGGAGAAAATTCATAATGGATTAGTAAATTAAAAAAAAAAAAAAAAGAGGAATTAAATCCATTGCCTTCAATTAAGTCAGGATATTTTATCCCTGAATTGCCACTTTATAGTGCCTTTTGGTATCCTGCATGTTGGACTGCTGACTTTGCATGCAACCTTTTAGACAAGTTAGTTTATCAGAAGCAAGCAAACCACCACAGATTAGAGCTCAGAACTGGAGTTTTGTGCATGTCCAGCATGCTGGGTGGAAATGAGAGCCTTATGCATTTCCATGCAGTGTAGCTGCCTCCTGAACCATAGCTTTAAGTTGTCCGGGTGTGCTCAGACAAGCTACAGTTGTATTTCTGAACTGCAGGGTGAACATTCCCCTAAGGAGATGAAGGTCACCAAGAGAGGGTGGTGACAGTTTTTGTTAAGGAATCACGTCTACTGTATTAGAATGTGGGAAAAGGCACTGGCTGTGGAAGTTGTTAAAAATTAAGATTTTTTTCATAATTTCTGCTCCTCAAAAATATTAGTCCAGTCAGCGTGAATGAAAAATTCCTCCAAGACTGTGATTGCCACAAGCTCTCCATCGGTCCATTCAGAATACTGAGGTTGTTGGACTCTCTCAGCAGTTTAACAGGTTCCCTGATATTGGTTTGGTTTGTATCCTTGGGGAAGTGTGTTTACCTTTGTTCTTTCCCATTCCTCAGTTAAAAACTCCATTATGCGCTGATAAATGCACACCTTATGCAGAATGTTTTGCAGCTCTGAAGGAACTACATACATGCTAAGTGCAGTGCACCATCCTTTTCCTGAGGGAACAAGTTCAGGTTACTTTATGCTAGATCTGCTTTCCATATAAGTGTAAATATCTAAAGAACATTGTCTTACTTGGTCTTTGTTTTAAAGAATGTCCAAATCTGTGATGTTAGTGCCAGTGAAATGTTTGTGTGCACACACTGCGTTTCATGGAATCATAGAATGGTTTGGGTTGGAAGGGACCTTAAAGATCATCGAGTTCCAACCCCCCTGCCATGGGCAGGGACACCTCACACTAGAGCAGGTTGCTCAAGGCCCCATCCAGCCTGGCCTTGAACACCTCCAAGGATGGGGCATCCGCAGCTTCTCTGGGCAACTTGGGCCAGTGTCTCACCACCTTAACAGTAAAGAATTTCTTGGACGTTGAGCTGTTGACTACAAGCCTTTGAGTGCAGTCATCCAGCCAGTTCCGGATCCACTGAGTGGTCCATCTATCAAATCTGTGTCTCTCTCATTTAGAGACTAAGATGTCACGTGGGACAGTGTCAAATGCTTTGTGTAAATCCAGGTGGATGGTGTCTGTTGCTCTCCCTTTGTCTACCAGTGCTGTAGCACATTCGTAGAAGGCCACTGAATTTGTCAAGCATGACTTGTCCTTGGTGAAGCCATGTTGGCTGTCAGCAATCACCTCCTTATTTTCCATGTGCCTTAGCAGAGATTCCAGGAGGATCTGCTCCATGATCTTGCTGGGCGCAAAGGTGAGACTGACCAGCCTGTACTTCCCCCGGTCTTCCTTCTTTCCCTTTTTGAAAACAGGGATTATGTTTCCCCTTTCCCAGTCAGTGGGAACTTCACTGGACTGCCACAACTTTTCGAATATAATGGAAAGTGGCTTGGCAACTTTGTCCGCCAGCTCCCTCAGGACCCATGCATGGCTTTCATCAGGTCCCATGGGCTTATGTACCTTCAGTTTCCTTAGAAGGTCTTGAACCTGGTCTTTTCCTCCAGTGGGCGTTTATTTGTGTCTGTCTTTTAACATTAATCCCTTCTTCCCTGTAGAACTTTTGTATAATGATACCATTAGTGTAATACAAATTTTACTTAAAATAGAGTTGTCTTATTTAGTAGACAGACTATTTTGTACTGTACCAAGGAAAGGAATATTGAGGTGAATGACCAGATTCTGGACTACTGAAAAGGCTGGTACGTGGACCTGACGGCAGATTAAGCAGTTGCTCTCAGCAAGTCTGGAATGGGAGAGGCTGCAGGACACCCAAGCAAATCAGAACTGACTAGGTGGAATAAAATGCAGAGAGAGGTAAAGAAGATCTTCACACACGTTTGATTTAGAAGGTTGGATTCGCCATGTTGATCAGTTAGCATTCTTCCTCTATCACATCACTCACTCTTCTTTTTCAGGTGTGATCACATAGTAAAACAGAAAGCAAGCAGGACTAATTTTTGCATAATGTTCCTTAGCTTGAATTGTTGGTTTAATGGAAGTCGGTCAAATGGGGACAGAAATGAACTCATGAAATACAGAGGTTGCTCTTCCGAGTTTTAGCTGCAGAGGAATGAAAGGTGTAGAAAATTTGCTGTTATGGTCAGGGAAACTCTTCCGAGTGAGCCGTGGATCTGGAATCTGAATATCCAGGTATCTTTGGGGCTGGTATATTTGATTGTCCTATCCCAGGTTTACAGCCATTGGCCAGTGTAGCCTCTTCCTCTTCATTTTAATTCTCATGTGGCAAGTCATGACCTGTTCTTTAAAGTCTGTGCAGCCTAATCCCTCTCTGTGATCAGGCAGCATGCATGCAGATTATTTTTTAGGTGGGACAGTGCCTATGTGCATAGCCAACAACTGTCTTCTGGGAGCTCAGTGTCTATTTAGGGGTGTACTTCAAACTACTTGACCTGGAAGTGGATATGAAAACTACCGTCTCAGGGGAGAGCCAAGTATTCCCATGCTGTAAAGCTAGCCACACTTCCCTAAACACGTCCTTAATTGGTATTCAATCTTAAAAAATGTCTTTCATTAAAAATATAATTTGACGAAGTGGGTAATTGACTTGCATTTGATTAAGGCAGATTCTATTGGATTAACATGATTAATAGATAAAATTATAATCAAACAGAAAGCAGTACAAAAGGTGACTTAAGTCATGGTTCATATTAACATACTAAATTTACAAAAGATTGATATGGTAGGAATATTCATTTCACAGTAGGTATCATGCTGTTCCCTTACAGACGGTGATGTAACTCATATGAATTTTGCAGTCAGAATCAGAACTTGTTCCAAAGCCCTTTGAAGTTGATGAGAGTTGATATACCAGAGAAGTGTGTTTATGATACAACTTTATACCTACAATGTAAATATTTACTGCTCTCATATCAATAGCAGCAAATGCTGTGTTACTATTAGAAGAACTACTTCTGAACTCTAGAGAGGAAAAAAATAGCGTAACAGTCTTAAAATGAAAAAAACTTATCCAAAGAAGAACAGCTGTCTTCTTCGACTTCTTGTTATATAGCTCTGGAATATAATGCAGCACTTCATTGTACACATCTATTAGGAAAATAAGTTAAAATTTGGAATGAAATTTGACCCAATACCTAGGACACCACACTGACTCAGAAAAGCCTATTCAGAATAAAATAAAAATTCCAGTATTAAAACTATAGTTTTCCTTTTAAGAGAACAAGTAAAGATCACAGACAGCAACCTCATCTTAAGATAACTGTAAAGATGGAGGTAAACCATTAAAAATACACTGTCCCAAACTGGATGAATTGTCGCCATTAATGTATGTACCTGGCTTGTACTTTACTTTGAAACAGCAAGATTAATGAATTAATGTTTGTCTAGCAGCTAGAGCACTCTCAAGTTAAAATTTTTCCTTCCTTGCCAACCATGGCAAATAAATTTTGTTGGCTCCTGAGGTGTGACAAGCCAATACAGTGGTCCATGTGTGGTGGGTAAAAGCAATCATGACTTGAAATGCATGAAGTGGCCCACTGGATGGATTGTCGGCAACTAATTACATTCTGATATTGGAATCTGATCTAACGATAGAGAGAATGTTTTCCATCAGCCTCTGATGTGTTTCAAAAGGCTAGAACCAGAGGAAATAACTAAACCTACAGTTAACTAACCTTTCTAACAGCAGCTGATCGGTAATTAGATCAGTTAGTTAGTAATTAGATCCGCATTTTGTCTGCTAGTGAGGTTAGTGTGTGTGCGTTGCATCCACTTAAGTTCTTTGAACTTGTTGAGATGCTCACTATGCTTTGCCAGACTTAGATTCTGTTTTAGTGAATCATGAGATAATGCTGAAGATGTCTTAAAGATTTTACATCTTCCTGAGGTCAAGTGCTTATAATAAAGTCTTTAATTCATCTATTTCTTCTTATCTTACAGATACATCAATGAAAGCATGTCTATTGCAACTTAAATTTGAAAAAGTCAGTAGCCTGTCACAGTGAGAATTTACTGCTTATGTTATACCATTATCTTCATTTTGGTCATCAATTCTTTGTTTCAAAGTACCCTGGGAGTTACAGGATCTAGATACCTAAGGAACCCATCCAGGGGAGCCACTTTGTGTTTAAAATCATGATTACTTTAGACTAGTTAAGTGAGGGATGCTGTCAAAGTCATGTGGAAAATCTCTTATTGTAAGATAGCTTTCCATCGACTGGCTTACAGTATCCCAAATACATAGATAAGTTAGAATCTGTTTGCTGCCTAAAGGAGAAGTTCTTGTATTGTGGTCTCATGCTCTAAAGAAAGGAGTACAAAAACACTGCAAAATAGTTTCCTGAAGGTTCTGGTAGGCACCAAATGATTTAGAAGTAAAATATGGCTGTATTTAACATCCTGCAGATTGTTCCACAAGGAAAAAAAGAGTTATTGTACCAGTGACACACCATACCAGAAAATCTGTAGTAGGTTAGAGGAAATCATTATAACTCCATAGAGATTACTTGGTCAAATGGCACAGGTCCCACTGAAAAAAAAATAGTACTTTTTTTTTTTTTAATTAAAGATTCAAGTCAAGTGCTATTCTGAGAAGAAACGGGCTTGCTTATTTTTCTTAATTGAGGCTCAAGTAATGCCTGCCATTTAGTGGCTGCTGCCTCTAATAGACTGGATTTATAAATTTAGAAAAATAGCATTACAGAAATGGCATAAACAGTGCTCTGTTCCCTCAGAATAGCTTTTGCTGACATGAGAGCTTACTTTCAGCATACTGAGATGTAGAGTCTAAAAGATACACAGAAATGAGAACAGCTACTATTGTTTGGGTCATTCTTGTTCAGCTTTAGACAGTGTGGCTCAGACACATGTATAATATTTGCCTATTAGAAGAAAAAAACCCATCTCATTTCAGTTCCAAGCTTACTTGAAATCTGTTGAACTGCTGGCGCATGATATTGGTATTTTAGCGCCAAAGGTAATAAATCCTGTGATCCTTGTGACATGTTTGGGAATAGCTTTAGCACTGGAGACAGAAGGGCTGAGCTGGACTCTTGTCTCTGTTCTAGGGTGATCAGTTAGTAAAACTGAAGAAATTAATAAAATTCAGCAGATCTATTTTTCAGTCAGTTCATTACTATTTTCTGGATACCCTGAATCTCAGTACATGTTACCTCTGTGAGTCAGTCTTCACTGATTAAGCAGTGTACTTGTCAAGGCAAACTGTAAATGAGAAGCTATGCACAAATACAGTGTGCTTAATGAAAACGGAAAGAAAACATAAGAAAGAAGGAAGAGTATGCTGTTTGCAATGTCATTAATGTAGGCAGGACACTTCACATAACTTCAAGCTGTTGATTTGAAACCGCTTGATTAGCTTACTGCAGAAACAGTATTCTGTTATAAGTGAACTTAGCAATGACTGACTAGGGATCACTGTACACAGATTTTCTATTTTATTTAAGAGTAAAGTCATATTTAGATGGATGGATGAATTTGGAACACTGTTGCTTCATTTTTAGCTCTAATTGAGATACTATCATGGATTGTAAGGCTCTGGAGTATAATGATTTGTCAGCACAGGACACAGAGTGGACCAATTTAATAGTTGCTGGAGGGGTTAGGATTCCAGCAGCCTTTGATGAAATCTTTTTTAGGTCAGTAACATTTAGAGATATAGAAAAAAAATATCAAGTAATTGGAGAGAAATCAGATGGTTTGTGGCTAATTTGGAAAAGTACAGATTATATTGTTGTGCAGCATCTTATTCATTAAATGAAAAGGTCTTAAGATTTTATAAGGGATAGATTAATATTGATATCATGTTATGATTCACACTGTTTGGTGTGCAAACATCAGCCATCCTTTATTTTTTCCTGCACATGCTCAGTGCTGTCACTGAAACCACTGTACCAGGATTTACCGTGGTGAGTCAGTAGATGACAGCCTTATTGTACGTTTCTCATTTATGTTTTCCACTGCAGAAAAAACATTTGGATGTCTGTAAAATGTGAATTCAAATATTACAGAAGTAGCCAAATTTATGCATATAAGAGAAATAACATGGGTGAGTGAAGTTTTATAAACATAAGCTTATCTCTCTGCATTCCTTAACATTTTTCAGAGCATCTTTATTTACACAGGCAAATTCATTGCAATTACATTTATTAAATATATGTTCATTTTTAAGCTTATTTACTGTTATATTCTGAGTGAATATTGATACACTAGTTAAGAATTGATCTGTGCTTACTTTAAGGTGATAAAGGTAAAATATTTACCCACGTCTAACTGGGTAAATATTATTTTATTCATGTTTATTACAGTCGTGCCCAGGGGCTCTGAATGAAATTGCTGAACATTTCATCAATACTGCAAGGGGTAACTCTTGCCTCACACAACTTGTAGAATAAATAAGCAAGACAGATAGAAGATACAAGTGCAGACAGACTTGGGAAGTGACTGACTTCGAGTGACTTTATAAGGGCGAGGTAGAACACAGAGTAGCACCGTGACTGCTGACTGAGCCGTGAGCCACGCAGTGAGATCACACCATGTTACACAAGAAAGAGCCACGTGTCCCAACGGTCTTATACATATGTCATAAAATATAATATATATTTAGTACATTAATATATTTTGTATTTATGTATTGATATATATCTGTGTCTAATTTTGCAGATATTTCAAGATGTCATTATAAATTGTTCATTGCAACTAGTACAGGGGGTTTCTTGACTCCTACTGGCTTACGTAGTGTTCTTAAGGCCTTAAACTTCAGTTATGGGATGAAGAGATGTAAATTTCACAGCATTTTGCTATGGCTTGCTGGCATACTTAAGAATATTGTCCGAGATTTTTGGAGAATCCTCTCCATTTGGCAGAGAAGTTTGGATACGCTTGTTAGGAACTGAACACTACAAAATAGATGGTCAGCTCTGGAGGGGATCCTTCAACGAGGGAATAGCTGTAGGAAAACAGTGCCAAACAAGCAACATTTTGCTGAGAGGTTTTCAGAGTAACATTCTTGACTTAGAGCCCATTATCTAACAGATGTGTATTGATTTAATAAGCTTCCCTACTGTTTCACTGTAAGCACTTAGTTCTCTCATCTTCAGTGTAGAATGTGGAGCAGGAATCTATTAATAAAAAGTCTCATTCCAGCAAAACATGTTGGTGCCCATATTTGCCAAGGACAGTTAAGTATTTCAAAGCTAATTATAGCTTTATTTTTTGATTGGGATGCCACAGGCAAGTCCCTCAGCTGGGACAGTACCTGATACATATATTGATATCCTTTTGCTTGACCAAAGAATAACATTATAAATTATTTAATCTACTCTGTTTTCTCCCCAGTGTACCCCAAAGTAATCTTACAAAATATTATGTCTTTCTGTGGCTACAGAAGTAAGAAATTGACACCTTGCTACTGTCAAACTGTTATTTTGTTCTCATTTCTTTCTCTAGGTGATGTATTTACTAACTGTATTGGACTCTGCTCTTCCTTTACGTCATCTTTAGTATCACAGGCTTCATTCGGTATCTAACAGTAATAACGGTAATGTTCTGATGAAAACAGAACATATTGATCTAGTCTGATTAAATGATCTAGTTTGATCAACATCTGATGAACTAGTAAGGTAAATCCCTCTGCATTTGCAGAATAGACAATGGGACAGAATGACATCAGTGTATGAACACAAAGTCTCTGTCTTTCCTGGGCTATAGTTACACTTTCTCTAACACTGACAAAGCGTAGACTCTGCCTCGATTGACACAAAAACTCATATGCAGCTGATAGTGAAGCTGAATATGGTCAGTCCACAACCCAAGGCATCTACTACTCCAGAACTGCAACAGATGTGACAACTGCTTCTCTCTGCTCTGTCTCTGAAAATGGTTCCCTTAGGAAGAAGGCAGTAGCCCAGCCAGTTTCCTCGCCCTCCACTTTTTTAGACTACACCAAGAGATAATGAACAGGAGAGATTAAAATAGCTGGGATTTGGCACAAAATCTGTTGTGACAGTGCATAAGTGTGGGAAGGAACAGGGAGGGCCAGCTCTGCTGTGGCTGCAAAGTTCTGGCAGGTTCAGCAAATCCTGCTGTGAGGAATGGAGCCAGCTACCACCGAGCTGGGGATGGGAAGTCATGGTCAGCACTGTACAGCTGGCTCAACAGTTCACAACCTCTGTTGTACACAGAGTAATCTTCTGTCCTACATGCCCACATACTCATGCTTAAAATGAAGATGGTTACAATAAGATGTCACCTTATATACAATGAGCATAGCCATTATAGTACTCAGATTTTAAAAACTATGTAAGTTATGAGTTAAATCGTGCGTTTATTCTGATCCTTTGCATGTTCATTCACTGCTATTGAGAAGCTCAAATGAAAAAAAACCCAATTGCTTGTGTGTTGAAAAGCAACTAATAATTTTACACTACAGTTTTGTGGTGCTGAGTTCCAAGTATTTTAGAAGAGTCCGTGAATAGGAAAACTGATTGTCTGTCTCTTCAGCCTTTTGAGAAGGAGTATTCTTGATGTTTCCCCATGCACATCACCAAAGAGATAAGTAAAAGTAATGAGTCACTTTTGAAAATCTTAGCCTTCAAATGTTATATTCTTTCTTACAGCTGCCTCAATTAAAAACACTTGATTAGCATCTCCGTATTCCTGTACTGCACATGCTGTAAAGTTCCGTAAGTCCAAGCATCCTATCGAACACATCTTTTTTAAGGTAAGAAATGCTAGTGTGAGGAGTTCAGCTGGACCTCTTCTTTCATAATCTATTACTATTTTCTGCAAAGTTTCAAGTAATTTGCTTTTCTGAATCAAGCTATAAAACTTTGAACTGTAAAATTGATCTTCTCATAAAGTACATGTGTTCTAATGTTGTAATTACCTGAGGCCTGATCTGCCAACCCTTTACAGTGTAAGTTATCTTTGCCAATCTGTCTAGTCTTACTGATTGAATATAGGAGGGATCAAGTGACTCCAGCCTATCTGCTAGGTTTCTACTCAACTTTCCTAAATCACAATTTGTTTTCACATGGATAAGTGATCTAAGTGAAGGGTTAACAGTGTTCTGTCTCTCTTAATTTGAGATGTGGAGGACAATTATAATTCAAAATGCTTCTTCTAGTTGAGACTCCTTAGGAAAGACACATATGTAGCCTAGAGCTAGAAGTCCAACTTTGCTTTTAAATGCAAATATTTTAACAAGTATAACACACAGAAGCATGAACTATCAATTATTCCTACTAGGCATATGTAAAACATCTTGTTTATCACAAAGAGACCAAATTAGGCTAAAAATGTAAAATAAAAATTTGTAATTGAAATGTTGCCTGTTCTCCTTTGAAACTGCCCATTGTTCTTATCAGAAGTAGCCTTCAGGTTGTCTTGATGCATCTGAATGGATCTTTCAATAAGAAAAGATGGGAACTACCAGTATCGGCAGCCTGTGGCATTTGTCATGCAATGATATCGGTCATGCAATGTGAATTCTTGAGAACGGTGTTAAAGCAGTGCATTATTTACAGCACTAGCCTGTCAGATAAGAGTAAAGACTTCGTTTCCTCTTAGTTTCATTTTCTAAAGGTCTTACTGGTACATAGAGAATGACAGGAGGAAGAGTTTCAGGCACAGTGGATTTCCCAGTTTACCTACACAGTAATATAACCAAAAGTCCATGGAAATTTTGAAAGTGTTAACTTCAGTAGATTATTTTAATCCAGTTTTAACTGCGTTAAACTGAAGGCAGATCAACTACAAGTTTCAATACACATTGGAATTTATTTCCAGTATAGTATTGTCTCAGCCTAAATCAAGTCAAATTCTGTTTCTCCTTACCCCAGAAAACTTTGTTCTGAGACAGAAATACCTTGGGGTTTTGGCTTGTTTGTTTTTTCCAGGCAAGTACTACCTGTCTTTCAGAACTATAACTGGATTGAGTCCTCAAGGTGATTTTGTTGCATCATTTTGTAGACGACAGCTGTTCTACCAAGACTTGGCCTTTCTCAAGGGTAATTGGTAGTTTTTCACCAGGAAATAATTGTCTTAATCATCCTCAGCGTATCTTCAGGTTTTACACATGCACATCTACACTTGCAGGATTAACATGAATGTTAACTGTGTATACGGCACAGGCCTGTGACTCGTTTGCTCAGAAAATAGGCCCTCATGACAGTTATCTCTGGAAACTTTCAGTGAAGTTGATGTTACATCGCAGCAGCCTATGTGTTATTCTTCCTCCCTTCCTGTAACTGGAAGTCTCTAGTCCCTGATGGTTGGTGGACTGTTCTGTTTTGTTCTCTTTTGGTTTTGGTCCAAACTTTTATACATTGGTCTTACTGGAACAAAGTGATTTCAGAGCTCTCTGCAATATTTGTTTCTGACACCACTGGGGTTCTGTATATCACCCCAGCCTCTTCATTTGCTTGAGATGTTTATAGATGTTATTTCTATTATATGAGTTGCAATTTAACCTTGGAATTTATAGTGGTTCATAACTGAATGTATTGCATGTTGACAGGATTGATAAAGATTGTTGTTTAATACCTACTTTACAAAAAAAAAAAAAAAGGCCAAGGAATTTTTTTTTAAAAATTGTTCCAAACTTTTATACATTGGTCTTACTGGAACAAAGTGATTTCAGAGCTCTCTGCAATATTTGTTTCTGACACCACTGGGGTTCTGTATATCACCCCAGCCTCTTCATTTGCTTGAGATGTTTATAGATGTTATTTCTATTATATGAGTTGCAATTTAACCTTGGAATTTATAGTGGTTCATAACTGAATGTATTGCATGTTGACAGGATTGATAAAGATTGTTGTTTAATACCTACTTTACAAAAAAAAAAAAAAAAGGCCAAGTACTATTTTTTAAAGACTGTTGTCTAAATTGTTTCGCAGTTTAATCTCTCACTGATGGCTTCTATGCTTTTTAAAGGTCTGAGGTTTTAGGTGTCAGAACACATGCTTTTTTTTTCCTTCAGGCTTCTTGGAATGAAAGGAAGCCTACCTCTACACAAGGTTGGTCTCAAAAAGTTTAAAAAAATCTTATTTTTTTAAACATACACCCCCTCTACCATCACATAGTTCTAATTTCTCTAACAGCATACAATTAAGGACACTTAACTTAGCTGCAGAGACTCGTTCACTTCAACTCACTAAGTGCATGACAACCCCAATAATATTTCCTCTGTTAATATAAAAGGTCCTCTACTAGGGGGTGCTATATATTTATGGTGGTGTTATATATTTAGATATTTATATGTTTATCAGGCACCATGTATATATGTTGTCTAATTTAGTACTTAGTAAACTCCAACAGTGGAAGTCAGGCCATACTCTTTGTGTCACTCAGACTTCAAAATGACATAAAATAGCCTTCACATCCTCATATCTCTAGACAAAATATCTCCTTTTTGTTTGGTTTCTTGCATTAGAGAAAAAGCACTGTACCTGAAACAGTCAGTTATTTCTTGTCTTTCTATTGTTTGATGTGTGATGAGCTTGGTTATCAGATCTCAGTGTGCTGAATATATGGCTTCATTTGCTACAAAAAGTGGCAAATATGCAAATATGGTAAATATGCTACAAGGAAGCCAATATGCCCTCTACTGACTTCATCTGTGGCTAGAGTTTATAAGCTGCTGTCAGAGAGTATACAACGGAACTGTTGTTTGCAAATAAAGCAAATTAAAATAAACATCTTTTATCATAAGAAAGCAATTAGTGTTGATTCGCAGCTTCACTTGGTTTTTCTTTCCTGACCTTGACTATATTGTGATGGTTTTGTGCTTCCTCGGACAGTTTCTACTTGCATCTGCATCGATTAAACCTTGATCTCATTTATTATCTCAGGAAATGGTCTCAAGGTCACAGGGCTGGAAATTTAATTATGGTGGCAGTATATTAAGTGGCACATTTAAAGATGCTGAATCGTAGTAATTAATTTTTTGGATGGTGGTCTCTAGGGAAAAGGTTTTCTCTACACTGGGTGTTTAGACATCCATCATAGCCATTCAGCTTGGCAGCTGTCTTTTAGCTTTAAACTGCGTCATTATTCATCTTTTACGACTGACTTTAAAAACACTAGACAACTATATCCTTTTTTATTGTAATATATGTCAGATGCTTGTATTAAGCTATACTTCACCTTTGCTATAAAACATTAACAGAGGTTGCTAGTAGCTACCTGGGCTGGCCTCTAAATTGAGACAACAATTACCCTTCGCTGACATCTAGTGTCAAGACATGAGATATAGCTGGAGTGCTGAATCCATTGGCCTGGAAATCCTGCACTTCCCCAGTGATTCAGGCTCACCCAAGAAGCTGCAGCACTGGACATAATTAGTGGACACGAGGGATTAACTTGGCACTCAGTGTTGACTTTGTAGCAGCACTAGGTTATTGAATGAAATGCAGCACTGCCAAGGTCTTAAAAAGCTTGTAATGTTTAATGAAGGAGTGGTCATTAAACTTGCTGGATCAAATATTAGGCAAGATGGAACTGGGAGGTATTTAATAAAGAGACCTGAAAATATGAACTAAATCACATATACTCATTTAAACTGCTGGCTAAAGCCCAGCATACTTCAAAATTGTTCACTGCTGGTTTAAGCTAGACAGTATGAACTGGGAAGGAGAACAGTAAGCAGGTTTTAGCTTTCTGCATAACTTCACAGTAACTTCTACAGTTTCTCAACTGTAGAATTATTTTTCTGAAATGAAACACTTCAAAGTTCACACATTCTGCTGGGATTTCAAAGAAATGTTCTCTAGGGAGTGTGGGGTTAGGTTCACGGTGAATAATATCCACAGATTTTAAGTGATGTCTTTCATACCCTTTGTCAAGATGAATCTTCCAGAATCAAGACCAAAATATTAAGAAGTGGGGTTTAGAATATTGTTACAAGAGTTGATCCTCACACCAGTGTATTAGTAATACTATTTTTACAACCTAAGAAGCAAAGCTCTTAAAGCTGGTGGGACAGTCAGAGAATGGAATTAAATTACAGGTAGAGAACATTGGGTGTAGCTTTCTTCTTGCACCTTGCACCTCCTGATCACTTTAAACATAGTTCTTCAGCAGTGAAGGTCTATGTTCTTGCAGTATTTGATCTTCTCTTAAATTCTTGATGTGTCCCCATCTAGGTCCTTATGGTATTTGGCCTTTCTGTAACAGTAGTGTATCTTCTGCAGCAATCAGTTAGATCTCCTTTTTGTACAGTGTGTTTTGTGCTTAGAATTATGTGATTGTGTTTGAGCTGCTTAAATGCTATTCCTGCGCAGTGGAATTGATGAAGACTAGTTTTCCCAGGTGTTCCTGTCTGTTGAGTGCATCTGACTTCATTGAGCTAACTCTAGCAGCACAGCTACTTAGAAAGTACCACCCTGTGGTTCCTGTTAATTCAGAGGTTTTATAGGCAGTATTAGTAATCCTCCGCCCACTGTCTCTGTTCCCATAGTTTGAAAAGGAAAATAGCAAGCAGAACAGCAAGCATATAATGAGAGAAGTAATAGAAGGATCTCTGAAGTCAGATGTAAAAAGGCACATAGCATTTCTTAGCTTTACTTCGGTTTGATTGCAGACTTACTGCTGTGAAGGACATCTGCCAGAAGTGTCAAACAGTGTAACTGTTCTCAAGGCTGGAGTGTGAGAACAGCAGATAATTTTGACCAGCGCAATTAAGTCTCATATGAGCCTACTTAGAAATGAAAATGTATGATTGCACAGTGGCTGCTTATAGTTGCATATAGAGCTTTGGACCTGTCTAAATCTCATCTAATTTAACAGGTACTAGAAAGGAAAACAAAATGGAGAAATAGGCTCGCTCTTATCAATAAGTAAGGAATGTTCAGAGCATCTGTGGTGGTGCATGGAGATAGTTTGGGTCCCTCTTTATGCCTCTCCACTTCCTAAAGATGTTTTTCTAGTCAGTAGCCTTCTTGCATATCCTTTGTGGTCCTGACCTGGTGGCTTCAAAAGTGATTTGAATATATCCGCTTGTAAATATTGCTATCAGTATGTATGAGTATTCACAATGGAGTGGGCACTAGAGTATAGAAAGTTTAAATTTTGGAACATGTAGAAAAGAGAAAATCAGCATAGCTTAGGTTACCACTGTTGGGAGAGTGATGGGTGTATAATAAATAATCCATAGGTTAAGATAAGTTTATGCAAGTGATTAGGTGAGCAGCTGTGCATGATAAACAGAGGAACAGAAAAAAAAAATCATTAATGATAATTTCAGAAGAGGCTAATGGTACCAAATTAAGTATTCATCATGAACTGCTTTTTCTGCTGTAATCATGATATAAATTTTATTCATATTAGTTTACTGTTGATTAAGTCACTGACATTTTTGTTGAAACCAAGATAGCAAATGTTCCAGCAATTCATGTGAAATGATGTACTACATGAATGGCAAAATTAGTCTGTTTCATGTCTGTTTATGTCAACAAGGTCAACAAAACCACTTATTGTTCATGTCTGGAGGCTATTTTATCTAAAATGCTACAGTAGAAGGGCAGCAATGATACAAAATGGCTGCACGTTACCACTTTTTGTAACAGACTTGTATATGTTGGGTCAATCAGAATTTCTCCTGTTGAAAGGCTGCATTTATAAAACTAGGCATGAGAGGTTTGGATCCAAGCTGTACATTATCAGAACCCTCAAATGATATATCAAGATTTTTCCCCTGTTTTTGAACCATCTCTTACTAGCATTAAACACCATGTTATTCTTGTAATTACTTCTTCCAAATGTAAAATCTTGTTTGAGTAAAAAGTTCCTTAAAACTTTATTTAAAAGTGTTATTCAGTATACTTGCTTTACTTTTTTCTAGTTCTGAATGCCACAGTTTTAGCCCATATCAGTGCAAGTTTATTTCATGAGGTATGTAATAATTGGATTTCTCTGTACAGGAACTATCTTTCAAAACTGTTTCAGTGCATACTCACATGACTGATACCCTCATAACCATCCACCCTGAACTACACTCAACTTTCCTAAATGAGATTTTATTGGAACTGATTATGATTAGATAAATGGGTGAGTTCACTAATGTATAATACAATTTTCAATTATAGAGTATGTATGATAATTTACATTTCTTGTTTGATAGTATGATATTTATGTGACATAATCTGGATGAGATCTGCTGCTGTTTATATTATGGCCTTACTTTTCTCTTAAATTAAATCTGCTTTCAAGTTCTTTCAATATATTTAAATTTTTCAGATAAACAAAGACGTTACAAATCCACCTTAATTTACCCTTCAGTGGAATGAAGCCTGCTGGTGGATAAATTCTAGTTCCCAGATTTGTTGCCCAAGGAGACAAATTCTGTCATCAGATTAACAGATGAACATAATGTAGATTGGACCCCAGTTATGTGAGTGCAGAATCAAGCAGCTATTATCAAATTGACAGCTGAGAGGCTGTTAAAGAAAAATGGAATTTGACAAAGAAACAGTGTTTCTTCTTTCCTGCAGTAAATCTGCCTCCTGGGTTAACAGTTTTCTTTACATGTAGAGATTTTGCAGGATGCATTGCTAATTTTGAGGTATGCGAGAACTGGAGCATCTTCCCTGGCAAAGGACCTCTGGGCAGGGGAAGAAAGAAAAGTATTTCATGTACTTCTTTTTTTCTTGCTAATAACCTATATAACTTTTCATTTGGTGTCAACACTCAAAGAGACAGCATTCAGTCAGAAAAGAGAAACTCTCTATAGATACATCAATAGATTGTATCACTAAATAGCTTTTAAACTTCATATTAAAAAAAGAAAGCTAAAATGAAAATTATGGGTCACATCTGCAAGGTCTAATAAATAAAGAATTTTGAAAACTATCATGTTAAAAGAATTTCAAAGTGGGCATTATATTACAGGAATATATTTTTCTAATTTAATCTGAACTCTCTGAATGCCTCCAGAAGATCATGAAGATTTCATGAAAGAAAACAAGTCAGCATGTAATACAGTGTAAGAAAGTTCAAGGTGGAGGTTTGTTCTGTTGGAAACCTATGAATTCTCCATAGCATCTTCCCAAAAGAGTTTAGAGAAAGAAAAAACAAACAAAACCCCAAATAAGCCATACAATTGTGATGAGGTGTCCCTTTTGCATTCCATTTCTCATTATTGGTTTCTTTTGGAAGTGGTAGTTTTCTCAGTCATGCACTATTCACATGGCTTACATGTGACCATAATGATGTTGCCAGTCTGCGTCTGTGTGTGTATATATATATTTACACACAGAGAATGTGCTAAACTGGCAGAAATTCCAACATCCCTACAACAAAATGTATGCTGAATTACGCTTAGTCAGTATGGAACTGACATATGATACACTGATACTTGACTTTTAATTCTTTAAAAGCTTCTTTTTAAAAAATGTACCTGATGCTCCTGCAGAAGCCAATATGCCCTTCAAAGAACTGAGTATTCAGAGCTGTGTTTTTAAGAAACCTTGAAGACACTTCTTCTTCCCCCCCGCCTTAATGGCAAACAACAGAGGTAATTGGTAATATATTCATGTCAGATTACAAATTTTCAATTGTTTTGAGTATTCTTCTGCTTTAATCATTCCTGGCACAACTCCACTGGACTTAGAGAAGGAATGAGGCCAGCTCTGGGGTTAGCTGAACAGTAGCAGTTTGGATACGGACACTGAAATTTTTAAGGTCAAGAGTTTGTTAGTAGAACATAATTGTGTGTACTTTTTGCTTCCATAAAATGTTCCATACAATGATCACTTTATTCAAGTTAATATTCCTGTTGTGCAGAGATTTCTGCCATGGGTCTGTAAGTTGTCAAACTATGTGAGTTGATGAGCAACTTGCATGGCCTTTGTGAAGTTACTGGGTTATGCTTAACAGCTGATCACAGCCCACTATTTTATTAGGACGGTATTTTCTAAGCTATTGAAAGATATATTAATGACATTGGCTGATGAGTAAACTAGCAGTTTTAGACTGAAGTTAGGAATTACTTTTGTAGAGGAAATCAGTATTTTTAAAGTGTTTATTAGCCCATAAGACGAGAGTAATGGTTTTAAACTAAAAGAAGGTAGATTCAGACTAGATATAAGGATGATGTTTTTGGGGATGAGGGTGGTAACAGACTGGAATAGGTTCCACAGAGAAGTGGTAGATGCTCCATCCCTGGAAACGTTCCAGGTCCGGTTGGATGGGGCTCTGAGCAACCTGATCTACTTGAAGATATCCCTGCTTATTGCAGGGTGGCTGGACTTAGATGGCCTTTAAAGGTCCCCTCCAACCCAAACCGTTCTGTGATTATAACTCACTGTAATTAATTTGAATTAAGATATCCATGTCATGCTTTTTGTGAAAGAGGGAGGAATAAGATAAATACCTGGGGACTACTATTCATTCAACTGGCACAGTTCTTGGAGGAGGAGCATCCTCCTCCTTGCCTTTCTTAAAGCTCCCAGAAGCGTGAGGGAAAGGCACAGAGCCCAAGAAGTGTCCTTGTCCTGAAACTGCTGAAACACACTCAAGCTATGCAGTTGGCAATCCCTGAGGTTTTTTGTGATTTGGATTGGGAAACAGAAGTCTACAAAATGTTAAGATGGGGGGAAGCTATGCTATGAAATGCTGTTGTGGAAGCAATCTGCATCTGAATTCTGATGGTTTTCTGCACCCCAGTGACAGGTTCTGTCATTCTAGTTTCTGTAATAGGGAGAAGGCAAAGGCACGAATGAGAGATTGTGGCAACAAGGCTTTTAAGGAAGATGCAGTGTCTGTGGAGAAGTGCTGTGTAGCACATCACTTTAAGATCAAAGATTGTCTTACAGGAGCAAGTAACTCCAAGCTTCTCTGGTATGACAGGTGGATGCTGCCCTTCAGAGAAAAAAGGGGGGTAAACAATCTAAACCTTAGTTTGAGATGCTCTGAAGGAAGCCTACAGAGAAGGCTGAATGTCATCTTCGTTCTCTTGCTGTAAGGAACACCGAATTGCAGAAATGATGTAATTTTGGACTTTGTTGAGAAAGCACTTAACAGCTGCATACATAAGCAGGAAAAGATACATAGTTTCATGCATGCTGCAACTTGTGCAGTTAGAAATGGTAGTTCAGAGGAGTGAAAGTATTTTCACCTTTGACTGTGTTTGAAAGTGTGAAACTGTGAACAACCTGCCCAAGGATAGTAACCAAAGGACTAAACTGTATGTGCTTTGTAATTCCACTGTGCACCATACTACAATGAAACACATAGTTTCTTATGTATTAAGAAATAAAGTATTGTTAAAATACAGCCAGAATGTCAAGTGCGTGGAGAACAAAAATGAGGTTTGGGCATCAAGGTATTTTCTGCAAGGGACTGTTCATTTCCTTGGAATGTTGAGCAGCAGTGTTCCATGGCATGGATGCGTTCTCACGTCCAGGGCTCTTATCAGAAACCTTACCAGGCTTATGGCTTCTGTCTGAACAGTGATTTGGAGTCACGCTGTCATAGGATAGCTCAGGCTGGAATGACTCTCTGGAGGTCTGTAGTCCAGTCTCCTCATCGAAGTAGGGTCAGCTGTGAGATTAGACTGACTTACTCAGGGCTTTATCTAGCTTTGTCTTGAAAACCTCTAAGGAATTTCATGAATCTTCTTTTTCCACCCTCTCACATTTGTATTATTGCTCAGTTTTTCTCAAACTTTAGATGTTTCATTTGTAGATATTAGGAATTCTATATGTCAAACGGTGCAAGCTGAGGGAAGCAAGTCAAGGCACTTCTGTGTGGGGTAATTACAGATGTGCACGCTCTTGCACTCAAGATTTGTGACCTGAATCTGACTTCTCTCTCTAAACTAGTTCACTGCCTTTCAGTAGCAAACTACTGAAAATGCAGGTAATCTGATTATGAAAAATGAACTGCTGTGTAAAAGTAGACTATACACTTAAACCTGTGTGAAGCAAAGCAGCTATATGAGTCTTCAAAACATAACCATAATTCTCTTCCTCCTTTAACAGGACACCACCTGCTATTTAAGTCACTAACTATTCTGATTATTTTAGACAAATTTCAATGTGCATTTTCCTTGTGTCTCAGTAATGAGGAGTGTGTTTGTTCCAAAATCCCCCTACTGCAGCTAAATGTGAAAGCATGAGTATTTGATTCATATTGAGCTTGGAGTTTCTTGTACAGAAATAAAACAGGATTACTCTCAAGAAGTAAATACTTACATAAACAATAAAGCTGATGCAAGTAAGAGGACAGCTGAGTCCACAGAATGCATTATTAAGAGCATATTAGTACATACATTGGCTGAGACACATAGGTGGTTGTGCATGCTGTAAATAATTCTCTGGGTGTCAAAGCACAAACGCACAAGATAATTGAACACATTGCAGGCAAAATGGCATGACCCGTTTTGTTTTCTTTTAAAATCATGATTCATTCATGAATCAGTGGATAGCTGTTCTTAGATTTTAACAATCCATTAGAGCAGCTGGGCAAAATCCCTCTGACTGGAGGATTACTGACGACCTCTGTTCCTGTCGTCCTCGTCTAAACTGGTGGGGGAGTGTATGTACGTATATGAAGCATTTCCTATCCATTTAGATTTCCTTTCAGAAATTTCAATGCATGGTTGCTCTCCCCCATCGACTTCAGTTTTGTTCTTGTGCTTCTCCACAAAAATAACTTCTTATCTAGCCTATCTTTGACTCTATAAGAACTTCCCAACGAACAGCCAAAAAGAAATCTACATAAAATTGAAATTCTTAAATTCAGGTATGATCATGCAAACAACTAGGCAGAATTGATTTAACCTTCAGCCAGCTGCTTAACCAAGTTGAAATTATTGATAGCCCATCAGCAATGATCAAGATGGAGAGACTAAATGAAGAGGTGCCTTCTCTTTTTCTTCTCCAGTCGCCTCTCCTGCCCCCCTCCCCCTCTTTTTTTTTTTTTAATAAGAGAACCATTGAGCTGGTAACAAGACTTGAAATGCCGTGTCAGCTCAGCTAGCGTGGTCAAGGAGCTCAGCTGTAGAAGGGAAATAAAACTGTTAAGTTATGGCTGCCCTCCAATCAGTCACAGGGGTAATGATGTTTGGCTTTAGTCAGGTTATATGTCAGTAAATATACATCTCTCAGACAGCCTTTAAGACAGCCTTAAGCTCATGCTTATTGTTTTATATAGATAGGGGTCGGATGCTGATATATGGTGGTCATAGGCCACTGAAATAAATTTCACAACATTCAGCAGGTAAAGTTAATCTCAATAGAAGAGAATGTGACTGCAGTTTTGATAGAATATTCATTCCATCAACTGTGATGGGGCATTTTTTCTCTGTTAGGTTTTGTGCAAATCACTCAAATGCAGATATTTTTTTTCCCTGCCTTGATTCTAAATTTATCACTACCTCAAGTGACCAATTACATTCAGTCGTTAGTGTAGGAGCCTTTGCAAATTCAAAATTCCAGCTTACAAACACCACAGGGAGCTATATTTTGTTCACCCACCCTGCTCACAGGAACATATGAATCAAATTCAAAGGTAAGGAGACCTCAGAATTCTAAGTTCTGCCAAGTACTGGAAAATCCAAATGTTCTTTCTTTCACGTGAGTGATAGTGTGAACTCTGTCTCAGGAGCAAAGGACTGAGACAAGACCACACCAAAACAGACTTTCTAGTATTACAGCATTATGAATTAAAATTTTACTTTAAAATCATACTGTGGACTTACACAAATATTTTTTACTGTATTTTTTCTGATAAGAATATTTAAGTTTCTACTTAAGCTTACAGCTAGGGAATTTGTATTTATTTGCACATATTGGATCACGCCTTCCACTACTGTAGATGGACAGAAGTCATCATATTCTGCACAGTCTCTCAATAGCATTTGAGAGTTAATATGCACCACTCAAATTTAGTAGGATTCATCAGAGCAATGGCTTAATCCTAAAATTTTATTTTGTGTTTTAATTGTCAAATATCCATTGGATTCAGGGAGAATTTGTCTGGATAAAGTCTAAGACTGGAAAAACAACGGGTAACGTCCAGGATTAGAGACAAAAAATGTTTGTAAGTTGATTGTTTATCAAGCTTTTCAATGTCAAGCTTTGTTGACATTGTTTGCTGTTGTTGTTTTTTTTTAAAGTTATTGTAGTCAGTGAACAGTCCTTGGACAATGAAAAAATGCAAATCCCTCCAGAGATCCAGGTAAGCCCAAGTTCACTACCAGTCAGAGCATGGCACAAGCACTGTTGGTATGTTTAAGACTGATGGAAATTTACGAAGTAGGTGTGAATTCAATTTATATGTGATGCTGAATTTATTCTTCATAATACTTCGGGATGTATGATTATAAGCTCACATATACTGGTCACAATGTTTATTTAAGTAAGTGTTAAAATGTTTGGTTTTCTATGACTTAAATTCTGAATTGCTTCTCTGAGAGCCACAGCATGCAGTCTACAGTCTAGATGACTCCACTGGAAGACTTACTACCTAAATGGTACAGAATTTGCCTAATATTATTATCTTCCAAAAGAAATTTTTTTTCTGTGATCGAGCCAAGCTCCACAGCTTTCATAGTGCTATTTTTCTTATGCATTCCATCTCATGCATTCTAACACCTGAAAGCTTCCTCCTTTAAGCCCCCAAGAACATGGTGTAGAAGACACTGCACTCTGAATTCCATCATGTCCTTATACAAGTGTTTCCAGTGGGGTCCACTGAAATAGGGCCTAAAATTCCATTAAGAAAGAACTTCTGCATGCAAAAAAATATCTTGGATTATTTGCTTTCTAAACACAATGCAGAATTATTTGAAATTGCTTCAAACAACTCTGCTAATAACCTATCCACATTTCCTACCACCAAGAAAAACCTCAGATCTTTCAAAACTCCTGCAACTGAAAAAGGATGAAAAGATGATGACAATATCTGTGAAATCAATATCAGTTGAAGAATAGTGGTTCTGGCCTGATAGAAAGATGCTATGAGTTATGTGTACATGGCAAAGTGTGTCTTCAAGTATAACTACCATTCCACTGGAATAGTTATGTAAGATGAAAGCAGGCTACAGGATTTCATAGAGTAGTTACCTGGCCGTTTCTTTGCTGTCTTCTTTTTATGTCATATAGGTTGAATTAGAAGTGTTTTATTCTAATAGCTTCAGACTGCCTTAAGTGGACCACCAAATCTAGCTCTACAATGCATCAGGTGAATTGATACGAGGAACATACCATTAAGCTTAAAATAGATGTTATTTCCCACTCCCCAATGTTCACTACTTTGTCATAATTTAAATTAAGTGAAAATATCCTATTCTTTGATTATAAAATATGTAGCAGAAGAGGTAGCATTCCATGTTGGAAAGACCCACATTGGAAAGACTTGTTCACTTGATTTCCACTGGGAAAAAACAGTAGACCAAAAATTTAAGGAAAGTATGAGTGTGGTTTTGCAGTAGACACTAACCTATTCATGTATTTATGAACACTGGCAGCTTGTGAATTTTTGGTGCATCTACAGCTCCTTAAATTACTTCTTACTACTTTGTCATGTCTTTGAAAATAGCCATTAAAGTAAAAGCCATCACAGCCATCCAGTTGTTTTTAAAATGTACGTGGTCAGTATGTTGGCTTCCTAAAGACAGGTTTCCCTGTACATCTAGTGATAAGCTTCAAGTACCAAATAATATGATTTATAAAAAAATTCCAGATCATATTAGGATTTTTAAATTAATATTAAAAGGAAATACATCTACATTTTAGGCAAAAATACAGCTTTCTAATGCAGCACTACTGAAATATGAAGAAAGGTTGTTCATTGCTTTTATCTTTAACAAAGAAGTTTCCCATTTTATTAATCATGCTTGATAGGTAATATTCTTTACTGGACGTATACAGAGATAAATTTTTATTTATGATTGTTGTTGTTTAACCCCAGCCAGCAACTAAGCACCACACAACTGCTTGCTCATTCTCCCCAAGTGGGATGGGGGAGAGAATCAGAACAGTGAAAGTGAGAAGATCCATGGGTTGAGGTAAAACCAGTTTAATAAGTCAAGAAAAAGCTCCTTGCAGAAGTAAAGCAAGTCAAGGAATTCAGTCACTGCTTCCCATCAGCAGGCAGGAAAGCAGCGTGTTCTCACACGTGACAGTTACTTGGAAGACAAAACCCCGTAACTCCAGACATTTCTCATTTCTTTCTTCTTCCCCCAGCTTTACATGCTGAGTGTGACATCATATGGTATGGAATATCCCTTTGGTCAGTTGTGGTCAGCTGTCCTGGCTGTGTCACATCCCAACTTCTTGTGCACCTCCAGCCCTTGCTGGTGGGGCAGTATGAGGAGCAGAAAAGGCCTTGACTATGTGTAAGCACTGCCCAGCAATAACTAAAGCATCCTTGTATTATTAACACTGTTCCTAGCACAAATCCAAAACATAGCCCCATACTAGCTACTATGAAGAAAAATGATCTCAGACAAAATCAGCACAGTGATCTAATTTGTAGATACAGTAAATGGACATTAGGCTTTGATCCATGCTACTGGATCATGGTTCTCTCAAATGGTAAAGGAGAGATGCCATTCTTTCCGAAGCATTCATATTAGTACCACACAGCAGTTTTGCAATTTTTTCCCCATTGGAGGTCCTTACTGTTATGGGAGAGGGGGAAAATTAATTCAGAAGATTATGAAAAGACATATTTCTTCCCTAATGAAGTTTTTATTAAATATGTGTTCCAAGTTTGTGTATAATTTTTTGCTATTATGTCCTCCATTTTATTTACAAATTAGTTCTTCTGATAACGGCAATATGTCTATGAAATGGCTATTCCTGTTGTGTTGTACTTGAATAAAAATTGAGCAGATTAAATAACTTAGTCTGACTCCAGCTACTCCCTGAAGCTTATACTGTAGTTCCTCAATCTCATACCACATACATTTAAAAACAGCCCCAGCAAAAGTGGTCTTGATACTGGTGTCCCTCCATTCATTCCTAATTTTGTATCTTACAAAGGACAAAATCCGGAAGCTCCTACATCCACTGCTTAGTTTTATTTCTGCTTCCTCATTCTAAAACTGCAGAATTTATCACCTAACCTTGGTCTGGGGATGAAGGGCAGCTATTAATAGATGCCAGGAATCACTGGTTACTTGGCACTATGGTTGCCAGCTCAGGAAGGACTTCAGCCTACCCTTCTCTCTGAGGGATTCCAGTAGGGCCAGTGGTTAGGAAAGAAAATAGTCTTTTGATTTTATTTCCCATGATGGCTGGAGCTGCATTTGTTGTTTATGTAACATGTTTCAAACACATCATGAATCTGTTATCTGATTAACTGCTGCTGGGAGAAAGGAGAAGGAGTTGCTGCTGTTGCTAACGGTTTCCATTGCTGGCACCACCCTGGGATTGTGGTGTGGTTTGTGTTTGTTTTATTTTTTTTCCTCCTGGTTGTTGGTTTGTTGTGGTTTTGTGTGTTTGGTTTTTTTTTTTTTTTCCTCCTGGGTGTTGGTTTGTTGTGGGTTTGTGTGTTTGGTTTTTTTTTTTTTTAATCTGCTTTCATCATTTGTTATCTTAATCAGATTTGTTATCTTAATCAGATAAAACGGGGAGTATAGGAGGATGGAAGGGTCCTTATTCCCTGCCACTTCCCACTTACAGGCTGCTCTCTCTTCCAACACAGCCCCTTAAAATAGCAAAATTTTACCTTTGAGTGAGAAGGACTTAGATTCCTGAAAAACTTTCTTCAGGAGTCCTGAATTTCTTCAGGAATTGAGTACGTCATATTTTTGTATTTGCTGAAAGGCACAATAAATTCTTACAGGAGGAGACTTACACAATACAACTAATGAATCCAGCTTTAGTCAACTCACCAAAAATTCTCGTGGGAAGACAATCCTGGAGTACAGGAGATTTACTTGGTAGAGTTCCCTGATAAACCTAATGATACCTAGAGCACTTGATGAACCTCTGGGTCTATGCAAATAGTATTATCCTAAACCATAATAAAAACATGCACTCCACCATCAGATCCAGAACATCACTTACCTTCCTCAGTAGCTTGGATTCTTGGGAGCATCCTGATCTGAATAGATGCTTCGTACTGGTTCTTGACCTGCGGGCCAGAATAGAGACCATCATGTGGCTACAGATAGCAGTACAGATATTTTGGATCTACTACTCTTAGCTGGTGTCCTTCTTTTAAATCTCCATTGAGAACAAACTGAACTGGTGGAGGATATTTTTAAATGTGTCCTAAACTTTTAAATTTTGTGGACTCACTTGTCATGAACCATGATCCAGTATCCTTACTTCCTGCCTGCACCTCAGCATCTGCTTCTGGGCCACTGGCATTTGAAATAGCCTGTTGGAGGATTTGGGGTTTGTAGTTCCACCCACAGAGCTCAAGCTGGCACGTAACACTAAGCTGACATCTCCTAATGGATAACGCCCCTTCTGAAAACTTAACAGACTGGTCCAAACTCCACACTACCACTTAGCTTCCTCGCATCTTTCTCTGCCTTGAGCCAGTTACTGACTTCAATAGAAGTCAGGGTAACGCTGAACAGTTTTGGAAACCCTAAACTAATTTTATAATTACAGGCTCTGGTATTTTTATTAAAGGAAATTCCTTTGTTTGCTTGAGTTTTTACTTAGTGAATAAAATAATTTATACAAGAATGGTTTGATTCTATAAATGCATGACCACCTTTTCTTTCAGAAATCTCTTGATCGATTTTATTTATGGTGTTACGGCATTCTGTAGTGTTATCAGATCAGTATGAGGAACAAACGTTTTCTCATAGATATCAAAAGAAAATTCTCACAAGTCTGATAAATTTGCCTTTAGGTAGCATTTATACAAATAGGCATTTAATAAGCAGGCCTTATTCACAAGATTATTAATTGAACAGTTTTAAAGAGTTTTTAGACATGTTCTATGCTCATCTATCTATCTGATGTTTTTTCTCTCCCTGCCCCATAATGTTATTAAGAGGCTCTTCAAAGGCAGACAACCAGAGTATATAGATGATAAATTTGTAAAACCAAGACCCGCTGGATTTGCTTCATATTTCAGGGCACAGGAGACATGCAAACAAAAACAACTTACCTGGTGTACAGCCAATTTATTTTTGATAAAACATCCTACAGATTATGTAATCTATATTCCATAGCTATTTCATTTTTAAGATTTAGAGTTAGGATCAGAGACTGTAATATTCGTAGTACAGCAGTTACATTCACTAAATGCTGACCCAGGTCCTAAGAGAAAATTATTATATCATCAACATAAACATAACAGATTTTACCTTTGAAATCTGCTAAGAGAATTTTTATGAGATTCTAAAATGTTGAAGAAGCTTTTTTTTATCCTAGATGGTATTAACTAGTCTGTATTTACTACAAGAGGATTTTTAATTGTGTTCCCAGTAACTAATTTTCATTCGAAGAAGGTGCTTTAATATTCTGGGCTTGTAAAGCACCTTTTAAGCAGGTTTTCTAAGATGCCACATGTAGTGAATGACATTTCTTAAGTTTTTTGGTGCAAATGTCATCAGCTGAAAAATTCCAACTATTACCAGAACCCCATAGTTAAATGAAATCCTTTACGTGTGAGTAAGAAATGAGAGTTCATGTTTGTCTGGACTATAAATAGGCATGAAATTATTCAGATACTTTCCATACGATCATCATATGTTAACTTTCACCTAGTAAGGCCTGTTTCAGGAAAGTCCTTAGACAGGTATTTTAAGCTATCGACTTCTGTAAGCATGTGATTAAGAGCTTTCCTGAAGAGTGACCCTAATTATCATTCTTATGACTTAAATAAGGTTGGCTATGTCTGCACACCTACTTAACTTGGGGAACAAAGATTCAGCTTTTTAAATTAACGTATTAAAGGTTTGTAGTTTCCTCATTTAATATATTAAGTTCCTTCAGAGAAGGAGAAACATTTTAAACTATTTTTGAACAGTTTGACAGTGACTGCTGTTTTTTAACTCCTCTTCCCCTCCTGGTCAGGTTTAAAAAGCATTAAGTTATAGGTCTCTGAATTTTCTATTACAGATTTTACTATCGGCCAATTCTGACTGTTCTTCTGTTTAATATTTGATCAGTGTCTGGAAAGACTTCTGTATGAAGGGATCAGTAATGACTTTGATATTTTTTGTCTTGCTGGAAGTTGGCTATCTTTTAGCAATGCTTTTAAGGCTATGCAATTGCCTCTGTGTTTTGCAGTAGCGTACCTTGTATTGAGTTGCAAAAGCTACATGGCATCCGTAATGTCAATGTTTCCTTATCTTTTTTTTTTTTCACTTTTTCCTAATTACATGTATATTATCATCCAGTATTATAAGCAGTTCTCCTAAAAGCTCACTTTTCAGATTTTTTTTTTCCCTATTTTCTTCTGCTGATTTAAAGAAAATGCACTAAAACAATTCTGATGTAAAAAGCAGGTCTTATTTAGGGCATGTCTCTAGCTTAGAAAATTTTAAAAAAAGCTCCTGCTGTTTTATAATGATTTAATGAAAAGTAAAAAAAAAAAAAGGCCCTTTAATGTGGATAGGGATCTGTATGAAATTTTTTACACTGATACTGCTTATTCCCATGAAAGAAATACAAGTTTTTTAAAGTCTTTAGAGGCACCATTTAAAGCACTGTACCTTCATGTATGCCAAAATTTTTGCTGGCATGATAACATCAGAAAAGAAACAAGTCACACCCTTTTCTGTTACTAAACTGGTGTGACTGTTCAGTATTATTACTTCTGATTCTTCATTGCAACGTCATGATGTGTAGAAAACTATGGAAATAAATATTTGCTTTTTTTCTTACAGATTATTTTTGAAGGAGAAAACCAAAAACTTTTCCAGCTCTTTTTCTTAAAGCATAATCTGTTCCAACACAAAGATGTCTTCAAGAGCTACTAATATAGGTAATTGTTTAACGTTTAATAATAAGCTACCAGTGAACTACACTGATGTCAAGAAAATGCAAGGCAAATAGTCAAGTAGTATATTTCTAAGTCTTCATAAATGATCTCATAGAATAGGTTCAAATCTATGCAAAAATGATTAATTCAGCATTTTACTGAGGCTGATAAATGAGACCTTAGCAATAGCTGTGTATTGGTTTTTGGATTAGCTTTTTCTACTTTATACTTCTGCTTACATCTTCACTGAACAGATTTTTGACCCCTTTAAGTAAAGTATCTTTTTCTTATTTTTCTTACCGGTGCTTAACAACATACAGCTTATTCCAATATCAGGAAAAAATAGGAAAATGTCAGGGAAAAAAAAAAAATCAGGAAAAGTGCTTCATTAATGCATATCCAGAATTCAAACACCCTTTAAAATGCTGATGTGGGTTTTTGTGTGTTCATGCCTTGGCAGGCTTTGTGCCAAGTTTGGAAGGTACTCTAGGAGGAATGGAACTTGGTAGCTCTTCATAGTACGTACTTCTACATACTTAGCAGAAAGCAATTTATTAGATACTTAACATAGAAGCTAATCAAATCACAGCTGGCTAGAGCCAGGACAGATATGCCAAGCAATCTTTCACCAACCTGTCCATTTCAAATACAGCTAACTGATGTACAAAGTTACCTTATGACTATGAAGATGGTAAGCTTCAGCATTAAGAGGGGATATTTTCATGGGTTACTGTACAAGTTCAATGTGACTTCTTTTAATATAAAATATTTACTGCAATGAATACTTTTGCCCAGTTACTCTTGAAGATTATACTATGAAGATTAGGTGATGATTCTTCTTAGTAAGCATTTCCTAGGCTATCTTTGCAAGGCAAAAGACCAGAAGTGTCAAGTGTGCTACAAGATGCAATTTCTGATCTTGCTTTTGATGTCTAGTGGTCCTGTAGTGATTGGCAGATTTGGCTCTGAAAAAAACCTCTATTTAAAGATTTCAAATTAAAAAGATCAAAAAGCATTGAAAAACACATCAAGAGATAAACTGCAGTCTTTAATCACATGGGCATCATTGTGCACACAAGTGATCTTTTGGAATTTAGTGGGATGCTCTCATGAATAAAGGTTTCTGGAACTGACCTCTATTTTTCTTGCACTTGATTGCTGAAACATTGAGGTATTTTTATTAATTAAGATGAATTATTCTGATATTTTCCATAGGCAAAGTTTCTGAAGGGAACTATAACATTATTTTCCAAGATATTTGTCTTGCCTTATAGAAGGTGTTTCATCACTGCCAGAAAAGCTCCCTGTGTAGTTCCCAATGAAGCCTCACAAACATTTAAATCTCCTACTGGAGGGAAAGTTGATTTAATTGGGAGTCAACATACTTTTTAAACCTCACTAAACACACACAAAAAAATAATAAATCCACTACTTTTTTTTTTTTTAAATTGACTCTGGACCTGAGCATGATTAACAGGAAAAATCTCTCTACAGCACTACAAGGAATAATTAAGCTGTAAATTTAGTCTGTGTTTGCCAAATGGGAAACAATATTTTTTTACCACGGGCTTCCCCCACCCCAACTTTATCCATCTAGATAAACATAATTAAGTAATGGATGATGGTTTGTTAGCATTTTATTATACGTGTTTGCAACGGCATTAAGAATAATCATAAAATGCACAACAAATATTATAGGTATTGAGGTTTTCAGCAGTGGAAAACGTGACTTTTTCAAATCTGTGCTGGAAACATGTATTCCTACAAATTAACTATTCCTCTATGCAGAACAGCAATTGAGATACTGCTGTCTTAGTTGATTTACATACACTAATTGCTAGTTCCTATTAAGCACCAAGTGGTCCCTTGCTCAATAATATTCATAAATTAATATTTTCAGATAGCAGTTATTCACAAATAGTAGGAAACACTAAATTCACTTTAGACCTTGGCAGTGAAATTGCATTATCCTTTCATTTAGCAATCTGTTTTTGGTTTTGCTTTTCAAACAAAATGACCTAGTGAAGTTGTCAAAATTTGCAATATTTTGTATGTATGTATTATGTAAACATAGTGTATGTATATATTTATATAATAGTAAAAGTTTCAAGCAGACAGGGATGGAAATAATTTTTTCTGCACTTTGACTAAGTCACATGATCAAAATGTCTCTACTAAAGTGACTCATTTATCTGGCTGGGAAATAATTATGTTCATATTTTGCTGCTGAACCTTTAAAGCTGATTGAATTCTCCATATACAGGACCTACAGGAATAATCCATATTTATGGCTAATGCAGTTCAAAGGAAAATCTGAGCTAGCACTTGTAAAATTCCTCGCAGCTGAACTTCCCCAAAAATCCATCTAACAGTTTAGTTCACTAGCATATGGCTCATCTGTATCTTAATCAATGCACAGCTGACAAATCAGAAGACAACATTACAGGCACAATATGCCTTGCCAGCCTGTGGCAAAGGGAAGCCATAGACTTTACAGAAAATGAAGACTGGAAATGCTCAGCCGTAGCACAGCTGACAGAACCCATACAGGCTTCACAACATCACATGTAAATTCACGTCACTGCCTTGGCCTTGATTCAGGCAGGAACTCCCAGCCAGTGAGAGCAGAGCACAGCAGTGGCCCTTCTGACTGGATGCACTGCTCTCACACGAGTTGCCATCAATGGCTTGATGTCCAACTGGCGACCAGTTATAAGTGGTGTTCCTCAGGGGTCAGTACTGGGACCAGTGCTATTTAATATCTTTGTTGGCAACAAAGTGGGATCACAAAATGGACAGTGGGATCAAACGCACCCTCAGCAAGTTTACTGATGACACCAAGCTGTGTGGTACGGTCAACTCTCTGGAGGCAAGGGAAGCCATCCAGAGGGACCTGGACAGGCTTGAGAGGAGGGCCATGCAAACCTTATGAAATTTAACAAGACCAAGTGCAAGGTACTCCACATGGCAGTGCCAAGCACAGATACGGGCCTGGTGGAGAATGGATTGAGAGCTGCCCTTATGATCTTTAAGGTCCTTTCTAACTCTAACCATTCTCTGATTCTGTGGATTACTCAATTAAATATTACACTGAGTTGAGGCCTTTATATGGGACTACTTTGGGTCCTATTTACCAAGTAGATGTCCCAAATTATTAGGAGTCAACAGTGGTAAACCGGCCTCAATATTGCAACACAGTAACTGACAGACATTCTGACTCATTTGGCTCTTTTGCTTTCTCCTAGGTTTGGTAAAAACATTTCAAGTCCAGGACAAAAGATACTGGAGACTGGAGTACAACTTTTGGTACACGCTGGAAAAGCATACAGGAATTCCATATTCTGCTTCAGTGTCAGTGTGAAGGGATTGCTTTAGTAGTTCCTCAATTTTAGAGACTCAATTCTGTATTTGACTTCTGAAGATAACGAGATACCTTTGTTGTTATTATAGTGATACTTGTAATTTAAGAATTTCTTGATTTTTCAAAACAGAAAAACCCAACCCTGACAGTGCCTTTCCATTCTTTTAAGGAATTCTTGATTCTCTACATATGTAGTTTAAATTTCTAGAAGATGAAAAAAAATAGCAAGAGAGGTAAATTTTTACCTCTGTTTAGTTCTTTGTGTTTTGAGGATTATGCTCAGAGAAGAGGGTCTCCGTGCTATTGCCAAAGGTATGATCATGTAGAATATGACAGAACGAAGCATTAATACCATATCTTGCCATACAAGAATGACAAATGCTGATCTTAGAAAAAGCTTTTAAAAGCTTTTTATCTCTGTTATGCTGAGATACTTGCTCAATTGAAGAGGCACAATCCTAGAAGTTAGTGATTTTCAGAGTCTCATCTGTGACCAAGGAGCCTGAATTCTACTCCTGTTGTGTTTCTGTTGACGCCACTGAGAACAGACTGGGGTCCAAGAAGCCGTAACTAAGAAGGAAGGAAATGGAAATGACCTTACAGGACGACTCTGAATATTGGACATTATTGTGGACTATTTCTGCACAGTTTTGATGATAAACGTTGTCCTGCATGAAGCAAAATAGTAATAACTCAATCTGATGGACACAATTAGTTGTCTTTGTACCTGGTGTGTGTGTGTGTGTTTATAACAACCACTGTTACTTGTTTATTACTGTGATACTTCTAATGTTAATTACTATTAATTATTAGTTTAAACAGTACTTCATCCCAAAAAGGTGTGTAAAAGTGTACATCAATCTTAAGCCTGAAAGCATTGATGCAAAGATTCTGAATTTCCTCCCTCTATCATAGAAAGATAAAATTTAAGACTTTTAAAATTCAGGCCATCACTCGGTTCTGGGCTGTTCTTTCACAACTCAGTATCACTTAGCTTTTTTTTTTTTCTTTCCTTAAATGGATATTACCTTTACTGCTTTATGAAATGTTTACAACAATGCAAATCTCACAAAGTACCTCCAAATTGAAGACACCAAAGCCAAGGTCATGGTTCTTGCTGAAAATAGGTAAGATTTGATTCTGGCAAAGTTTCATCTTCAATTTGTTTAAACGCAACTCCCCAGGCAAAAATTATAGTGGCACAGTTTATAAAGAGCAAAACCTAAAAGACATGTTCATTACGAGTAGGTGTATAATTTTACATATCTGTTTATATGTCTTCATAATGATAGTGTCTAAACTCCAACAGTTATAGCAGTTGATTCTCAAGATCTTTAATCAGAGGCAGTTATGGCTGCCATGGTTTGTGTCTCCAGTCCTGAAAATACTTGGAGGTGGATACCTGGCGCTACTGCAGATGATTACGAGCTTTCAGTGTAGTTTTGATGCTATAGATATAAAATTTAAGCTTTATCTAATTTTTGGACTGCTAAAATCAGAAGCAACTTTTTAAAAAAAACAAACACCAAAAACAAAACAAAAAACCCAAACCAACAAAATCCTAACTGTACATGTGTCACTGAAGGTACTATGGCTTAAGATCAGAAAATAACAAGAATAAGAGAATTAAGGTACTTGTCTCTGACTTGCATAAACGTTCAGATGATGTTTTCATTTTTTGTACTTTTGAAATGCTCATGTGGTAATATAAAGGCTATAAATCATTCTTGTGAGCCAAAATATCATTTGCTACTGTCAGAAGACAACTTAACAGTATTACAACTCTGGTGAGATTTGAATGTGTTCCGCGTTCAATTTTTTTAATAAGAACTGTAAATAACAGACCCTTTTGGAGCATAATAAATGATCCCTTCCAAAGTCTAATGATAGGTTACTTTAGTTATAGCTGTTCTTTTATAGCAATAGACAGCTTTAAAAAATCATTCTTACAGCTTACACATAATTTTGAAGAGCTGGAATAAAGTTTTGGAGCAAGTCCATTCATTTAATTTATTCAAGTATGACAAGTACTAGGAATTTCTTTGATGACCTAAATCTCATTTTACACAGGAAGCTGCCTTATCTTTTGGGATTTCATTTTGCACATAGTATTATCTTCACAGGTATTTCATATTCTGGGTTTTCTTTCTACTTGGAGTATTACTTATCCTCATTGACCAAACCTCATCAATCAGATGCTAAAGATTTACAAAGGAGGTTTAAAAATAATAAGATTTTTAAAATAAGGGAATTCTATTTATTTAATAAAATTTTCCTCTGAATCTGAAGTCTCTGAAGAATCATATTTTCCAGATTTTTACTGGAACCCTAAAGAGTAATGTTTATTTTTTTTTAATTAAGCAAAGCACCAACTCCTACTTAATCACACAGCTTTGGAAGGGGCAAATTTAAAAATACAGCAAGATTTATGACGTAATTGAAAGGTCAAAATAATGCAGCCATATTATTAGCACTAACTGAGCATTGTAGTGTTCTTTACCTATATTCTAAGCAGATAACAATTTACAAACAAAATAAGCTTCAACCCTTCTGAAAAAACTAGAGAAGAAAAATCAAGTCCCCTTCAGAGAAGTGCATTCATCTTTCTGCCTCTGGTGAGGCTGTCATGTTGTGTGCAGACCAAGACATAGAAAGCAGATGGATAAAAAATACCACATACATTAATGCTGTTCATGATGAAAAGAAATGATAAGATGAATTTCAGTTTGAAACTACAAATACCTGGCTTGGAAGAAAAAAACAAATGCTTTTTTATTATAACGTTTTGCCTGCTTGTTGGTCCTCCTCTCGCTGTAGAAGTGTCCCATCTCCACAATACATGAGCATGTTATATAGAGACTACAGTCATGCAAAAACTTTCCAGTTGGAGAAAAGAAAAAAAAAAGAAAATGACCTACTCTGAGTGGGCATTTTTTTCCTTAAATTTTACTATGTGGTCAGATCTATTCTTGAACAGAAAGGTATGACATTCTTGCTTCCCAGCTTTGTGCTACAGGCTAACCATCAATTGCCACAGCCTATAGTGTTCTTTTTGCAGCACTGTATTTTTTTACAAAATTTAACTTTTTCTGATAGTTTAAAAGATGAAAAGCTATTTATGGAATAAACAGCAACAAAAGCTAGCCAACTCTGCACAGCATAATGGGATTTTAATGTATTCTTCTTGTCGGCATAGTGTATTTCTGTGATAATTTTATGTGACAGCATAATTAAACTGGAAAACAATTCCCATTTCCTATGTATTTTATCTATTTATCATCATTTATTTCTTTACTTTCTTGCTCTGCTATAAATATTATTGTAAGGAGAGTTAAATAAGTTAAACCAATGCAATTACTTTTACAGATTGAAATTAACTTCATATATCAATTTATATTGATTTGTATACAGCATCTACTATTTGCCCTGTACAAATAAATGCATTTGTTGCAGTATATTTATAGTGTCACTACGGTTTCCATGTTTGCACTCCTTTTGACTAATGTTCCATATGTTAAAACTTGACATTTTAACAGTATTTTCAAACAATTTCATTCATTATCAAATAACCATTTATTACATTGTGGCAATTTCAAACCATTTACTGGACCTTGTAGATGCTGCTAAACAATGATTTATCAAGGAGTGTGCAAATTTTAGTGCTTATCACAGCAAATACAAAAAGTAACATTAAATAGTGACCTGACAACAGTTCTGACTAAATTATTTTCCTTTTTTCATCTTGATGAGTCATATTTAGTAATAGCAGTTCGTAAATGCACTGGAAATTGAGGGCAATATTCTAGACTGCGCTATTGTAGAAGGCTCTTTCTGGTTTCTCAATTTTTTTGCATGCTTGGGGGATAAATTGAGGACTGTGGGATACCACTATGTCTCTTATTGCCTTTTTATTTTCTTATGATGCCTACGATGCCCCAACATTGTTATGTGTGACAGTGCTTTTCATATTTTATTTGATCATGAATCTAACAAAATCCACATCTAGCCAAATCTATATTGATTTTGGCGAATAGCAGTGATGCAAAGGATTTCTAGTTCTGTTTTCAGGAAAAATCTCCTCCCTCCCGGTGTTCTAGCCAACAAATAGGACTATTTTAATTTCATATGCGACCACTTGGCTGCAAAATGCTGTGCTTCTATCTCAATTCCTTATGTCCCTCATTTCTATTGAACTTTTGATCCACAGTATGTTTGTGAGAGAACAGACTGATACCCCAAATGATAATTAGGTCTCTGGAAGCATTTAGGTGCAAACTTTACAAGGCAACAATATTTGAGGGAGACATCCCCATTCTCAGAGGTCTCATTAATCATTGCAGAGCTCACATATTCAACTCAACATTAAGTAAATGGAAAGGTTTAAATATTACAGAGGATATTCATAGCATGAGTTTCAATGACTTGGGAGGATTCCTCATTTGTGAGGTTTATACATGGACTACTGGTGAACAAATCATTAACACTGAATTTAAATGATCCCTAAATCAATAGTTTGGTATTGTTGCTTTCTACTACAGTAACATTAAGTAGCTCCACATAAAGCCAAGGCCTCACTGTGCAAAACTAACAGCTTATCATCATCCTTGTTCAAAAGAGTTTTATAGTCTACACAGTTTGTTTATGAACACCACCTTAGATTGCGATTTTCCTTAGCCAAGGTGAAGAAAAGAACAGAACTGAAAATTGCACACAGATTTTTTATATGTCAGTCTTAATTTCAAAGGCACCCAAGAGGTTTTGATTCATTATCTCTAATTCAGGAATGGTGATCAGAACCACCTGTTCTGTTACTGCTTCCATGGTAGAGCCAGCAAAGACAGCTTTTACTCATTAACCTAATAATATAATAATTGAGTTTAAATTGCCACAGCTTTCGACTTGTGCCGGTAAACAGGTTGTAAACTGTAGTAGAAAAGAAACAATGCTTTGTTCTACAGCCTGTGTTATAGCACAGAGTTCTCTGCCAGAAAGGTACAGCTAGGCCTGGTGACTTCAGCAGCCAGTGCAGCAACAGCTGAGATGCATCACAAATTGGGGCCCTTATACATGCAGAAAGGTAAAATCTTCTTTGCTTGCTTAAGGTCTCACAATCCCTGATTTAAGGACTTCAGTTCTTTAATCTTATCCATACATATCCTCTGTGTTTCATTCTAGGATATCAAAGTTTATGTGTTTACTTGTGATGACAGTAGATAATGCTTGGAGTTTGGGGTTTTTTTGGTGTTTGGTTTCTTGGGGTTTTTTGTTTCTTGTTGTTTTGTTGTTGAGATTTTTAGTTTGTGGTTTTTTTTGCTTTTGGTTACTCAGCTCTGCTAGTATTCTGTGAGAATTTTGCTAGACTAATAGAATATGACCAAGCCCAAAGTACATTTACAGAGTACACGAGGAAAGCTCATCCAAAAATCAGTAAACCATAACCAGTAAACAATAACAGAACACGATCATTAACTGTTAGTTCTCAAACTTCAGAGATGATTTTTAGAAATTCTTGGTCTATTCCTGAATCACAGTAATTCTTAACACGCTACTTTTTTAAACAAAACTGTCACTGAAGTCAGGTAGGCCAGATCAGACACAAAAAGAAGTTTTGGCTTAAACCAATCACTTAAGTGATGCCATATGATGATAGAACAAATGAACCATTACAGCCACGTCCCTGGTTATTTAAAAAAAAAAAAAAAATTGTCTTAGAAAATGAAAGCGTCCAAGGGCCCAGTGCAGGCAAGAGTAAGCATTTAATCATTGGAGAAAGTCAAGCTGAGTTCAATCACAGGTCAGAGCTGAAGGTCTGCTCAGAATCAGGTACCTCAAATTAAAGCACTTTGGGCACAGATGTGTCTATGGCCAAACACTCAAATGAGCCTAACAGAAGTACCAGTGTGTTTGCTTCCTTTTATTTTAATCAGTCTAAATGACAAAGTGCTGAGATACTGAGGTATGTTCAGAGCCAAGTCTTGTTGATCCAGGAAGTGATCCTGAGATGACTGGCTTTGTTATCCCATTTCCATCCTTCTCCTCTCCACTAGTCTGCCTTTCTGGAGATTACTATCCCTTGACTTCCATTGGTTAAACTGATCATTTGGCTTCTTTTTCACCTAATTCTGTGAAATCAAGTTTTAAAAAAACTAATATTTGTGGTAGACTTTGTATGTTACAATCCATGGAGGTTCAGCTTTTAACTGCCAGAGATTATGCCTGAAAATGGCAAACATGTTTTTTAATACAGTCGGGGTTAACCACACTCTTCTCAGAACTCAGAAACGTAAAAAGAGAGTTAAGTTTTTCCCATAATCAAAGATATTTCTGTGGCCAGCAACCTAGGTGTGAGAGAAGGAAGTCATCAAGGGGAGCTCTTTGCTCACTTAAGGAGATATTACACAAAACATTAAACCCAATGAGGGTATCTGTCAAAATCTAAGAAACTCCATCTCTGCTTATCTACCTTCCATTATGGATTAATTTGACACTAATTGCAAAAATGATTTAATTTAGCTAATCTTCAAAAAATACTGTTTGAAAATTAAAATTAATGGCTAGGATAAAATCCAAGTATCCTAACTGAATAAAAGCTTAGAGATGAAGGGCTAGAGACTGACAGAAAGCTTAAATGAAAGTTACTTCAAAAAACTGCATTTGGTACATAAAGTAACAGAGAACCAAAAATGAATTTAAAGAAGAATATGACAAGTATCAGTGGAGGAAATGTCAAAGAAATTGTGTAATGATGGAAAGGGATAGAAAAAACAAATTTTAAGCATTTTAGCTCTAAAAAGGACTCTGGGACTATATTTTGTTAGATCTAAAAAACCACAAGAAATTACATACTTTAAAAAGTTTTATCCAACTAGCAGAACCTAGAAAATCAAGTATTTATTAACTACGCATTGGATAAAGTGGAGAATGTGATTGTTGGAAGTTGTCAGCCTCTCCATATGAGGTTTGTAGTTCAAAAAGTTAAATTTGCACCAGCAAACTAATTATAGCTTTGTGTTGTTCTTCCAAGTCCCTCTTTCTGATCTAGACACTGTGTAACATGATAGACTCTCGTCTGTACCAGATGGTACAAGTCCCCGATGAATCTCATGCCAGCTGTGCACAGCCAGAATACAACACGCTCCAACCACGCTTCCTCACTGCGCACCCAGCACAGCAAGGCTACACTGACACTGGGGCTGAGGAGTGTTCAAAGCAGCCCACCCTTGTCAGAGGCGCTCTGTAGAGCAAGCGTATGAGAGAGAGCAGCTTCCACAGCTACGTGCTTTGCGCTCTACCTACTAGTTTCTTCCTTTGCCAAACTTAACAGGGGAAAGGAATGCAAAGACAGCCCCCTTTGTCTGTTGCGTCTGTTTTGTCCAGGAAGGGTACTGTTCTCCAGCATACAAAGAGTATGGTTTCCCTTATCCTTACATTTGCATTAAATTAAAGGGTGCCATTTCAACATCACCCCAGCACCACCAGAGTTGCTTTGCTATACAGTACGGTAGGAAACCTAACTGCCCCACCACAGCACTAATGCCTGCTTCCCTTGTGCTCTTGTGTGCTTACCTAATGTAATTAGCAATGTGTACAGCTTGCAAGGGAGAATAAGGTTGATTCTAACACATGGTTAATTAAGATATTACAGTTAGCTATTTGCTAGGCTGACTCAGGGGAGTAGTAATAGGATATGGAGTCTTTCACCTTAAGTTCAGCTGTTCTTACCCCCAAATTCCCAGGTAGTGATCAGTAATTTCTCATTAACCCTGGCACAAGATGAATCTGACTCCACTCAGGCATGTGGATGAGTTTTGAGCACATGTCTGTCAACAATGAGTGCCAGTATCTCTGATAATTAAATTTCAAAGCAAAGAACTGCACTGCTGTGAGTGAATAGCAGAAGTTGATGCCTCCCTGTGGCATTATTTTAACTCCTCTTTACTTTTTTTTTTTTTTTTTTTTTTCTTTTGCCTTTAGTCTGTCTATCAACATCACCTGTAGAAAAACAACGGGCATGTTGCTCCAAGCTCTACCTGCTGTGCGCACAGCCAGCCCTCCTCCCCCTCCACTGTCACTCCCGCTGAGGCGCCCCCGTTGGGTTTTTTTTTTATCTCCTTTTTTTTTTTTTTTTTTTTTTTTTTCTCTCCAGACTCAACAAGCTATCATAAGCTATCACAATATCAGCAGATACAGATTCAGGTTTTGAAGACTAGAAATTGACTGTTGTCCTTAGGTTCCCCTCCAAGACAAACAACTAATAGTAATACAACCATAAAAGCTGGGAAAACATAGTTTAAAAAATACCCAACACAACATCTAAATTATAATGAATCTGCAAGAGGCCCCTTATTTCATGATCCTACCTGCACTGCCAAGAACGTAAAGAATCATTGGTTCTTGACATCATCCTCTTGCCAAAGGGCAATTACCTCTTCTGTATGCATTGCCTTAATCATGTCAGGTTGCATCCCATAAATTTGAATGTCTCCCAAGGAAGCACAGTGCATTGCCAGCAGCCTGATAGGCCAGATCAAAACAATTTCCTAATGTATGTTTACATCAGCTTTGGCTCCTGAGCTGCTTTTGCTCTAGTTGTTCTGCAAAACTGAGCACATTCCCCCTCTCTAAACTGTGTGTTGCATCGGGGATAGGAGGCGGAATAAGCAGAATATGGATGGATATGTTGTCCTTACCAGAACTGGGCAATGCTTTCTAGAGCCATGAACTGCAATCAGCTACACAAATGAAACCACATGCTAGATATAAACACAGTCCTCTGAGACGGGCTTGTTTTCACAGCCAGTGAGGGGAAAAAGGGAGGGAGTGCACAGGCATGTATGATGGGGGGGTGTAATGAATGCCAGCTCCCCTCCTGACTCTCTGGGATACGTGAGGATGACAAACTCTCTGAGGAACAATTCCTTTGACTGGCTCGTTGAGGAAAGGAAACTTGTCACGCTGCCAAGAAAAAAACTGCTTCTGGGCTTAGTTTTGAATTTTATAAAGTGAATAAGTGAAAAACGTATACACATTCACTTCAGACCCAAGTCATGAATAATTAAAAGAATATATAATTGTACCCAGTTTTCCCCTCAAGCTCAACCAGCAAAGATATCTTCTGTCCATGTAACAGGGTACTTCATGTTTTTTTCAGAAACTGTAAGAAGTGAGCTGAACCAAGTATCACTGAATTCATACTGCATGCAAGTATGAATAACAGCCTGACCATCAGAACACCCAGAAGTGCAAACTGAGAACTCAACAGTTTCATATGAAGGAAGCTGCAGATTTTTTGGTTATGCATAAATATTTTCCTGGTGTGATTCACCCACACTTGATATTGGATTTTGACCACAACACGATAAAAAATTATATTATAAACACAGCATTATGGTAGACATTAAGCTGATACAGCAAATGGCAAAAATCAGACATTTTTTTTATGAGACACAGTAAGATAGGAATGTTTACCATGTCAAAAATACCTATGCAGAAAATACCCTCTGAAAATAGCAGTTGTCTATCTCCCTTTGGCAGTGTAAATAGCTCTTTTTTTCTGAGATGATAGGCAGACTTTCTAGTACAAATTAAGAAATGTGAGTTGGTGGTATACAGGCATGTGTTTGTGCAATTCTACTGGTACACTGGAATTGTTCAATGGTATTTATCTGGAAAAGGCAGACCTCTTATTGCTTTTATTTTTTCACATGGGTCCCTCAGTTTTTGACCAAAGTGAAATTTAGGACTAATACCTATTTTTCTTGAGGGCACAGAAATTTAGCAAATATGGTATAAACAGCAAAGTATTTAGTACCTTTCACTTGCAGATACAGAAATCTTATTTAAATACTAATGAAGAACATCAATAGCTTCCATAAATAGGGTAGTCATAATATCCCCTCTGCACAAGCACACAAACACAGACATGAAGACTCTAATGGCTAGCAAGTTAGCCCTTGCTTTCTGTCATACTGTATGGCTGTTTGTACACTGTGTAAACTGTGATGCTCTCTGATAGGAAAAATATATTAAAAAACCTGAAAATCATACACACAGAGGATGAATAGATTCTCTTTTCTACTGAGGCAATAACTATGTCCTGGAAATGGCAAAGATCTGGGGTTTGGTTTGACTGTTATGAAAGATGTGCATTCCTTGTATTTTTGTACTTCCAAACAAAAGATCTTCACTTAGACTTGACTTGGACCTTTTCAACGAGGTATTTGTTCAGACAGAAAAAGGCAAAATGTCAGGGAGAAGGGCTAGGAGATGCGAAGTGCAAGTCTGCTTAAGAAGACATCATGGGTTGTAAGTGAAGTAGCTCAGGGAGGCTGGGGAGAAAGTACACAGGGACATAGAAGGACTGTGGTGAGGGTCACTCTCTGCACAATAATTTAACCCATGATATGCAAAGAGGCTGCAACTATGAAACTCAGCTAGCTAAAGTAGCATGACAACTGTTTACAGTAGAATGGCTTTAAGGAGGTGATGAGGTACCCAACAGGAATATTAGAAGTGAGGCAAAATATTGCACAAATTCCTGTCCACATATCTGAGAGCTACTACTCCATAATGTGTTGCTCCTGTCATTTTATATCACAGGTGTCTGAGACAGGAGCCAAATTACGTGCACACACTGCAAAAGCAGAAGTAAATTACAGCCCAAAGCCCTTATCATCAAAAAAGGGCAAGACAAAGTTGGAAAAAAACCCCCAGTATTCGTACTTTCTGTATAGGGAAAACAGCAAGGAGGAATTCTATACAAATGCAGTCTCTACATAGTGCCCCATAGAGACAGCCTTTCAAATGAATGTTTTAAAATTCCAACATTTCTGAGCTGTTGCTTGAACCACTTGAGAGGGGACGCATTTTTAATCTAGTTGTTTTTTTGTTTTGGTTTTTTTTAGATTACTAGAGAATATTTTTATAATAAGTAAAATGGGAAAAGAATGTTTGGTATTCTGTTGCTTTTTCTATTTTTTACTATTTTCTATTTACAGTTTAATTGTGAATTATTTCAGACCTGAAACTGTGTATCAGTTGATTTTTCCCATGCGCAGGATAATATTCATGTGACAGAGAGCGATGCGACAGACATTCCTTCAAGCCTGTTCTCTTTGGTAAAGCTTTCATGTGAGAATCTGCTTATATTTGCAATTGTCTGATGTCTAAAAATAGAATTATTCAACATTCCCTAGTAGTTGGCTCTGACCTCTTGTTTGCTTGTTTTCTAGGTTACACGTGAACACTTGACAGATTTCCAGCTATGTTGTGCCACCCCGTGTAAGAGATGGGAAATTGCACAACTTTGCTGACCATCATGACACGAGTTTGGCATTACTGTTCTGCAGATGACATTTGAGCATTTTGAAGACAGTTTTGAGTTTATCACCAACTGAAGCACATTTAGAAAAGTATTAGAAGTATTTACTATAAGACTGATTTTTTTTCTTGAAACATTAACTTGCTGGAGAACTTTCAACCTTTTGCCTTAATAAATAAGTCATGGTGGCCCTTTATTTATGCCTGCTTTGATGAAAGATAAGGAAGATTATCTATTGGGTAATAAAATTATTACCTACAGCATAATTTAATCTCATTTTCTACTTTTTCTAAACCAGAATAGAACAGTCCTGATTCAAAATCTGTACTGCGATACCTTGTTTGATGGTAAAGTTAACCCTAAATTGGATGATAAAATTGGGGGTGTTTAGGCATAAAACGAATAGGTAAGTTTTGATCCCTGTTAACTGAGCAGCCCATACAAGGGAACTTCTCTTTTCTGTAGTGCAATGTCCCCCTCAAGGAATCACAGACACCCTTGATCTTTAGAGCTCAGTTACACCCAGCTCATTCTGGACTAATTCCAACTGTTCAGAGATACTCTGAGAATCAGCAGGCTGAGATCTCTTACCATTCAGTCTTCAATACCTAGGCAAGTACCTTACCAACTGATCACAAAAGTATCATAATCAGATCTTCACTATTAAAAGCTGGGGTACTACAGGCATAGGATGTTCCAGACTAAGTACACTAGTTAACAGAAAGTTTGGTATGCAGCTGGGAGCAGATGGAAAAACATAATGTCCTTAAGCATGGAGTGTTTGGTCATCTGTGGCATTCTTACTTCCACAGACAAAAAATGGTGACATAACAAAGGTGGCAGGACACAGTATTTTTTTCCTCTTCACTGCTTCTGCTCGCTGTTTTACTGTATTTCTCCTACCAGTAGTTACACACCCTTTCTATATACTTAATCTAGCTCTTGCTTTACATTTCTAACTATCATCTGATAAACTTATGTTACAATAACGCCTAAAGGCCTCAGGCTGTTTGCTGTGCATGATGCTAATTCTTTATAACTAGATTTTCAATGCTGTAATTAATTTACCTTGATAATTGCTTCTTTTCCTGTTATTTGTAGATTTTATCTTTGCTGTTTGGGGGTGCCTGTGCTTCCTGTTCTTCTCTAGTGGTATTTTAATTTCTGATGTTTTCCTGCATTCATTTTGTGCCCCCTTATCTCACTTCTCCACATCTGTCACATGTATTCCAAGTTCCTTCAGTACCCTGTAATAAAACAAACTTTGTTGCTATTGTTGCATCGTTTACCTTTGGGCAAAAGATCAGCTGCGAGTGATTAGCTGTGATCAAGTTAGCAGCTGTATGTTATAACCACGTGTTAGTGGCAAGTTCGAAACCTCAGCAAAAACTTTCCTTCCATCTTGATTTCCTCCTCCTAGTAACGTTGACTACCATTACCAGTTTTAAGTATGTGAAAAAGATGAAAATGAGATTTACCTAACTTCCTTTGCTTCTGTTGTTCATATGTAGTATCACGGCATTATATCGTATCACTGAATACTGGTATTATCTGTCCTCTTTTTCCTCATGGAGAAGGTTCCGCTCTTGTTTCTGACATCGATCTCGTACTTCCCTGAGCACCTGAAGAATCACAGCACACTGGCCTAGCACGCAGAACTCTGTGACCGGACTCTCTACTTTCCATTCAGTGTCGCGTTTATCGCCGCCCGGGACTCTGCCCTCTAACATTCTCGCGACAAGCGGCCGTCCCGGCGGGGGAGGGAGATCGGTGTCCAGGGACACCGGCGGCGCCGGTCGTTACCTCTCCCCGAGCGCTGCCCGGGCCAGGCTCCCCGCCCCGGGGACGAGCGGGACCGCCGCCCTTCCCGCCGCCGCCTTCGCCTCAGAGCGGCGCGAGCCTCGCCTCAACACGGCGCGAGCCCCGTCCCGCGCGCCTGCGAGGAGGGAGTGCGCACGCGCCCGCTGCCCGGCGCGAGGGCTGGCAGCAGCGTCGTTCTGCGCACGTGCGTGAGCACTGCCCGCCCCCCCCGCGGAGGGGGGCGGTCACGTGAGTCTGGCGGCGTATGCGCTTCCGGGTGAGCCGGGGCGCGCGGCGGAGCGGGCCGTTTCCGCGGCGGCGGCGCGGGCGAGGCCGCGGCCCGTCCCGTTCCCTCCCCCCGCTCCGTCCGTCTCCCGCCAGGTACGGCCGCGCGGGGGGCGGTAGCGGCCAGCCGTGGCCGCGGGCGGGTTGTGCGGGCGCAGGGCGGGGCCGCGGGCCATCGGGCGCTGGGGCCCAGTCAGGAGCCTACGGAGGCCGTACTGGGGCCTGAGAGCCGCTGCCAGGCCGCGCCGGTGACGGGCCCGGCGGGCGCAGGGGGACGGTGAGCGGGGAACAGCCTGGGCCGCCCCGCTTGGGGCTGCGGCCCCGCTCGGCCCATCTGGGCGCTTCCTCCGCCGGTCTCGCCCTGCCCCGCCTCTGGTGGGCGCTGGGAGCGGCGGAGGGAAGAGTTGGGAGCGCGTAGATGTTATACTTAAACATCTTTCCCCTGCCCCGCTGGGGTCGTCGCATCAGGGTGGTGTAAACCTCAGCCTTGTTTTCACTTCTGAGGCTGAGATTTGTCTGCAGTTATGCACGCTCTTTCCCCCCTTTTCTCTCCTGTGGCTCAGTGATGAGTGGGATGTGTCGGTGGAATAACCATTTCCCTATGTAGGTTTAGCAAATGCACGGCATAGAGCTATGTTGCAGAAGTTCGAGTTGCTTTCTAGTGCCTTTAATTTTAGTTCTACCTGATTTCTAGCTGCTAATGTAATAGACTGAGTAGTATTCGAGTATTTCTGGATAACTTGTATGCATATTTCAGTCTTATGAAGGAGTATTGATTGTGTTTAGGCAAGGTATAAATTCTTTTTGACTGTTGCCTGACAAGTTAGTATTTACCTTTAAATGAATCTGTGATTCTGAAATGCAGATTCTTCCGTTGCTATGCATACGGAGTCTCAAGTAGTGTTCTTGGAGATGAAAGGCAGAGTGCCTTCAAAAGTCTTCTCTCTTAGCTGACTGATTTCTCTGTACTTTGATGCTGAAAGAAGAGAGTAAAAGGAGATGTAGAATTAGCTTGTTATTAATTAAAGTTTTTGCCTCACTTTGGAAACTTGCAGTGATAAAATTTGGCTGTCTGTCTTCAGATTTGGGAAATGTTTTCTGGGGTTATGGCTAGTGTGGCCACATTCTAAAAGCCAATGAGGTTATGAAAACATTTAGAAATTATAGTAAGCTGCACCAAGTGGATGTGTGTAGCAGAAAATATATATGATCCTTACTTTTGGTTTGCTGTAAAATCAAACATGAAAAGTACTCTTAGAGGCACATCTTTAATTCCTGGAACTTGGAATTCACTTAACTAATGTGCAGTTAATGTTTCTGTTGAAATGGTGAAGACAGAAAGTAGAAAAAGGTAGAGGTTTTTTGAAGTTATTTCAACTGTCTAAGACTGGAACAGTTTGCTATTCTTTGCTAATCATGTCTATAGTTCAATAGTGTGCTCATCATTGCAATTGTCTTGCAAAATAAACTTTGTACTTTCTTTATTTCGAGTGCTGAGTTGCTGATCAAGGGCTGAAAATAGGGCTTTGTGTTGGATGGGCAGATATGACCATATAAATGCATGAGTCTTATTTGTGCATTCTTCTGAGAACCCAAGGTTGAAAATGTAAAAAGTAATGTTTGCAAGGGGTCTTTATCTTCATGAGTCAAACGATCTCATGCATTCTGATGTCTTTTTTTCTTTTTTGAAGTATCTGGGACAGATTAGAGTCTGAGTTTAGGTGTAAACTAGACTTTAAAAAACATCAGTTTATAATAGGCTTCTGAATTCTGTTGTATTTAATATTCCAGCATCTACCAACTAAACCAGCTTGGTATTAATGAGAGAACTCTGTGAATTATCTATTTTTTCCAGGAAAATGGATAGTCTTTTCTCAGGAAAAGTAATATTCTTCAGATGTGAACTTAAGCAAGTTTAACCTGGTGTTCTGGAAATGGAAATCAGTTCGTTAGTTGTAGTGGAAGAGTATTAGGGGGGGTATTAGTGACATGTCCCCTTACAATATTGCAAAAAGAACAAAGGTATGACAACTTGCTTGTTGAGATACTTAAAAGTATAAAGAGCGTTGTTGAGCACCAAAGTCCAGTGGTTCCAGTAAGAGAGGAGAACCACATGGCAATCCTGCATCTGGATGTTTTTTGATGTGTTGAAATTTCTGACCTTTAGATAGCGTCCAATCTCCCAATTCCATTTCTTTGAGTAAAATGGAAGATAATGAGCAATGGGGGGTAAAAATGATCAGGCTTGCTGTTCTCAGAAAACATAACTTTTTGAGCTGGCCTTGAAGAGTGCTAGGATCAGGTAGAAATTAATTGCTTCTGTTTCTTCTATGTGCCTAATAAATACTTGCATTATTACAATATATTACATTTTTCAAGTTAAGCTTTTACGTCTTTGATTTACAGCTGAATTAAAGAGACTTTGGCATAGTAAAAACAGAAGATGTCAGCACAACTACAGCAGCTGTAGGAATACTATTCTAAACTCTGCTTTAATTCATATAAGCAGAAACAGATTCCCCCCAGCTTTGTAAGCATTTATATTACTGATGTAAAATTATTTAGTAGTTACCTTTAAAGTCAGCACTATTTCTAATTCTCCTGAGAAGATTACCCTTCCTCCTTAATTTCTCATTCTTCTAGTTGACAAATGATAGTGCTTTTGTATGTGAGACTTTAAGTCAAAACCTCCAAAACAACTACTTAGTCTGCATATTAAGTAGGGTGCTGAAAACCTAAATTCAAGCTTATCTGATGTTGAGCGTGGAACGCGCCTTGTAAGTTGTTCGCAATTGTACTGTGCGGTATTTAGTGAATGACTGCTTTCAAATCTACCCTAGTAAGTTCCTGATAAGGATTCTGTAAAAAATGTGAGAAGTATTTTGTAAAAGTGCCTTAAACTTTGATTACAGCATGAGTAACTTTTAAACCGTGCCTGTCTTAGTGTATCAGGTTTATCTCAGTGCTACAAAATGCATGCAGGTCAGAATTGCTGTTCTACATTTGAAATTAATAGCTGTTACTTGGTGTTTGATATTTTTCAAAAGCGTGATGAGAACACTGTTCAAATCTTAGAGCAAAACCCTGCTTTAAACTGTCTTGTGAGAACTGTCTTGTGAATGCAGTGCAGGAGAGCTGACAAGTAGCATCTTATAGCCACCAGCGCAGTGATAGCGTTGGTTTGTGGTGGTGCTATTTTTTTGGGGTGGTTTTATTTTTATGTTATCAGTTTAGATTTTGTTATAGGTTTAGTGTCTGTTTGCAGTGAACTGCGCATTTGCATCGGGTGGTCTGTTCCATACTGCTTCTCTTGACTGCGTGTAGGGTCCCTTGTGAAAGCTCTCGTGCTTCATCTCAGTGTTCTGAAACAGATGCATAAAGAATTCTGCCCATATTCACTGTTACTATTGATCACAATATGATCTTATCTCCAAACAAAGATTTAAAATTCCTTGTTGCAAGTGGTCGGCTGGTTAGTACTCGGGAGAGACTGTATGCTGAGAATATCAACATCTTAATGAGAGGATGCGTTTCATGAGGAAAGTCATATGATTCAAGCGGCAAATAACTACCCTGAAGAGCATATTAGTCAAAAAGGACAAATAGAGGGGAGAGCTGGGAGGGACAATTCCTGGGGGCAACTTCTTGGAGATTTTGTGCACAGGCACATACTGCCAGCAGCTGAGTGGTGCAGGGACTGAGTGATTCAAACAAGGAATCTGATTCTCTCAAGAGGAAGCAGGTTGCTACCTTTTAGAAATTTTATTTCTATTTCCTGGATGAGGGAAGCAGGGAGATATCAGTAAAATAAGTTTAAATTTTGGTCATTAGTGTTTAATTTGTCTCTGGTACTGCAGTTTCACAAAAAAAATCAGTCTTTTAAATTTTTTTGATTAATCATCATGTGTAGTGTAGCTTTAAGCATTGCAGGACACTTTAAAATCAGTCTGTGGTTGTAATCAGGTCAGGAGAAGAGAAACTGAGATTTGACATGAAAGGTGATCCTGCAGAACAGTAAGTGTAACTTGTTTCTTTTTAGCCACATAAGCCAGAAAAACAATTTATTTTTTGATTAACAGTATGATTGCATTCACAGGTGTTCCGTATTCTTTGCATTTAAAAATATCATTCAGTTCCCTGTCTCAATTAGTGTTGATTTTCTTAACTTCTTCATTGATAAGTTTACATGTTTTCCTGCCACTCTTTAGAACCAACGCAACCAAGAGCTTCAACTGGCTTGGACTTGTATGTCGGCAGAATGGTTTATTATGTTGCATTACTGAGGATTCCTTGTTGCTGGTGATGGGTGAGCCTGAAAAAACGCGGCGTGACTTGCACATCACAGGGTGAGTTCTCTGAAAACACTTTCTGAAATGGTCATCTTCAAAGTGTTTGGTTTTTTAAGAACTGGGTTGTGTTTTAGATCTAATCATCCGGGGTGGTTCTCAAAATACGCACTTGCTTGATATCTCCTGTAGAATCTAGAGAGTTATCGGTTTTCCTACAGTTTGGAGTGAACTTTTAGGTTGTAATCCTAAATGATAGATCAGGTTGCTCAGGGCCTCGATTTTAACTGGGAGGTTGATCCTGCTTTAGCAGGGCATTGGACTACATGAGATCCCTTCCAACCTAAATTATTGTATGATAAACCATTCCACAAGCAGTTTTGTATGAAAAGGAAAAAAAAGAAGGGAAACAACCCATAATTTTTCCCCTGTTTTTTTGGTTTGTTTTGTTTTAATTTCTTTTCTGTTCTTATCACCTCAACTTGGTGATAAGTGAAGGATGTGTTGCAAGTATGGGAAGTATAATAGTATTGGACTAACATCTTCTGCTGTGTTCCTGCAGCTCTTCTTTAGCCCACTGTCCTGAAGACAAGAGGGTTCTGGCTGATTAGGAGTCTCTATTAGCAATTCAAGTTGGCTGGAGAATGGAAGGTGTTGAGTTTAAGGAAGAATGGCAAGATGAAGATTTTCCAAGGTTTTTATTTTTATTTTTTTAAAAGGAATTCAAATCAAATGCATAACACCCAGAATAAGCTACCTCTTTATCTTCCTGGTGAACTATCACTCAATAATAATGTTGAAGTGATTTCCCTTAAGATAGTAGCCTTGAACAGGTTTTGTGGCATATATCTTTATGGTCTGTAAAGAGAGCACTTTGTGTTGATCTGTAAGTTAAGTAATACAGGAATGCCACTCTTGAACTTTCCAGAGATAATAAAGTGAAAATTTCTGGTAATCTTTTGCAACTACATTGTTTGCATATTATTGCCAGTGTCCAAAGGCCCAAATATTTCATTAAGCAACATTTCTGAGCAAAGTTTTCAGTAGTTAGGACTGCTAGTGATGCTTGGGCCTGCAAAGAAACTAAAACAGCTGACTTCAGAGGCATTATATAATACATGACTAAACTACTTCTGCAATGTATTTAATGTCTCAAATTTTCTCAAGCAAGAATACGACAGGTTTTCTTAAGGATGACACATGCTGTAAAGGAATTTTCTGCTACTTTGATGCTGTGTTTACTGAAAGCTTGAACTTAGGCTATAAGTAGATTTAGTTCAGTACTATCCCACATTGTTGTTTGGTTGTTTGTTGGTTTTTTTTTAGCAGTGCATAGGCCTAAATATTTGGTATTTAGCTGGCTATTTTAAAAAGGAAAAAAAAAAAAAGGTTTGTAACAATTGTTTCCACTTTGTGTGCCAGGCCCCTGCCAGAGGATGATCCTGTTGAGTCAGATATATTGGCTGCAGCTGGAACAGAAGCTGAAGCTGGTAAGAACATTCCACTCCAGTCAAGCTGACTGCTTCCTACTTAGATGGCTGTTTTAAAGCTCCATTTTGCTTTAGGGTGGTTTTTGGTGGCTTTTTTTTAATCTGGGGTGTTTTGTTTGAGGAAACAGAATTCTAAATGACATTTTTGTGTGTGAAGGGTATTGTAAACATCTTGTTTAGAAAGAAAAGGGTTTTGGAATAAAATGTGAGACAGTTCATTCTCCCTGTGAACAGAGCTATCTGGGTAATACTAAAATAATAAATCAGTAATAATAAATTAATTATTGCACTCGCTTCCTGACATCTTAAAATTTTGGTTCATTATTTGGCTTCTGTGCATCAGTTAGGGCCCACCTTAGTTTCACTCCAAATTTCCGACCTTTGTGGCTGTTTAAGAATGTTGTCTGTCTGAATGGTCAGAGGGGAAGTAATACTGGGGTCTTTTTACATTTTTAAATTTTTTTGATCTTGTGTGTCTGCTTTCATTGTGGTATAACTAGTGCTGGATCAGTCATTTTATTTGCTGCTTTCAACTGCTGTCTAAATCACACAAGTATTTGTGTTGTGTCTCAAAGTGTGCTGTGTATTCACCTAATAGTTTCTTCAATTTTCTGGCCTCACTTTTCTGTCCTACTCTGTCAGTCTTTTTTTTTTTTTTTCAGCTTGTATATTCATTTTTATTTCTTCAAAGATGGTTATGATGTTACCAATACCTAACAAGGTGTAGGGACGTGAATCTATTGGATTATTTGCAGGATTTATTTAGTACAATATCTAGAACAACTTGTGGTACAAATTGATATAGCCAGCATGACTTATAGTTTCTTAGGTGGCGGCAGCGCTTCAGGTTTTTCTTCTGTAGGGAGTATGGTGGTCTGCCACTGTTGTCATCGTGTGTATGCAATCAGGTGAATTTAGAGCCTTGAGGACTTCAGAACTTTGACCTCCAAGTGCTGATCTTTTCACCCTGTGTTTAATTCTTATTCCAGATACATTATTTGGATTATGGTTATTAATTTACAATACGTTCCGAGGAAGTACTGAGCTCTTCTGTCTTGTTAATATGCTTATCTAAACTTTCTCTAGCTTTGAAAATAAATAATTTGCTTTTTTAAATACAGAGGTTAATGGAACCAAAGCGAGGAAGAAACTAACGGCTCCAGATATTAGCTTAACTTTGGATCACAGTGGGGAGTCTGTTTTGTCTGATGACTTGGATGAGAGTGGAGAGATCGATTTGGACAATTTAGACACTCCTTCAGAAAATAGCAATGAGTTTGAATGGGAAGGTATGTATATAGTTACTTTTTTCTGGTGCCCTAACAAATTTATATTTTCTTATGTGCAGGTCGATAGCTTTTCAGGTGGGAGATAACTACGACTCAATATTACAAGATGGAAAATACAAGGAGATTAATTAGATTAGAAATAGGCGCAAATCAGCTCGACTGATTAGTAAGCAGAGAGCATAATAGCTGTAAATCCAAATAAACTTAGGTGAATGTCATTAAATGCCTGTAAGACTCGAAATCCTCTGAAAAATCCTCTCTGTTGCAGTACTTTTTTGAGAACCAACCTGGGGAAAAAATATCAAAGGTGTTTTACATATATTATCAGCTTTAAATGGAGGTGAACCATATAAAGGGATATAGATTAATCGATTTCTGACTAGCTAATTTATAATTGCAAGCCTTTGTACTTAAAGAGCACTGAATGATATTTTTTTTAAATATGGAGTAACACCTGATCTCATATCTTACTGTGGTGAGAATGGCAAATGGTCAGTAGCCTAACAGTTTGCATGCTTTCCGCGTTGACTGGAAGTGGTGGAAGAGCCTCTATTTTGTGTCGGGGAGTTCTGAAATTGCTTGATAGGAAGTTAACTTAGCTATTGCCACACTAGTAATGGTCTTAACTGTTGAATAGAGGTTTCATCTTACTCTTATAGGCAAAACCTGGAGATTCTAAGAAATCTTGAGGTAAAAAGTTCTCTGTAGGAGTTAAAGCTGAAGTTTTAAACCTGCAGTTTAATTATGCTTAAAGTCCCTTTTATGTAAGCCAAGAACTGTTATTGTTGTGTCAAACAGTTGGAAGTCTAACTTCTGTAAACTTCCTGACTTAAGAATGTTTCTAAAAAGTAAAAATGTAAACTCAATTTTTTTTCTTATTTATTCTGGAAATAAAATAATTCCTGAGTAAACAGGGAGCTCTCTTTTCACTGTTATGTATGAAACACTACCTGTTCTTCGTTCTGTGTTGGCTTATAAATGGAGAAAGAAACACACTTTAGAATAAGGGTTTGGGTTTTTTGAAGTAGCTAAAGACATACTGCAGGTAAAGGTTTTATAACAGAGACTGTGGGTTTACCTGTGTAAAAGGATTTTCATCATTTTAGTGAAGAAGAATTGGTATGTAGGGTTAGTTTTGCAATAATGTGAAGGAAATGTTCCGGGTGTTTGTGCCTTGTTTTTAAAAATGGCTGAAAAGGGTTTCTGTCTTTTCTTCCTTTAATGCTGCTGCCTTCATTTTCCTGGAAGGATAGTTTCAATTAACAGCTTTGTCTTGGGAACAGACAACTAACTTGCAGTAGGTTTTTCTCGCTTTGGGTAAGGTCTATGCAACAAAGTCAAGAATCGTAATTTAATTGGAGCAAATTGTTTTACAGATTGCTGTCAGCACAAATTTCATATGTATTGATTGCACACACATGAATTAGATTTAATTTCTAATAGATTTGCCTGCATGCCTGCTTGCGAGGTACTGTCAATGTTTTAAATCATGCTTTTATGTAAATCTGTGATCAAGCAACCTGTGTAATTATCATTGGAGTTAACCACTTTGTCTATTTTGGTGAGAATCATCACAATCTGTGCTTTGAAAGCCTGTAATTAAATAGGCTTCCTACATAAATGGAAATTTGTGATATACTTTAACATAGAATATTATATTCAGTGGATAACTGCCAACACAGTATTTTGATAAAATATATGACACCTATGAGATCGTATTTTGTAATGACTAAAGGATCTAAGTCAGCTGATATATTTGGCTAAAGAATATTAAAATAGATTAAATAGCAAAGTGGTTAACCTGTGTTTTAATTGATTATCACTGTACATAGTATTCATAATGGATCTTGAACGTGTTTTAACTTTGGCAGATGATCTTCCAAAACCAAAAACTACTGATGTAATTAGGAAAGGATCACTTACTGAATACACTGCAGCAGAGGAGAAAGATAATGATCGACGCTGGCGAATGTTTAGGATTGGAGAACAGGACCATAGGGTGGACATGAAGGCAATTGAACCCTATAAAAAAGTGATCAGTCATGGTGGTAAGAATTGGTGATGTGCTGAGAACTGTTGAGACACTACTTCTTTAAGCTGAGTTGGGGTGACCCAGGAAGAGCTTTTGCATAAAGACTTATGAGATGATTCATTGTTGCAGTATTAAGGCATATGGTTGATTTAATATTTTTTCCCTGTTAAACTAAAGTTCCAAAATATATCTCAGTAGCTTCACTGAAACGTGTACACATATGTAATAAGATGTACTTATCTGTTCTACAGTGCCAGTACTATAATTTTTTTGTTTTAAGGGTGTTAAAAGCATGAACTGTAGATCTACTAAAGCATAAATGAATTGAATGACTTTTCCCGACAGTCTGTGGAGTGTAGGTTGGAAGAAAAGTAAACTGTAGAAAATGTTATTAAATATGCTTAGATTCTACACTGAAATGTTGTAGGTACATACAGCATTTGATTTGCAGCAACTTCAGCTATTTCTTTAGAAGTAGACAAACTTGAAAACAAAATCCTACAGTTTTCTGTAACTGTATGAATCCCTATAGAATAGATATTTATAAAACTCTTCAAGGTAAATAATGAAAAAGCTTACTGAATGTGCTTGACTTTGTGTACATGTAGTCAATGTATAGTCACCTTTGTCGCTACTCCTGCTTTTTTCTTTGTTTTTAGGTTATTATGGTGACGGGTTAAATGCCATTGTTGTGTTTGCTGTTTGCTTTATGCCTGAAAGCAGCCAGCCTAACTACAGATACCTAATGGACAATCTATTTAAGTAAGTCGTTATCTGCTTCTGAACACTGTCTTAATTTCCCATTGTGAAACTTAGTGTCTTAATGTAAGGGCAATTGCTCCTCTCTTTTTTTTTTTATGAAGCTTTTTATGTTTCAGGTGAGGGAAAGATAATAAATAGGAAAGCAAGTACATCCGCATCCAGGCGAAGGAAAAAAACGTTTGCTCAACACTGTTGCCAAGTCTATATTTTTAAATATATTTGAGCACTGCTAGGAATTACTTTAATATCCACAGATCTTCACTTGAAAGTTTTTTTTGCTTGTCTCTGCAGGTATGTAATTGGCACTTTAGAGCTGTTAGTAGCAGAGAACTATATGATAGTTTACCTGAATGGTGCAACAACACGGAGAAAAATGCCAAGTTTAGGCTGGCTTAGGAAATGTTACCAGCAAATTGATAGAAGGTAAGAAGCTCTGCACTGTTTTCTTACAATATTCACTTGCTCAGTGATATGTGTGTTTAGGAAAAACTGCTGTTTAATGTGTTGTCTGGTATCTACTGGTTAAGATTTAATTAGGCAATTTACTTGGAGTATTGAAAACCTCTTCCTAAGCTAGACAAAGTGAAGCAATGCTCTAGGTATGCCTGGGGTTTTTGTTGCCTTTTTTAAGTGAAAATAGTAGTGTGAGAATATTGACTGTTACTGCGTAGACTGTCCTTAAAACTTCATGTATTAATATGATAAGGTAATAAGCAGGGTCCTTTATGAACCACTTCATCATGTTATTTCCTTGTCAATGTTGTCACACGGATACTCCATCTTAACTTTTGACTGTGGAGTTGTGTGGGTTTTTTTTAATTCTGGCGGATGGTAATTTCTAATAATGCAACATCAGAATATTAGGTTTATGTGACAGCTGTGCTTGCAAAACCAGACTTTCTATACATGAAAAAAAACCCTTGTCATGCTGCCTTTTTGTTCTAGTAATTATGTCCACTGTTTGAATTCTTTAGGTTAAGGAAAAATCTGAAATCATTAATCATAGTTCATCCTTCTTGGTTCATCAGAACACTTCTGGCCATCACAAAACCTTTTATTAGGTAATACTCCAGAGGTTATTCATTTTTTCTTTTTTTTTTTTTTTTTTAATAATCCTAAAACCTGTTTACTTTAAACTTCAAAAACTGTTTTAATATTGAGTTACTGAAAAAAATTAAGTTGTAACTGTACCCTGCATTTGTTCTTCCACAGCTCAAAATTCAGCCAAAAAATTAGGTATGTCTTTACCCTGGCAGAACTAGCTGAACTCATCCCCATGGAATACGTTGGCATCCCAGAATGCATAAAACAGTACGTTTTATTATTCAAACATGTTCTACACTGATCATGTTTTAGAACTGGTATATATTGTATTCAGTGATTGGTTTGAATGTAATTTGCATTTAATAAAATTTAACTAAACTTGGATCATTGCTATCTCTAGGAAGAATATCCATGTTCATGTTTGATAACATTGCTAACTACAGCTTGGTTTGCAGTAGCTTGGATAGTCAAAATGTTAATGTATAGGGATTTTCACAGATAGTGCTTACGTAATTACCGTGTTGCGGTGTGTGAATTAGTCTTCTAGAGAAAAGGCATCATTACAGTTGATCTACCCCTTAGTAAACTAAACTGGCTTGTGAGTGAGAAATTCTGGGCATGTTAATACTGAAAGTTACTTATAGTATCTTCAGTGTTCATGCTAAAATGTGCATCTAGTTGAGTGGTGAAATATCACTTGGGTTGGGATGTCATTTAAAAGTACTGCAGTGGAAAATTGCTAAATCCCTACCCATAATAGTTCTAAAGGTACTTTGGTGAGATGTGAAGGCAGCATCAATGTCCTCGTTTTCTCCTCTTCCTCCCCTCCAGATATAAATACCAACTTTAATGTCAGCACAACTCTGCTCTCAAATATGATGGTGATATTTTTGTGAATAGCATTTGTGGGTGCAGCAATAGAGTAGAAACCATAAACTTGGGTCTTAAAAAATGCGGGTGAAAATACTAACAATTCTGATGATAAACTGATCAGCCTATTAGAGGGTATAACATACAAAACCTATAGAGTATGCATCACAGTATGGGATCACACGCTGGGAACCCCATGCGGAAAGATGGCAAAGTCTCACAGTGTGGGCAGAAGGGCACATCTGTGTTGGAAAATCCACAGATCTCTCCCCGCTGCAAATAGCTGGTTATTGCAGTAAACATTCAGCTGGTATCAATTGCACAATTTAACTTTTTATGAAATAGAGAAAACACAGTTTTCTTGGGATGGGGAGGAAGGACATAACAATGCTTAAGCAGCCTTGTGCTATTTTTATAATATTTTTTTTAAATGGAGCTTTTGAAAGATATGTTATGAATATTCAGATTGTCATCACAAGTCTTGAAAGACTCCCTTCTGTATTGATGAACCTTTAAGTGCTTTGCAAAGGTTGAAATTGGTTGACTTATCTGGCTTCAAACTGTTATCAATACAAACTTCAAATTTTAGTGATAGATGTTAATACTGTACAAGAAGTTGTATTGAATTCATATGTTATGTCATAGTAACTAAATCTTAAAGTTTCTTGTTTAATGCTTATAAATGTTGGACATTTTTTTCTTAATTGCATCAGCTTCAAAACTTGGTATGTTTCTACAAACTGTATTGACACTAATACCAGTTTGCAGCTTCTGTTGAATTTGGCCTTCATATATTATATTTACTGAAATCAAACTTTTCCTCACCAAGGTATGAAGAAGAAAAGTTTAGAAAGAAACAGAAAAGGTATATTCATATTTTGATTAGGGCTGCATCTAGATAAGACAATTTGCACTGCAACTAACTCCCAGTTGATTGGCTTGCATAAAGGAATAAGCATTTGTAAATATAAACATGCACTAGTCACCAAGTTTTTATGCATTAAGGTAACTATACTGTCTGCAAGTACATCTATACAGTATCACCTAAAGGAACTCGCCCTGGATGTTCAAACAGATACTTGTGAATAGTCTCTGTTACTCCATGAGATGCTCACTTGTAAGGGGATACATGGATTCTCAACTGAATCCTCAAGAGGCAACAGTAGTGCTTCTGTATGAATCGATTAAATCGAGTTTCACTGTATCTAACAAGAAATGGTACCTGAAGAAAGAGCTGTTTTTAGGTGCTAAGCTGTAGCTATGCATCAGCAGAGATGCAACTCTGGAAGAAGTTCTAATATTGAATCTTGTATTTTGTCTTTTTTGGTATTCACTACCTTTTTAGTTATTAACTTGCACAGATGCAATCTGAATTAGTATTTTTAGTGCTGTTTGTATTTGCAGTGCCTATGTTCCTTGCTAATAAACATTGGATTTTCTTTTTTTTTTTTTTTAATTTTCAGTCTCCTGCTAACAGTTCAAGCTATTCCAGCAGCTGCTGAAACTTTTTGAATGGATATGTTACTTTTTCACTTGTATCACTAACAAATGTACTGAAAGGTTTTGCTACTAACTACTTTTTTTTAATTACTCTTCCTGTGTGTACATAACTATTGAGGGAGTTTTATTGTCTAAATTGGGTAACGGACAGAGAGGAACACTGAGATATTAAAATAAAAAGGAATTTAAATTCTTTCTCAAATCTAGCAGATAGAGCTAGTGACAAATGTTGAACATTCTCTAGGAATTAAGTGATAATCTTGCAGTATGTAACCAGAAGTGCTAAGCCTGTCAAATTTAAGAAGGCTTTTCAGTACATATTGAACAACAGTTCTGCTTAATTTTCTTTTTTTTTTCTCTGGCATGCATAATTTGCCCCAATTCTATCACAAGGCCCATTGTATTCAGGATGCAAACCTGAGACATTCAAACAGGAATGCAAAAACTTCTTAAAATCTCCCATATAACAAGCACTTTTTAGTGTCCTTGCTGGTATCATCACATGCTACCATGACTTCTCCAAAAATTAGTATGTTCCTAAGTGAAACTCATGTATAGAGGAGAGATCGTGGGTACTATGTGATACTGAGATTTAATCAGGTTGAAAGCAGTTGTAGGAGTTATTTATTATAATAGGGGGAAAGGAGATGTGTTGAAGTGTAGTTTCTAAATTTGTTGAGGACGGCAGTAGGAGTTCTTTGGCTATGTGTATGAGTTACTGGAAGCTAGAATATGATACACTTCTATGGATTTATATTGTCAGCTGTATGTTTATGCATAGCTTGTTTGCATTAGCTTACCGTATTTTCTTACACTTTCTGTGATTAGTCCTGTAAGTCATGTCAAAACGTGCTTTTCTAAGATAGAGCAGTGAGGACAGGGGTGAGTTGCAGCTGCACACTCTGCAGGCGAACAGGTATTCGACTAGGACTGCTGCTTCTAGAGAGCACTGCTCCAGACCTACTGGATGCTTATGTACTAGGTTCAGTTCTTACTGCTGCAAAAAAACCCACACAAAACTTGCCTCCCTTTTCTTAGGAGTTCATGGCCTAGAAGAGCTGTCATTGTTTTTATCATTTTGACAAACTGGCTGGTTATAATTTGAGAGACTGGACAGGTAGTTTAGACAATTAGGTTGTTAGAAGACAAACTTGGCCTTAGTCTCTCTCAATTTGGAACCGCTCTTGGTTTTAAAAGTAGTTTATCTCCATGCAAAACTTATTTTCCTGAAGATACAGTTAAGACTGTAGCTTACTCTGACTATAAAGAGGAAAAGTCTGTCTCATGCAGGACTATCAACCATCCACTGGCTTGTGCAAAGGAACATTTTGTTTGCTAAGGCCTAAGGCAGATAATAAAAAAAAAAACAAAAAAAACAAACCAAAAAATCCTCAACGCACAATCAAAGCAAGCAGCAGTTGTAGCAGCGGGATAGTGAATTTTTCTTGGGCAATTACGAGAGTTTAGATCTTAATAGAAAAAGTATTGCAATTGAGGAGAAGCTGCTTAACTTTTGTTGATTCAACTAGTGCTGTTACCTTCTTGGGTTAACTACTGTAACATTAAAGGTGATTCTCTGCTTGTTCTGCAGTATTTGACTTCATCAAAATAGCAATGCTTGACGGTATTGTCATGTTACCTGTAAACTTGTATTCCTGCTTGCATTCATTAATAAAAGCACAGAACCTGCTTTTTTTCTTCTGTGCAAAAGCGCTTACAGTTTTCAAATGCTTCCTTTCAAATGCTATAGTTATTTAAATGGTTTCTTAACAATTTTAATTAATTTCTAGGGGGAGGTAGGAAAAAATTTATTTATTTTTTAAAAGCATTGCTGTGACTGCATTCAATAAAAATCTTAATTTAATATTTATTTACTAAAACTTTTTCCATGTAAAGGCTTAGTGTTTTCCTGTTAAGATTAATAGTTTTTGCTTAATATACAAGCTATCAAACTAAACTATTTCTTAATGTGGTTTTAATTTTACCGCTTTTTTTTGCTAAGCAGAGTTGACCAAGAGCTGAATGGAAAACAAGAGCAGAAAAGTGAACAGTAAGTGTGGAGTCCAAACAAGACTGAAGAATATGCAGATGGAACGATGCTGGTTTTGCTCCATTTACGATGCATTCTCTGTGCGTGTATATATTCTATAACCTGTTGCAAGAGGTGCTTAAGTTCATTGGACTAGCACGTGATGGACTGCTTACTGCTGTATTGGTTTGTCTTGACTTTAATAGCTATGTTTGTGTAATCATCATTTTATACTGCTAAATGTCAAAGAACCCTATGTTTTCAGAGGATGTTCTTGCAATTGTTTATCTAAATGATGCATGTTCTTCAGTAAAATATTTATATACCTAAATGTTAAAGGAAAGAGATAATATATATTTTTATGACTGAGCAATATATTCTGTGTACCTGCTGAAGGAATTCATTTGCAGGTAGACAAGGCCATAAGTTACTTGTTATTGTATAAACCTGTTTTGCTGTAAATGGTCAAGTGCATTTCTTTGTTGTCACAGAAGCCTTAATTTTTTTGGATATTAGCAATCGCATAATGTAGTCTTTCACAAGTGTGGAGTTCCTTATTTTGTTCACATACCTAATAGAAGCAGTACTCATTTACCTCACTAGAGTGAGCTTGAGCTTTGGTGTCTTAGAGTCTGTTTTTCAGAATGCAGAACTGCAGTTCTATGAACTTTGGTCTGTTGGCCAAAGGGTTTAAGCCTAAGCCACAATAGAAGCTGAACTGTTTCAATGACTAGTGAGAGATCAGACCTTTCTCCAGTTGTGAATTTAGATTCTGCTTCAGTAAATCAAGGAAATGAGTTCATTGCAGTTCTTCCTGGATCGATGTCGGTTGTTACTGGTAGGAATTCTGGTCATGCTCAGGAGAGCTTGGGAGTTGTATAGATATTCTAGTCATAATATCAATTGTTCACAGAGGTGTGGGGAGTATTATGCTACCTGTGTCATCCTTGTAAGTGAAACATCCATTTCTAAAGCTCTTAGTTTGGCACATGATACCAGCACTAATTTCACTTAACAGCAAAAATTATTTAAAGGTTGTGGTGGGGTTTTTTTATCCCAACAACGGTAGTAAACTTCTGTCTATAAGAGGTGCCCTTGGACACATAACTAGTGCTTAAAGGTTTATCAAGGCAAAAATAATTCACTGCTTGGTATGTTGTAAAAGTTTGTAACATCTTTTGATAATCATTGCTATTTCCCTGTAAGGACAGGTGCATGAAAATAAATCCATTCAGGAGTTGAGCAATATAATATCGGAACAAATAAGTTAAATCTTTGCTTTATTTTTATTGCGCTCACAATTTTGTCTTGATGCCAAAAATACCAGTTCTCAAATGTATTAAAAGTTAGTGTTATACAGATCTCTTATTAAAAAAAAACAAAAAAACAAAAAAACAAAACGGAAAAGGTTGCATTCAACCAGATTACTACCTGACATTGATAAATCGCAGTCGAGGGTGCTCCATGGTCAAGACTTACTACCAATTAACAATTAATCTACTGTCTCTAATGATACGTGTATAGACTCTGAGAGCATATTCTTGTCAGATGAGGGCAAATTGCCCATGTCTTGTCTCTGGGAGTTTAATTTTGCAATTCGAGACTTTCATCTCAAGATCTAGGTACTTTTGTTATAGTAGTTTCTGTATCACAGTTTCAAAGAGATAAATGTTCAGGATGTTCTCTTTCAGCAGACAGTGCTGATTTCAAGTTGCCTTGTATCCGTTTCATCAGGTTTGGATCTTGCTCTGAGAGCAGAACACAAACATGAAGCAGTTTCTTTGGGGCTGCTTCAGTTTTGATGTTGACGCAGGTTATTGTAAAGTTCCAGTCGGTAAATTGGCCACTTAGAGCCTTTCTACTTCTGATCCTTTACAGAGCACTGTGTATGAACATGCAAACCTGTAAACCTTTCTGATTTTTACTGACTCTGTGTGGGTCCTGAGCTGGATACTAAGCATTCTGATCATCTCATTTCAAATTTTTACTGATTTTAAAAAAGTATTCTTCTCAGTAAAATCATATTCTTAGTGGAAGGATTGCAGTTCTATATGTCTCGTTGCTTCCTGTGCATATAGTGCAGCATAGAGTAGCGGGTCCTCTGTATAGGCCATATTATCAAATGATGGGATTCTTACTGTTCTTCCTGGTGGCTGAGGGATTCTGCTGTTCCATGCTGCAGCACCTAACGGTTTATTTCTGTAGTATAAGTTTTTGTGAATGAATATACAGCACGACAGTCCTTCAGTCCCTAAAGATACGCAGCTTGAGAAACAGATGTACTAAAGAATGAGGCCCCTCTGACCTTTTACAGCTCATCATTTAATGGTGAGGTGGATGTTTACAAAAAGCAAAGAGGTCCCAAAGTTATCTTGAACACAAGTGGGTAACTTCTTGTTAGACTTACCTTTTTCTAAATCTATAAAATAACTTAATATATTATAGTATTTAAAAACATGAGAAGTTGGAAAGTCATACTTTAATAAAAGTTACTTCAAAACCTGAATCACTTTGTGATAAGATAGAGCATGTAGGGAATTCACCTTTCAATGGCACTTCCTTCTAAAAGTAAAGCTCATGTGGCTAGAATAGTTTGAGCCCTGTCAAGGAAGGATAATTACATGAGTCACCAATTTACCTTAGATTTGGAGGTCTCACCGGTCTTTTTATATATATACATACATATATATATATATATGTGGTAATAAACCATTAGGGATCTTTTGTTATTACTGTGTGCAACTGAAATAGAGATGTTTGGGCCAGTGGCCTCTCTTGTGTGTGGATGTGACATTTTGTCAGCTGGATTTCTACAGCAGGATAAGTGTTTAGAAGTGGCAAAGATATTTTGGAGAAAGTGTCATTAAAAACTGCTGTGAGCAGACTCTAGATGGCTTGAATGCTCCTGACGTTCTGTGTAGCGTGGCAAAGCCATGTTCTGTTGGAAAGGAACAGAGAGGGATGTATGAGGGTTTAGTGGTGAAGCAGATTGAAATCTTTGATGTTCTGGGATGTTAAAAAGGAGGATATTTTTTGTTCCAAAAGGCTTAGAACATGTTAGAATCATATGTAACCTTGTTCATAACAATGCAGTTTAGCATATTTTTCTCCTCTCTTTTCAGTGAACAAGTGAAGAATAGTACTTCTTACTGTGAGGAACTTTGTACTGAGAAACAGTAGTTATATTCTGAATTGCAGACAATTAGTTTATAGCCTGTGTCTGTTGGCATGTTTCAGCAGGTTTGTTGCATCACGCACTTTAATGCTCTAATGACAGCTTAAACCCTTTCAAAAGTTAATTTGTGCCAGACTTCCAGATGAGATTATATGTTGGTGGCAATGGAGTCTTTTATGAAATGATCTTGAAGTGTGTCATAGGGCGGAGAGGGCAGCTTTGGTGCCCTGTCAGATGTCGGCTTCACTGATGTCATCTACTGAAATGACTGTAGTTCACAGAAAATAATGGAACTGCATAGTTCAGTAAAGTGCCCGTTCACAAAGTCTGTCTCAAAGAAGTTTCTTGGTGAAAGTGTATTTCTTCCAGTGTCAAATTTGTGTCTGTGTATCCTATGGATTTATACAATATTTATTATGTAGAAAGATGGCATAAATGCATCTCTTATCAAACGCTGTTGTCTTTGGAGATGACTTTAATTCTCAAGTCATTCTGTTTTCCCTCAGAAAAGTCTCCTATGAGGAGCAGAGGGGAGAGGGATAATAGCTTGCCTGCTTCTTCTAACTGCAAAAGTCTTACAAAGCTTTCGGTGAAAATTCTTATTCAGTCCTTGTGGATGCAGGTCATTCTGGAGAGGATTTGTTTCACCGACTGGTTGTCAGAGACACTTGAATAAGTGCTTTAATGATACTTTTGAGGATACCTGGTTTTAGTCAGGGTAGCACTCTGAAATTTAAGGAATATTTAAATATTCATATTCTGAAAGACAGATTTTTCAGCTTTCCTAGCTTCAAAATTTTAAGTTGAAATACATCGTGTCCCTTATCACATCTTGTTCCCTGTATTGCACTAACAGGAAGAAGGGCAGTAGTGAAGAGGCTGCAGTCGTGTTACAGGTTTTCATCCTTCCCTTCAAGCACGACCAAGAGCAGTGAAATTAATTTTGCAAAGTGGACTGCCCAGATAACTGATTGAAACATACAGATGTTTTTTTTATTATTTTTTTTCAGTATTGAAAATGATCTGAGAGGAAGTTGCTGGAGTGTCTTCAAAAAGTCCTTATCTTACCATGCTCCTTACTGTAGCTTGCTCAGCTGCTAGTTAATATTTATGACATGGAATTCCAGGTTAACAATTAAAAAAAATATTTCTAGAAGACAGATGTTTATTTTCCCCATGGCTCTGCAGTGATTCTTATTCAGTCATCTGCATGAAGGCTTTTATTAAGAAGAGCTGGAGTAGTGGGGTGCTCTGCCAGTTCAGTGGTAGATAGAAGGGTCAGAGGTTGCTAATTAGGATCAGTAAATGTTAATATGTGTGATATGGGAAAGATGCAGTATTTAATAAAGTGAAGCTGCAGTAGTCACGTGAAAACTTAAGTTGTGAATCCTAGATGATACAACTGGTTTCAGTTGACTGTTCCTCTCAGATGTGACCGTTTTCCTTTGCCCCTTTGCCATAAAGTGATGTTAAGTACAAGACACTTCACCTACCTCTTCAGAATGTTATCATCCTTCCTTTTTAAATAAGCTTGTTTTCTGTTTGCATTCCACGGTGTCACCGAGTAATGTGATAAACACGTTTCTGAATGTGCTAGCTGTTAATATTTACGGGAAACTTTTTAATTGGGGAATGAAAAAATAAATGCTATATGCGATAAATACCTTTGGAAAAGGCCTGAATGTTTTGTTTTGCTGCTGAGGAGTACGCTGACAAGGGGAGAGTCTTTTGTGGTCGCAGGCACCGCCAGGAGAGCGCGTTTGGTTCTCGGAGCCCTGGCGGTGTCAAATCCAGCGCTTATTCCCGAGCTCCCGCGGACCCCCCGCCCGGGCCCGGGCTGGCAGCGGGGCCGCCCCGGGGGCGGGACCGGGACGTACCGGCGCCCTTCCGCTTCCGGGCCACCAGGGACCGGAAGGGCCCGACCTCTTCCGGCGGCGGCGAGCGGGTGAGGCCGGGGCCCGGAGGCGGCCGCCCCCAGCGGGGGACTCCGGGGCCGGGGCTGCCCGCGGCTGGGGGGCGGCGGCCGGTACCTTCCCCCGGGTTCGCTGGGGCCGGTGGAGCGGCGGGGCGCAAGGCCGCTCTGTCCCCAGCGCTCGCCGGCCGCTGCCGTGACGGGCTCCCGCGGGGGGGCGGTTTGGACGCCGAGCGGGCGGCGGCAGCATCGGTGCTTTGTGCTCCCGAGCCCTCCGTAGTGTCGGTCGGTGTTTGGGAGTGGTTCTGAAGTTCTCTTTGCTCTTGCTTGAATCGTACGTGAAGAGCTCTACTGTATTGTTTATATATATCTTATTTTTTCTTTCTTTTTGTTTTTTTTTTTTTTTCCCGAAGGAGAGCAGTGGGTGGTGAGCCATGGCCTATCAGCTGTACAGGAACACCACGCTGGGGAACAGTCTTCAGGAGAGTCTGGATGAGCTCATACAGGTGCCTGCGGGGCGTAGGGTCTGGGCAATTAGCTCAATAGAAAGAGCTTAGCCATTAAAACAGCCTTGTGGTTGCTGTATCAGGGTACTTTTTCACCAGCGTTTGGAAAACTTACTGATTGAAATCAAAAGCTATTGGTACCGCAGGTGGGAAGTCTTACTTCTTAATGTTCTAGACGAAGGAAAATGTTTTACTGAAGTGGTGTAATCCCCTGTTGTGTGGCCCAGTAAATGAGCAGCCACGTTCGTCTGAAACGCTGTAACCGATTTCCTGCTCTTCTGTTGTTTCCACTGAATATTTATCAGAAGAAATATTTGTGTAGCACAAAACATCATCACAGCACATCGTTTCTTCTCCCAGAGTTAAATAGAAAAAGGAAGTAAGCACAGGAACATAATATTTCTGTAAATTGTTCTTTCGGAGATCTGCTTCACGTCGGCTTTGCTTTGATGTTTCTCATTTTTATTGCATTTTTGAGTTTACTTTGAAACAATGCAAAACTTTCCCTTTTTTCTTTTTTTAAAACTACTTTAGTCACAGCAAATCACACCTCAGCTGGCCTTACAGGTGCTACTACAGTTTGACAAAGCTATAAATTCAGCACTGGCACAACGAGTCAGGAACAGAGTCAATTTCAGGGTAAGATAACAATATATAAAAGCTGTTTATGAGGTACAGTAACAAAACCTTGATGCAGAATGTCATTAAAAGCTGTGTGCTCTAAGCAGAAACTTGCAGAGGTCCATTTTGACTCTGAAATAACGACTGTTTACATGTATGTTCTGTATGGAACTGTAAGGCTTGTTATCTTCGTGTTCTGCCAGGGATCTTTTGAAGGAATGCAAAAATCAGAAACAGATCTGGTGGGCAGATGAAAGCAGGGGAAGAGGGAAATGCTTAGATGGGTAGCATTGCCACCCTCAGTGTCTTGCAGATGAGGAAGGAGACTTTTACTTCTCTTAGTTGTACTTAGCAGAAGTGAGACGAGGCCAGGTTTTTGGCCACATGTATAATGTGAAGAGAGACTGGAGAGTTGTAGATCTAAACTTACACAAGTCACTGGCTCATTTTGTAGCTATTTTCTGTAGTTACAATAGAAAAATAAGTTTTGGGGTTTTTCCTCAGCCAGCCACCCTAATTAGCCAGCAAACTGTTAAATGTCAACTTGATTGTAATTTTGAGGAAAAAAATCTAAAAACAGTTGTCCTGTTAACTTATGTCCTAATATTTCCTCTCCAGTCTATGCAGAATGCATTATTGAAGTGAGCTCTTCAGATCTTAGATTTTTAAACCATATAGATATGTTAAAAAGAGTATAACTTCTTTTCTCTAACACACTTAACTTGCTGTGTATAAGAAACACGATATAGAAAACTGTTCAGAAGGTGTTTAGTGAATAAATTAAAAAAACGGAGCTTAACTTCAAGAACATCAGTTTAAACTATGTGAAGATGAAGGCCAAAAGGTTTACATATCAACATTCTCAGTCAGATGATGTTTTATTTAAACTATTGCTTTATTTAAACAATTGCAGAATTCACACCTTGTTATGATCGCTGCTGGGACTGGTTTTTCTGATGGCCCACGTTTTAAGAAATCTTTTCTGATACTGATCCTTTATACGTATTAGAAAAATTATAAAACTTCTTAGCGTACCTGTGAAGCTTCCCCTTGAATTGACTATCATGTCACTATGTGGCCTTGACAATTCCAGCCACTGGAGGGCATTTAAACTACAGTTTTGTCAGAATTGCTTGATTGCCAAGTTTGTATGCATTCAGGTTCACAGTTGGCTTTATGGCAAACCTAGTTCTAGAAGGTATGTAGTTCAGTACGTAGTAAGCGTCATATTTTCTGTTACTTTTGAGATGCATCCTATAGAAAATGTCTCTTGTCTTTTTAAAGGGGTCTCTGAATACATACAGGTTCTGTGACAACGTATGGACATTTGTATTGAATGATGTTGAATTTAGGGAGGTCACCGAACTTGTGAAAGTGGACAAAGTGAAAATTGTAGCATGTGATGGAAAAAGTAAGTATAGAATATGATAGAAATTAACTGAGACACAAGACTTGATAATTTTTAAAAAACTTTGACCAAATGTCTGATTAAAGCTAGACTGATAGTATTATTCAGACAGAAAAGGGCTCTGCATTCCCTTGTACATGTGATGAGAAATAAAACCAAAAGCAAGCTAGATGCTTCCCTGACTCATGAGCACTAAAACAGGACGGTGTTAGAGAGTGATGTACCCCTGTTGTTGGGAAGTACATACTACTACAGTGACTAGAACGTTGGAACTAATCTTAGTTGAATTTCTGTGTGGTGATTTTTCTCGTCATGGTGCTGTTTTAACAAACAGGTTTGTTAAAACAGCACCACGTTTTATGGAATTAAAGTCGTGGTTCATCAGTCCGAGCAAGCAATTGTCTGAGAAAAGTGTCTAAGCAGTTGTTTGCTGGATTTGATAGTAGGGGATCCAAGCACGTGAAAAGTTTCTGGTAGCATTTGCAAAGCATATTGTAAGATTTATATATTGGTCAACAGGCCCAGTGTATGTACACAGCTTATGGGAGTGTCTGCTCCACATCTGCTTGGCTGGATTACTTTTGTCAATGTTCCTTGAAATTATATACTGGAAAGAGTAATTTAGTGACTTCTGTGTTGAGCTTGTTTATAACTCTTAAAACCATCAATGTGACAGAATATCGTTAAGGATGTGTGAAATATTGCCACTTTTTTCATTCCTGGGGAGTGATGCTAAAAGGAAGAACTGAGAATGGAAAAGGCTTTATTGAAATATACCCTAGACCTCTGAAACAGATTCTTCATGTCTTCCTGGTCCTGGCATGATTACAGTAGTCACTTCTAGTTGTAGTTCTAAATAGTTGACAGAATTTATTGTTTGCTCAACTGCTGGTTGTAGCCAAGCATATAATCTTACTCTGTTTATTTTTTGTGTGCTTATTATAGCTAATAGAGGAAACCTTACTTTCCAAGTATTAATCATTTTCCCTCATGATAAAGTATGCAGATAAGATTTAAAGACCTAGGTGACCTAAAGTTGCTGTTAACATTATGGCCTTCTTTTCCCCACAAGAAGTTGACTTGCTAAAGGAACATAGTAAACGGTGACTTGGCTTTGTCCATATCCAAGTTCTGTGTCTTTTCCATATCTCTAAGAACAGGGAAGCAGTAATGATAGTATTACCAGAAATTGCACTGGTGTTAATTGGTGCTTCTGACGAAAGTTCAGAACAGAGAATTGCTCTCAATTGTTTTATGAAGATCATGCTCGTTCTTGCATCTGCTTCAGAACACGTAATAAACTCTAGCCCACACTCCACAGCGGCTTATGCTACTGCATGTGCAAACCCCTTTCTCTCTAGTAGATCACCTGATTTACCCGGATGTGCTCTGCTGCAGAAAAGTCTTTGTGTATTACTACAAGTTAGAGCAAAGAGCAAAGCTTCTTGTATTTTAATGCCTTAACAGAAAACGATGTGTGTGCACAACCTTGCGGTTTTGTGCTCTTTTCAATGTTGCTAGAAGTGAAACAGCACGAGTAGTTCATGCATTGCATTGGGAGCAGTGGAGGGAACTGAGTAGGTACAGAACGTGTTCTAAAGTGCTTGGGAAATGCTTTTGAGATTGGGGAAGGTATTAGAAAATGGTAACAGTTCTCTGTAATTTATACTTTGGCAGGGTATGTATTATTCACACTTTCTTTTTTCTTTCCTAGACACTGGTTCCAATACTGCAGAATGAATAGAACTGTGGTTTCTCTGCAATTTTTTCTGTTGACATGCAGCACTTTCTGGAGAAAAGCATGGAAAGGACTGTGTTCATACTTAATTCTTGTGATGCCGATGTGAGTTAATCCATACTAGAAAGCGTCACAGAATGACAGCGGAAGAAATACCTGTAGCATTTCTTCAGTTCACCATATAGGGCATAAATACAATGTTACTTTTTTTTTTTTTTTTAACTACAACAGATACTGTTGCCTTTTTTGTTTAAAATAATTTCTGTAATAAACTTTTATTTAAAAACTTGTGAATGAATGATCACTGGAAAACTTTTTTTAAAACAATCATTAATACATCCTCGCAATATTGTGGAAGTGTGTTTAGAGTGATGTTGCAAATGCAGAGCTCTTTCAGCTACAGAGTGTGGTGGCACTGATTAGTATTGCAAGAAGTGGCTGTTCCAGAATGAGGGAGGAGCACATGGACAAAAGCTTAGCAGCTCGTGCTGGCCAGGACAGTTGTCTATTATTGCATCTTTCTATCTATAAATTTGTCCGTTTGGTACCCTCGCTGCTAATAATACAGTAACCCAAGTATGAAAGTTATTGCACAGCTAATCAAATTGAAATAGTGAAAATGGGTCTCGTAAGATTGCAGTACATTCTCAACAAATGGTAGTGCTGCTCGATTTAATGTTTTTCTAATTGTTTTTTTGTGTGTTTATGTGGAATACATTTAATTGGACATCTGGGCAACCAAAGTTCAGTGAAAGAGTTGAACTATGAATTTTGAGATATCAAAAGGATAACTGTTCCTTTTAGACTTACATATTCCACTAAGTAACTCCAATCAAGAACTCCTTAAAATAGTTTCTTTTCTAGAAGTATGAATATACTGACAGCTCATTTTTCTGACGACAGCAGTTACTGTTGGAATGCTAGCAGCCTACTTACAGACCACTAGAAACTGAACACTATGGAAGAAAAGTCAGGGCATAACTGTTTTCAGATCAGTCTAAATCTTCAGTTTGTGCTGCATATGAGCATAATTTACATATTGAAACCTTTCTCTATGGGTCAGTGGCCCAGTCTATTGATTAAAAGTAATAAAGCTTTAGTATCTCTTCTAATACCTTTCCAGACTGGTCAACCTTTGGTCATCAAAGGATATATGGGTTTTGCTTAAGTTCCCGCTTCCCTTGCTTCAAGTGAGAAAGGAGTTCACAAACTTCCTTGCTAGACTTCCAAATATTATGTTTACCAATAATTTTTTGGTCTTGTATCTATGCTAAATGTCCTTTCTGCAAACTAAACATTGGTAAGTAGCCATGTTTGAAGCCAGAAGAACAGACTATTGCTCTCATTTGAACAGCACAGTAAGTATTCTGTTGAGGTTGTTATCTTAAAGGATGTAAATGTGTATCAGTACCATGGTTTTCTCTTTTTCTGCATCAGACTCCGGCATCTTCTAGGTTTAAACATTTTTTGTTCTCTAATCACATGAATTTCAGCCCTTACAACTATAAAAGTTTGCTGTTCCTACCTTCAACTCTTTGCAGTCTTTTCCTGTCTCTGGGCAGAAATTTCTCAGTCTCTAGTTCTCTGTAGCCTTTGGACCCCCTCTTAATGCACATAATTATATATCTGATTTTGTTCCAATTAAGTGTGCATTAGCATATTTACTATAGTGTTTTTCCATTAAAAACAAATTCAGTAGCAAAGCACAGTTGTACTGATGATGTGAGATTACTGTGTGGAATGGATTTATGTTTACATTTCATCGATACTCCTCTATCAGACTTCTCATGTGTTTCAACAGTTGTATGCTACTACTTCAGCACTCCCAGGCTTAGTGCTACCTTAGCTGTTAACTGAAAGGAAACGAAATATTTAACTGAAAAAGAAAATACTGTAATGAATGTATATACGGAGAAAAATCACAAATGAAAAGAGAAATAGTTTTGTTGACAAAGATGTCTGCTACTTCGTAATCAGTGAATCTCAAATCAATGTGAGCAGGAAACAGAAAGGATTATGTTCATAAAACAGGACAACTTTACTGACTTGTTAAAAAAAAATAGTAGTAATAGTCCTATTGCAGCTCTAGACTTGGACCTTTGGAAGGAGAAGATGATGAGATACTCCCTGTGTTTATGCATAACAGTAATATATTGAATCATTTACCCTACTTATTTGTTGGTTCCTATTGGGCATGAAAACTGAGATTTGTATATTGCCTTGCCTTGTAAGAAAGCATTTGAAAGGGAGATGGACATTCTGAAATGAATTTAAATGCTCTATACCCAAGTCTTACTGGACTGAAAAAATATGCAAACTTAAATGACAATGATGTTCTTCATTAGCTTGTTTTTCAGCCTGAGTTAAGTGAGTGGCAACAAGAGAGAGGTGAAAAATACATTCAATGTTATGGATGCTTCTGAACTGTTCTAAGATTTTTCCTATTGCTAGTAATAATTTCTTAAAAGAAATGCACAACAGACTTTAAAGATTTTTGGAGCAACTGGAACGGTTGGGTACAGGAAGCAATCTATTCCTGGGCACAGTGATAATGAAGGGATGGGCTTAGGCCGTGTGAAAGGCTAGAAAGCATGCACAAGGTGGGGGGTAAGGGATATTTTAGGTGAAACAGCAAAGAAATGAGAAGTACTGAGTGGGTAACATGCTTCTGTAAGCTAGACATTCCTCTCTCAAGCCAGAAGTCTGAGCCATACAGAACAACAGGAAGAGAGGTTACCAACCAAAAAGAAAAACTGAAGGAAAGAAAGGCAAGCACATACCCTGGACCTTCTGTACTGCTGCTGCCTGCCTAATTTCTGGTGGTATTAATCTTTATTTCTCATCTGGCTAATCTTTTAATACCACTGTTAAAAATTTTCTGGTAACAGGCTAGCTCAGTTTGGTTATGGCGAATGCATCAAGCTGTTGTTCTGCAAGCCACTGGTTTTTCATTCTTATGGCAGAATCCTTGTTTTCTGTGTACTTTACTTTACAAAATAAATATTTTGCTACAAGTTTGACTACTTATTGTTCCTGAAATTAGCTTACATATGCATCTTTCATCTCCTTCATGACAGTGCAGTGTTAGGCATCTCATACTTTTGCATCTGTGGGGTGTTTCTAGGACACGGAATTCAAGTCCAGATGCACACAGACTACTGAGTTTACCTAGGCACACAAAGAATACTTAAACTTTTGTGATCAGCACTATTCTTTGCTCCTGTAGCCTGTTGTTCTTGAGAGCCAAAGGGCAATCTGTGTAAATGCAACTGAGAAGCCTTGGCAGCCTTGTTCCTTGCACGCTTATGTCACAGTGCAGAAGTCCAAGTACCACCTCTTTACTTTTATTTGCTCAGTAAATATACTGTTGAAAACTGCAAAAGTTAGTGTTGGTTTTGTTTATGTGAAGAAACAACAGGGATAAGGGTTGCTTTGTGGTTTCTAAAGCTTCTACAGTAAATGTCACATAGGTCTGATGCTGCACCCTTATCTGACATTTTACTGCATTGTGTTTGGAAATACTGTGTTCCTAGGTTACCCCTCTTAGCTCTAGTTTTTCTCTCTCTTATATTTTTGTTGTTGTTGCTGTCTCTAAACTATCCTTTTTTTCTTAAATATCCCATTCAACATGTGGTATTTCCCTGTTAATTCTGCTGTCTCTTTAGAAAACAGCTCTTGAGGCACACTGAGGTGTAAATAATTCTTGGGAGTAACCTTTTTGATGTATAGAATTGCTCCAGTGATGCCTCAGGGAGTATCTGCCTATGGGATGAAGACTGTTGCCTGCTCACTGCAGGAAATGAGCTTGCCTATGCTTCTGGAGGAGTTAATTCCTGCAGACTTCTCAGCTGTCTGCACAAGCTCTGACACTAGCTTGGTTCTTTTTGGCTCTAACCATGTTTCTGGGGTGGTGTTTGGGTCCAGGCCCCGAATCTGCTCCTTCTGTGGAGGCTGTTTCAGTTCACTGAAGGAGAGGGGAAGCAAAGAGAAGGGGATCCTGCTTTTTATTGCTTTACTCTCCATAGCTTTCTTGCCACTTGCTATTTTTTGTGTTTGAATTTCAGCTAATCCCTCTGTGTTCATATGATTAATGTGCTTTTGTGGTCTTGGAATATTTGTTCAACTTGCACCTGAAACTGTTAGCTGCACTTTTGTTATACTAAGCTATTTTAATATCTAGTGGAAGACAAACCATCCTTCCTCGCCTGTAGTGTTATGGACCAATTCGTTGTTGTTATTTTTATTATTTTCTTCAGAAAGGTCACAGTTACTTCCACCTATCAGTAGCAGAGAGAAACTAAGAGATACCTTTGCACCTTGACCTTGAGCTGGAAGGGATGTTTCTACTTAGAAAGTAAATTAACTAAAAGAAAGGGAAGAATAAACACCAATGCAGAAGTGGCTGTGGGTGACTGGCTGTGTTTAAACATGGCTTCCAAGAGAGAGGATTTTGTGAATTCCCTAAGTGTGCAAAAGAGGATGTTGCCTGACATAAGCTGTTTGCTCAGTCAAGGATGTCAATCCCTGACTTTAAATGTTATCAGAGAGACACAAATTAAAGGAAAGGGCAGAGCAGGAAGAATTTATGATGACTTCCCAGAAGACAAGTTTAATCAGGGTCTTTATGTAATTTTACACAATGACTAGGTACAGTGAGATAGATGAGAGTTACTCAAAACACAGATACTTGCTTTTAAGGATTAGCTCAGGAAGTAGTATTTCAATTACTAGTACTAGTAGTACTGAACCAGTACTTCAGGTACTAGTGACTTTTGCTTTTCTGTACTCTAAAAGTTCTTGCTGGCGGGGGGGAAGAAAAGTAGGAGCACTTCACTATAACTTAAAGGGTGATCTTTGTTAGGAAAATAACTTTGCTCAAAGATAAATTTACTGTATAAATTAGCCAGTATGGCTTAGTATCACAAAATCACAGAATCTCCATGGTTGGAAGGGACCTTTGAGATCATGGAGTCCAACCACAAAAAAAAAAGGTAGTAGTAAGTAGAAAGTCCCAGATATGTTAGTATTTTCATTTTCACCTGGTGCTGAAAGAGCCTGCACTCTCCAAGGAAGTGGAAAATAGTTCACTGAGAGTCTAGTTAATGTTTCACGATCACTGCTGTTGCAGTCAGAAGAAAAAAGACACCTTAACCCTGTTTCATGAATCAATTTTACTCATGACTGCAAACATTTTACAATTGCTTCTTGTTTGTTCAGAATTTATTACCTGGTCTCCTCTGAATTTATCTCAATTGACCTATCTCCTTATTATAGAACGTTTCAGAGATGATCATATAGAGTATGAAAGAAATGCAAAGCAAGAAGGAAACTGGAGTTGAGATGTTCATGGACCCACTGTGTAAATATGTCCTGTGACAGTTTCAGTTTGCATTAGGTTGTTCTTATAAAAATAGAGTGAATACCACTTGGAAATAAAATATAAATTAAAGCCAGGTGAGTTTAAAGAAAATAAATCTGTTATTAGGGTTCAGAATTATAGTTTCACGTTTCTCCTGTGCATACCTTGAAAGGTAAATGGCAATTTGCAACATATTTCCTCCTTAAACAACTGGAGGTGGTTTATTTAAAGTTTGGGTTGTTAGTTGATTGTAGATGGAAGTGTCAGAAGTAGATTTTCATCCTCTCACTAGTCAAAGTTAACACTAATATTTCTGATATGACTGTATTTCCAGTTTGGGTAACCCAAGGTTTTACTGATGAAGTTCATATGAGGTTTAACCGATTTCTTGGAGGTGATCCTATATTCTGATAGGTCAGTGCTACTTTGTGCTACAGCTTGTCCTACTCTATTGGAAGTTTATTCTATTTTAAGTTCTGCAACTAATCTTGGCAAGTTACATTCTTTCTTTGTGCCCTGTTGCCAGATGCAAATTCTTTTTTTTTCTTTTTTTTTTTCTTTTGTATCATCACTCCTTTGACATGTGACTGCACTCATAAAAATAACATTTCTAATGTCTTTGGAAAAGGAAATGCTGAGAACATTCCTTTGTAAGAATATTTTTTGTCTTAGTTCACCTTCTGAATTTGGGAGTCGTCTTGGTCCTTCAGAAGAAATTAAGTCACTTATAAAAGGACAGGGTGAGTTGAAAATAAATTTGCACAAAATAAGCCTTTGTTTATGGAACCAAATCATCTGAGATAAAAGTGTAATAACACCAACATAAACTGAAAAATTTCTGTGAATCAAGAGAATTGGATGTGGAAGTTTAAAAGTTGCTGACTCCTCCAAGATAATAATGCCAGAATATTTGTTTTCATAAAAATCAGTGATCTCTTTGAATGGGGAAGGCTGTGTAGGCTATGTTGTTAGGTAACTGCTGTCCTCTTGGTGTGTCGCCAAGCTGGTTTTTTGGTATGCTGGTTTCACTTGAGGTCTTTGTGTCCTACCGGCAAACTCTTTCAAATGTGGATAAATACTTAGAATTCTGTCTCTGGGTGTAACCAGGAAGAGCACAGATCACAACAAGTAACATAAAAAGAAAAATTAATATGACATTCCTAAAGACTTACCGTGGAACAGATTTGAAGTGGTGCATTTTTGCCGACCCCAACATCTACGTATTTGTCTCTGTCTCTCCATCTGGACATTTTTGCCAGGGAAGTGTCTGTCAATGAGAGATAGAGCACTCTTACTTGAATAGTGTGTACAAGCAATACTGCCTATTTTTGAGAGAGTTAAACATATTTACAGAGTGAAGGGGATAAAAATAATAGAGGTCCATCTTTCAGAATCTTGCACTATTTCAGGCTGAGGTTCCTTCCACCCCCAAACACCTTTTCGCTTTTTGTAGATGCTCAGAAGACTCTTTGAGAAATAAATTACTTAGATCTTCTTAAAGACATCTCTTTCATGGATGGGTTTGGTTTTGATGTGATCCCTTAGAATAGGAAAGTATGGGTTTTTTTCTCGCTGTGAATATGCACCTTTTTTCTCCATTTTCCACGGGGAGAAAAACCACCACCTTGCCATAGTCAGAAACACTGACCTTGCTCTGCCTGATTTAGTCCAGAAATGTGATCGTATCCCAGGCTCCCAGTGAACCACTGGCAGTAGTTAAATACACTTTAGCCCAAAATAGCAATTGAAAGTAAATGAAAGAGCTCCACCAAGCAAAATCGGGTCAGGCAGCAGTGGTTAGAAGCAGTCGTCTATGGTGGGAGACTTGAGTTCTTACCCTGAGTCAGCAGAAGCGTAGTTTGTTCTACATGAATATACTAGACATAGAGATATTTGTGATATTTGCTATGTAATGTTGAAATTGCTGCTGAAACCATTTTCACATTATCTATGTTACTATCAGGTTACCATAAAGCTTTAATCTGTGTTGTAGCAAATGTCTGTTTCCGTAAATTGGAGAGTTTACCACTGGGACCAGCAACCCTAGGGCTTTATTTGCTCTTTTTGAATAACGAAATGCCCAGCGATACCTTGGGTATTTGAGAGCTTTTCTTGCCAGGGTTTTTGCCTATGTTTCCTGTGAAACCACCCTGGCATTTTACAAATCAGCATTTTAAGACCAAGTTCATTTAAAAACGTCTAACAAAATTGCAGTGGCACACCCTTCCCAGTCAGTTATTTAATCTTCCCATTCAATTCAAATCAATGTTTGATTGCAGTGTGCAATCTGTGATTGCAGTCATAACTCCATCTAAATGTAGCCTGGTGCTATGGAATTGCTTCAGATGTTCTTTGTATAAATGCTAATCCTCTACTGGAGACCTTGAATTTGCAAAGGTAAGAGTGTTTCCTGAGACAAGTACTTGAAGATTTTTTTGGATAGCACAAAGACAACTGAAACAATCCCTCAGCATTACATACAGTGAGAAGCTGCTGGATCCATGGAAAGTGGCTGGTTTAATGTAAGAAGTTGGAAAAATACATGGGGGCAAAATAAAGAAGTTCACAATCTTTCTTTTCAGCTTCTAGCAACTGAAGAGAAGGCCAGTGTGTTTGTTGGATGATTGTTTTGTTCATCAAAAAGGCCAGATACACTACTGGGTATGGCAATTATATTACCAAGAGGTCTCCTCACAAAAATAGAGGCAAAGAGAGAGGAAGATGCTGTAAAAACGCAGGTTTGCACACCATGACGTGAGCATCCCTCTCCCTCTGTTTCAGATGGAGAAATGGGGTGCAGGGGAGTTAATTGGTTTAACAGTTCTGGCTAGGAGCACAACCGGAGATACAGAACACCAAAGAGCCATCTATTTTAGCCTATTGGATTTTATTGGAGGATTTTCTTTTTTAATGGCTAGTGTCAGAAATCAAACTTTAGAGGGGTGCAAAGGCCAGGTGTTAAGCTGAGCAGGGCAGCAGGTGGCAGGAGCGGGTGGCCTGCCAGGCGCTTCGTAGAAAGGCAAATTCATTCCAGTTTCTGCTCGGCTTGAAGGTGGCCCGTGACCCGGCCCTGCCCCTCCACAACAAGAAGCCCTGTGCTCGCTGTCAAAGGAGAATGGAAAAACACCCTACCCCCGTCTCGTGGAGAGGGTCCGTGCGGAAGCCGTCTCTGAGGAGCCGCCGGCGGCCCGGGGGAGGAGCAGGGCGCTGGGCACCGGGCATTTCCTGAGACGAGTCCCGCCGCGGCGCCCGCAGGCACCGTTACTCCCCTCACGCGCGCGCGGCCGCCACTCCTCCTCAGGGGGCCTTTCCCGCCCGTCCCGCGGAGGGATCCCCCCGCCAGAGCGGGTCACGCGCCGCCTCAGGAAGCGGTTCTGCGGCCCCTCCTGCCGCCTCTGACGCGCCGCCGGGCAGCCTCGGCCAGGGACGGCGGCGGGTGCTGCCCGGGCTCTCCGCGGCCTCCCCTCAGAGCCCCCGGCCGTAGAGCGCACTGTGCCGCAGGTGCTCCTCGAGGCACTGGATGGCGACATCGTCCACCGTAGGATCGAACTTGTTGGCCAAGAGGTGGTGCTGCTGGAGCATCCAGGCCAGGTCGCCCGCCCCGTAAATGCAGACGGAGCGCTGGTGCTTGCCGGTGCAGGGCTGGTAAGGCGCGCCTTTGCTGGTGTCACCCTCCAGGTACTCCCACTTGACCAGGCGGGCCAGGGCGTTCATGTCTGAGAGGTGGAACTTGTCATTCTGAGGCCTGGCACCCGGCACGCCGGGCATGCGGTTGAGGGTGGCCCAGATGTGCTCGTCGGGGCTGTAGGTGTCCTTGGCCCACTCAAGGAACCTCTGTGCTGTGGGGTTCTCGAAGATGTGCTGCACAAAATCCCGCGTGACCACAATGTACGCATTGCCTGTGAACATGGGAAAGCTGTGGGGTGGTGGCGCTTTCTGCGTGGCTGTCCGGGAGATGACCTTCTCCACTTTATAATGGTACTTCCAGCGCTCCTGTTTGAAGGCCGAGGGCTTCTCTGACTCCATGCTGTTCTGCCCCTTTAGCATCTTCAGGGCATGGACAATCTCAGCATTGGTCTTGATGGGGAAATCAGTGCCACAGGTGTTGAGGATGTAGCGCCATTGCACAGGCCTCTGCAAGAGGTCCTGCATGCAGTTGAGGTCAGCCTGCACCCGGGACCAGGAGGCATAGACCACACTTTCCAGGCGGCTGGCCACAAAGACGTTGGGGAAGCAGGCTACGATGGCCCGCACGGCCTCCTGGAAGTCAGCTGGAGACTTGCTGTCAACGTGGACACAGTAGATGTTCTGAGGGGCATAGATGGATCGCAGGAGCCGCTCAAACATCTCAATTTTGTCGTGGATGACCATGGAGTAGGCAATGGGGAACTCTGCCTCTTCCTGGCTCAGTGGGAACTCGATGAACCGCTGGGTCGCCTTGAACTTGCCGCAGTCCTTTGTCATGTTCAGGTAGTCACTTGGTGTCAGAGGAACCCTTCGGTTCACCACTTCCAGGCTGCTCAGCTGGGCCTCCTGGAGGGCTGTCTTATCCCCACGGATAATCTGTGGGCAGTTGATCCTCTGTCTGGGGGAGAGCTCCAGCACCCGGAAGAGACGCCGGCGGCAGTGAGGATCATCTGGAGCAGTGGCGTGATGGCCGTCAGGGCAGGTCCAGGAACCCTTCGGTTCACCACTTCCAGGCTGCTCAGCTGGGCCTCCTGGAGGGCTGTCTTATCCCCACGGATAATCTGTGGGCAGTTGATCCTCTGTCTGGGGGAGAGCTCCAGCACCCGGAAGAGACGCCGGCGGCAGTGAGGATCATCTGGAGCAGTGGCGTGATGGCCGTCAGGGCAGGTCCGCCAGGTGCTGGGGAAGCTCAGGGCTGCCATCAGCAGCAGGGCACCCAGCAGCAGGGCGGCGCGCACCCACACCAGCGGGAGACTTCGCTCACACAGCCGCATCCCACCCCCCCGCACCGGGGCACTGGCAGCAAGCCTCTGCGCTGCTCCCGCTTTTCTGGGGGCGAAGTGCTCCCCAGTGCCCTGCCTTCCCCTCGACGGGTCCGCTCTTGCCTCTTCGGAGGACGCTGGAGCCGGCAGTGTGCAGGGAGTGAACTGTCAGCCCGGGTGCCTGCTTCCTGGGTAGTGGTGAAACAGTGACAGGGAGATCTCAGCGTAATGGGCAAGTGAATAAAAGGAAGTCCCCTCCCTCCCCATGGCATGACTTTGTTGCCCTATGTTAGCACTGGATAACTGGGCAAAGTGCAATCTCTGCTTTTATATTGGAAACAGAGGGCAGAGCCCATGGTTTATAAATAATTTGCCATAAACTGTCTGCTTAAAGGAGGGAGTGAGAGAATATTGGTGGAGAGTGTCAGGACCCCCTGTTTGCACCTACATGCACATCCTGGCTAAGTATCGCTTAATAGGAGTGACTAAAATATGACTTGGGCTGTGGTGAACAAAATCGCGTCCCCTAGGTTTTGCAGTTGTCCTGAACTGCTCTGTGGTTTGAACCAAACATGGGATTTGATACCATGTTTGTAAAAAAGGGCCACTTTCAATGATGAGTCAAAATTTCCAAGGTGGGTTTTCTAAGATAAGAACAAAGGTGTATTTCTTTTATTTTTCTTTCTTTCTTTCTTTCTTTCTTTCTTTCTTTCTTTCTTTCTTTCTTTCTTTCTTTCTGTCTTTCTGTCTTTCTGTCTTTCTGTCTTTCTGTCTTTCTTTCTGTCTTTCTTTCTGTCTTTCTGTCTTTCTTTCTGTCTTTCTGTCTTTCTGTCTGTCTTTCTGTCTTTCTGTCTTTCTGTCTTTCTTTCTCCAGATCTATCAAGCAATCCAACGCATAGACCCTGCAGCTGGACTGAGGACAGTTGGCGTAGGTGTAGTTTTGCACAGGTTGTAGAAAACAGCAGCAGTTACTTTCCCAATTTCAGAACTGAGATTTTTTGTTGAATTATTAGCTTTACCCAATTCAGTAAGTAATTGCCTTAGACATCTGTGGTCCAGCAATTCTAATGGGCATTATGAAAGGCAATGATGTGATACATACAGTATTTCCTATATGCACAGCTGTCAGTTCGCCTGTGGGAGAAACGTGGGGAGAAAAAAGGCTTGGGGACCGTAAACAAGATGGTAGATGGGCCAGCTGCTTCTCAGTGCAAGGAAGATATTCGTCCCATTTATAAGTGCATTTTGCTCCTGAATTTTGTTTCTAAGCTGGAGGACTCGTTCACATGGACAATTTTGAAAGTGTCCTGAGGGAAGGTACTTTCCAAGAAACTCTTGGCATAGGACAATAATAATAAGTGCTTCTTCTGCACTTCCAAGCAGCTCTTCCCCTGCAGGTTGCCTCTGCTACCATGCAGTGTTTTCCAGAAATTTGAAAAGAAAGTGTAGCTCTTTAATCACGTTTTTACAACCCGTAGTTCTTTGTAAAGAGTCAACAATTGGTAAGTCTAACCTGGGACTTGAAAAACGTTCTTTCAGTGTTCTTAGCTATACTGTTAAAGTCATCGGTGTATTCAGTTTCTGAGCTGTGCCGAACGTTAAAAAAAACCAAACCCCAAACCAGCCCCAAAAGAGTATGTGAAATGACAGCAAATTGCTGCTGTTTTTCGTTTTATGTTGGCCAATGGCTGAAATCACATACGTGGATAGATAAAGAGTAGATTGTAGGAGTGATACACTGCTTGAAAATGCTGTCATACACATGGATGAATGTTAGCCATGTGGAATATTATTTTTGGAAAAGTTATCTTTGTTGATAACTTTATCTGACAGTAAATGTTTTTTCAAGGAAAGCCCAATGCTGAGTAAGGAAACATGATAATTTGTCAACATTCTGTAGATTTAGTCACAAGTTCATCAATGTGAAACTCCTTTGGAAGAAGTTTGTCAGCACTAGCATCTTGAACTTGTTCAGTGCAAGAAACTTGAAACTTTTGAAGGTTTCTGTGGTTGGCAGCATGGCCATAGGAGCACGTGTCCTCTGCTCTGGGGTTTGTAGCTCTTCATCTATGGGCTCTTATCTCAAGAAAAGCGCAGTAAACCCAAGTAGTCTGAAGTGCTTATGTTCTACTGACTGAAATATCTTCCTTGCCTACTTTCAGGGTGAATTTTTGAAACCGTCTCCTTTGGAAAGTATGACATCTCCAGCTAAACAATTAGCTGAAAAGCTGAAAAACCTCCATGGTAGGGTATCAGTTGATCATGCTGTATGTAATGACCAACCCTCTCTGAATGACTTGTTATTTGGCATGCCGGTTTTTCCTGTGTTTTGGTATTATTCTTTATGCATTCTCTTAAGGCAAGTGGTAATCCACATGATAAACACAGGTAAACATTCCTTTATTCTCTGCTAAGCAGGTCTGCTACGTAACCATAGCAGACGAGCTGTGGATTATGGCTGCAAACTTTACAAATTCTTGTGAAGCTTGGTATCTAACTTGTCTGGTATGAATAGTATGTATTACAGACAAGATATGTACATGTGAAAAGCTTCATGAAAAAAATTTGTGTCCGTAGCGATGGTTTAGATAAATAGTTGGTATTTCAGTTATATAACAGAATACAGATACTAACCTCCCACAATTGAGGAAGTTGTTTTTTTCCTGTTGCATACTCATGATGCAATAACATAATCCTTAAAGACATATGAAAATGGAATTAAATAAAGTGTGATGATTAACAGCGTGCTTTCTGCAAAGCTGTTTTTTCCCATGAGAGAAGAGTCAGCCTACACAAAATAAAATTTAATGTAATGTCCAAGACTTGAGAACTTGTTTTCATACTAAATAGGGATTAAAAACTTTAATATTGATATTCTTATGTGTAACTGTAAATTCCAAAATACTTCAGTTTGAGCTTTGGGCTGGGATCATTGGCTTTGGCTTTGTTTAATGATGATCGTGTCTCAGGGAATACAAAAGTGACTCTTTTTAAAAGTGAGTGTAAAACAACTGTCCTATGGTAAGGATGCTGTAGTACAAGCACTGTCTACAGCGTAACCATAAAGACATCAGTAGGCTGGAGATATGACAGTAAATTGCAATGCAAGAGGAGGGTGGTTCAATCTTGTTTGGATAATGATCTTTCAGAACACTATCCATGGTAAGTTACATAAGATTCTTGTGGTACGCCTTTTGCAGAAACACGCAACAGGCCACAACCCTCTAAAGCTGTTTATATTTGAAATGGCAAAGGAATGGCATAGAGAGGAGTTCAGGTGCTTGGCAGTGATGGCCGTGGCTTAAAGATCACTGTGCTGTCATGAGACAGGCTGGTGTTTCTATTCACTTCCAGAATTCTGCTGTTGATACCAAGCAATTAAGAGTTCCTCATCAATGTGAAGACTCTTGAAGCAACTTGGATAAGTCTCAGGGCCCCATCTCTAGTACCTTTCTGTACCTGCTTTTGTTTTAAGAAGGCATATCAAGTCAGAAGTGTTAGCTTTCCAGTGAAGGGTTACAAGGAATAATCACAAGGTGACCTGTTACTTAACTTGCCTAATTGCACAACTTCTAGGTTGTGGTTCAGATAAAGGCATGGGAGAGTGGAGAAGAAACATACATTCTCCTTGTTTCTCCAAGGGGAAAAAAAATGCTATGTGATTGTTTGCTGCTGGTGTCACACCTGGAGAAGCACCTGGTAGAAATGTAGGTTGTGATGGCAAGGCTCACAGTCTGAGTGGGTTCACCTGCTGTACACAGTTAGCTTGTAGAAGGAATGGGTTTTTTCCTGAGAGATGCAGCTTTAATAAAGAGGGACAAAGAGAACTCCCTTGGAGGAATCAGCCCCGAAGTGGTTGGTTATGAATATGTGTAAGGAAAGGATTTTTACATATGTAGATATACTGTCAGCTTCTTTAGCGTGCCTTTCTAAGAAATATATGAAAGTAGTAAGTTTTGTGAACCCAATCAATTAGATATCTGAGACCGAGCTTGTACAAGCTACAAAAGACTCTTGTGTGTTATACTTCATTGCTTGTGGGAGCTTCGAATTTAGTTTTTAGCTTCTTGGTCACAAGTGGTTTGATAGTGGTTTGGGGGTTGGTTTTGTTTGTTGTTTTTTTTTTTTAAGTTAGAGTCTGTGTGGTGTGTTACAGGCCAGCCTATAGGGATTTTGAAGGACTCCACCTCTAAACTATGGTGTTACTTTTAAGGTATTAGGGCATTATTGTCTTTATCATTCTGCTGCTTTTGTATTTTATGTTCTGTCAGTTTTCAGAAGTGAGCCTTATTTCCTGATGATTCAATTGAGGGCATGGTGTGCATTGTGGTGTGGTTTCTCCAGTGTTGGCTCCCTGCTCTGCAGGTGTTACTAGCTCACAGCTAACTCCTGTGTTCTCCAGGACGTTTGTGTCAACAGGGGGGATCTTATATTCACAGCACAATGACGCTCGTTTAACTGTTGTGTCTGGTAGTTGTTCGTCTTGTTTGTTGTTAACTGGGATGGTGCAAACAATACTCTTTTAGAGAGATGATAGAGAGTTTGGGGTCATAGGAATAAAGAAAGGAATTTAATTTAGTACATTCCTCCCAATGAAGAACCCATGATAACTAGCCTACTGAATATGCTATTTCTTAACAGATAAAGGATTTCCTGAAATTGAAGTGTTACTGAGAAGGTTTTTATCTGAACAAACAATAATCTTAAGAGCATGTTAGCTTTGTTTCTTGCCTTGTTGGCAGCTGTCTAAATAGCATTCTGAACTTCAGGTTGAAATATAAGCAAAGTCACAGGAGGAATCAGCAGGGCAAAGGTGATTGTTGCTCTAGAACTGTTGGTGTGGGCTGGCCAATTCCTTCTGCGGTTCCTGCAGTGTGCTGTCCTTGTTTGGACTGCTGTTCTGTGGAGAAACCCAAGTATTTCATAGTAGTTTGGGTGCCCCTGCCAACTCTGGCAAAGTTGGTTTGCATTTTACTTCAAACAGGTATAATTTCAGTAGTTTACATCTGAACCTCTTAGTTCCAGCTTGCTCAGTCATTAGTGATCTAAAAAATGTGCCGTGTGTCAACTCCTCTTGCTGGAATAGTCCATATACCTGAATGAGAGAGAATTTCAGTGATTAGCCATTTCTGCTGATTTTTAGATGGCATTAGTACACTCTAATGCCAGCAATGAACAGTATTTCCAGGTCATTTCACCCACCTATTTACAACAATTGTGCTGTTGTTACGAGTAGCAATTAATCACTTTCTCTCTGGACTGTGTCACGGCAACTGAAAGTCATAGAGCCAAACTTTTTAAGGTTAGGGAATAAAAACATATACTCCAGCAGGTGTTTGTGTCTCTAGTTATTAGGCAGCTTGCAGAAGAGTGAGAGGGTACTATACATTATATTTTCTGTGAAAAATTGATTCACATGAGTTAAATGAGCTGGCTTATAAGGCCGTTTTCTTAGTTGCAACTGAAATGCAATCTTGCAGGTTGTTTCAGGGAAGAGCTGCTGGGATCGTGACTAAAACCGTAAGACAGCCCCTCTCCCCTCTTTCCTCTGTTGAGGTTCCTGAGGTACAGATGTAAAAAGTTTAGGTTCGGAAGATTTTTCCATGTGTAAGCACATAAAAGATGAGAATGTTTGGAAAGTGTGTGTTTGACTAACTGCAGAACAATTCTTGGGCAGTAAAGTCTGCGTTCAACCAAGGTGGTAAGTCTGTTCTGAACTGTTCCTTCACTTGCCTTCCCCAGTTAGACCTAGAAAAAACAACAAACCCCCCACACTTTGCAAGGGTATATTTAAGCAAACAATAGTTTACATACTGAAACAATGTGTTCTTTAAGAGTACTAATGTTCCTTTATTTCAGGAAGGTTATGGTTCATGATCTTCTAGAAAGCATTTGAAAATAATACAGCAAAAAGCGCTACAGTGTTCTGCATTTAAAATGGTGAGATCCCAGCACTGGTGAATAAATAGAGACTGGTGCTGCAGGACAGAATTGCTAAAATACTGATAGGATTGTCCATCTGTTGCAGACACACAGTGTTAGCCATGATTGCTAAAGCATCATGACAAGAGGAAATGGAATGTATCCGTAGTCAAGAGTTTGGTGTTTTAGTGTTTGTTGTTTATTCCTTTTTAATACACCTCTCTATTGTTTCCTGTAAAGGTGTTACTCTAATTGAAACCATGTCTGACTGGCGATACGGTTTTACAGCTGAGATTTGACAGGCATATTTGTTCTTGCTAGCATGACTATTTAGCACATAGTGGAAAATTGGATCAGTAAGTGTGGTGTTTGTGGTTGTGTTCATTTGCATCAAAAATACACATCACAGACTAAACTCTCTTCACCAAAGAAGAGGAAAAACTGTCTCCCACACACAGGACTGTATGAACTAGTGTTTTGTGTCTGGGTAGTTTTGCTACTGCTTCATCATCTTCTGCCTGGAGCACGTTGGAAATGTAGTTGACTCTAACAGGAACTAAAATGACACAGTTTTTACCCGTCAGTGAGAGCTGACTCTCCTGGTTTTGGAAGTGCCAGCAGTGACCAAATGCAATGTTAAAGCAGAGGCTTGCCAATGTCTGAGACAGAAAGGCAACACCACACACAGGGTTCAGAACAGGTTTTGTGTGCCCCAGTGAAGTGGTTTTAGCTAGAAAATGATGGTGTATGCCTCAGGGCCTTAAGGAGTTACATGTTTTTGTTAGGTATGTTCTCCCCTCAGTTTGTGAATGCTGGGGGTGTGTGAGGGAATGGACCACAGAAGATGGCTGGGCTTGGGCGCAGTGTTTCATGGGCAAGCCTGTCATGGACACTGGAGAACCCTGTGTCCTTTCATAGAGCAGGCAGCGCTCAGTCTCTAACCTAGCAGTAGTCAGGGAAACTTGCATTAGCAACTGCAGAAAAACACCAAAAGTGTATGGGCAATATGCAACAAACAATTGAGCTTTTGAGAAGGGAAACCTCCTTGACTCATGGTGAGTTTGTAGTACTCTTCCACTTAGGTAGTCTTGTCCAGCTTCTCTTTCACACAGTTTCTGTAGATAAAATAGACTTCATCAATGTTTGCTTGCAATGTACAATCACCCATATGTCAAAGAAAGGAAGCAAGTCCTGCTTTTTGCCGCTGTTGTTGAAACGCGTGCAGTCTTTGTGATTACAATGCAGTCCAGTGGTACAATCCCTCTAAAAGGAGTTTTAAAGGAATAAGGAACTTATTGTCAGACAGGTATTTTTTCTGACATGTTATGTTTGCCTCCCCCCCGCCCTTTGAGTTAAGCTGCAGCACTAATATGGTACCACTGGATTTGATAATAGAGGTAGAGAAACGTCTGCCATTCTCTAAACATTTGCTTTAGGAGCAGCAGTAACTTGCTTAATCAAGCAAACCCACTTCTCTACGAGATGAGAAGTTTAAGTGACAAATGTTCATTCCTTGAAAAAGTTTTAGTCGTGAATGAAGGAATAAATCACAGAAAAGGCCTGAACTAGCTTGTATGTATATGCCTTCATGTATACTTTATGCCCATGAAGGGTGCAGCTGAAGAAGTGAAGGATAAAACCATTGTGACTGTGCAAAGTAGTGGGGGAAGTGAGAAGTCCTGTGTTTGGCTGCTTTTCGGGTAATGTTTCTGTGAGAAATGTGGTTGAGTGTGCTGCATCAATTCAATTTTTATTCAATGCAGACACCAAAATACATAATGTTCTTGATGTTTGTCTCATGTTGTGACTGTTTATTTTTACCCTGCCTTTTAAATCAAGTTCTAAGTGTCATTGTCTTAGAGAAATTAAATAGCTGATGGAGGGCAAGAAAAGAAACAGAAGCGGATCTGGATTGTGACCAGTGACTTTGAATATTTGAGTTGCACCAGGTTTTTATACTAGCACAGGAACAGAAGATATCTTGTCAGAAACCAAATGGTAAAAATGTCCAAGTACGGCATTCCAAAAATCTCTGATCTTAATCAGGCTCATGGTTAATTTATGGAGAATGTTGGTGATTTACTTTTTTTATTTTTTTTGACAACTGAGTGCCTCTCACCTGCAAGAGAGCAGATCAATATACCTGCATGCTCTCTCCTTACCTTCTAGTCTGTCAGTATCAGCATCAGGCATGAGCTTTTTTGTTAGATATTAGTGACTCCTGTCTTTTGAAGGAATAGGCAGATATAGCACTGGAATTCAGGGACTACAGCATATTTTCCTACCTGATTTTTTTGTTTGGGGTCCTTTGGTTTTTGTTTAGTTGGCCGGGTTAGGTTGGTGGGGTTTGGTTTTGTTCTCTGGTGTGGAGTTTGTTTTTGCTGGTTTTTTTTGAGGGAGTGGAGGTGTTCCTCCTTAGACACAGAGACAAGAGAACCCCCCTATCTACTGGTAAATCACAGTTACAGAGTTGTCCTGGGTTTCCCAGTGGGCCTTTCCCGCCCGTCCCGCGGAGGGATCCCCCCGCCAGAGCGGGTCACGCGCCGCCTCAGGAAGCGGTTCTGCGGCCCCTCCTGCCGCCTCTGACGCGCCGCCGGGCAGCCTCGGCCAGGGACGGCGGCGGGTGCTGCCCGGGCTCTCCGCGGCCTCCCCTCAGAGCCCCCGGCCGTAGAGCGCACTGTGCCGCAGGTGCTCCTCGAGGCACTGGATGGCGACATCGTCCACCGTAGGATCGAACTTGTTGGCCAAGAGGTGGTGCTGCTGGAGCATCCAGGCCAGGTCGCCCGCCCCGTAAATGCAGACGGAGCGCTGGTGCTTGCCGGTGCAGGGCTGGTAAGGCGCGCCTTTGCTGGTGTCACCCTCCAGGTACTCCCACTTGACCAGGCGGGCCAGGGCGTTCATGTCTGAGAGGTGGAACTTGTCATTCTGAGGCCTGGCACCCGGCACGCCGGGCATGCGGTTGAGGGTGGCCCAGATGTGCTCGTCGGGGCTGTAGGTGTCCTTGGCCCACTCAAGGAACCTCTGTGCTGTGGGGTTCTCGAAGATGTGCTGCACAAAATCCCGCGTGACCACAATGTACGCATTGCCTGTGAACATGGGAAAGCTGTGGGGTGGTGGCGCTTTCTGCGTGGCTGTCCGGGAGATGACCTTCTCCACTTTATAATGGTACTTCCAGCGCTCCTGTTTGAAGGCCGAGGGCTTCTCTGACTCCATGCTGTTCTGCCCGTTTAGGACCTTCAGGGCATGGACAATCTCAGCATTGGTCTTGATGGGGAAATCAGTGCCACAGGTGTTGAGGATGTAGCGCCATTGCACAGGCCTCTGCAAGAGGTCCTGCATGCAGTTGAGGTCAGCCTGCACCCGGGACCAGGAGGCATAGACCACACTTTCCAGGCGGCTGGCCACAAAGACGTTGGGGAAGCAGGCTACGATGGCCCGCACGGCCTCCTGGAAGTCAGCTGGAGACTTGCTGTCAACGTGGACACAGTAGATGTTCTGAGGGGCATAGATGGATCGCAGGAGCCGCTCAAACATCTCAATTTTGTCGTGGATGACCATGGAGTAGGCAATGGGGAACTCTGCCTCTTCCTGGCTCAGTGGGAACTCGATGAACCGCCGGGTCGCCTTGAAGTTGCCGCAGTCCTTTGTCATGTTCAGGTAGTCACTTGGTGTCAGGGAAACCCTTTGGTGCACCACCTCCAGGCTGCTCAGCTGGGCCTCCTGGATGGCTTTCTCATCCCCACGGATGATCCGTGAGCAGTTGATCCTCTGTCTGGGGGAGAGCTCCAGTGCCTGGTAGAGACGCTGGCGGCAGCGGGGGTTGTTGGGGGCAGTGGCGTGATGGCCGTCAGGGCAGGTCTGGCTGGTGCTGTGGAGGGCCAGGGCAGCCACCAGCAGCAGGGCACCCAGCAGCAGGAGGGCACCACGCCGGCGCGCCGGTGGGAGACTTCGCTCGCACAGCCGCATCCCACCCCCCCGGCACCCCACGCCGCCACGTGCCACCCGCCCTCCGCGCTGCTCCCGCCTGTCCAGGGGCGAAGTGCTCCCCAGTGCCCTGCCTTCCCTTCGACGGGTCCGCTCTTGCCTCTTCGGAGGACGCTGGAGCCGGCAGTGTGCAGGGAGTGAGCTGGCAGCCCAGGTGCCTGCTTCCTGGGTAGTGGTGAAACAGTGGCAAGGAGATCTCAGCGTAACGGACAGGTGAATAATAAGTGGATAAAAGGAAGTCTCCTCCCTCCCCGTGGTATGACTGTGTTTGGTTTTGTCAACACTGGAGGTGGCTGTATATCTTTTATGTCTGTTTAAAAGAAGATATATTATCTTAACACCTGTCCAGTGTGTAATGCAAGGAAAATTCCTCAACCTCATGTAACATGCTTTTAAAAAAGACTTCATTAGATGACTTTGGGAACTAACCTGCTTTTCCAGTGTTCGGATCATTCCAGCTCACAGGTCAAGGGAGTGATAGCAATAGCTCGGTAGACTAGAAGCCCAGCTGCAGCAAGCTTTCTGCTGGCCTGGAGCATTTTGAGCTTAAGTGAAGGATTATTGCAAAAGGATAACTGGGCAAAGTGGTGAAACAGTGACAGGGAGATCTCAGCGTAATGGGCAAGTGAATAAAAGGAAGTCCCCTCCCTCCCCATGGCATGACTTTGTTATCCTATATTAGCAGTGGTTAACTGGGCAAAGTGCAATCTCTGCTTTTATATTGGAAGCAGAGGGCAGAGGCCATGGTTTATAAATAATTTGCCACAAAGTGTGTGCTTAAAGGAGGGAGTGAGAGAATATTGGTGGAGAGTGTCAGGACCCCCTGTTTGCACCTACATGCACATCCTGGCTAAGTATCGCTTAATAGGAGTGACTAAAATATGACTTGGGCTGTGGTGAACAAAATTGTGTCCCCTAGGTTTTGCAGTTGTCCTGAACTGCTCTGTGGTTTGAACCAAACATGGGATTTGATACCATGTTTGTAAAAAAAGGGCCATTTTCAATGATGAGTCAAAATTTCCAAGGTGGGTTTTCTAAGATAAGAACAAAGGTGTATTTCTTTTATTTTTTCTTTCGTTCTTTCGTTCTTTCGTTCTTTCTCCAGATCTATCAAGCAATCCAACGCATAGAAGGATGCTGTAGTACAAGCACTGTCTACAGCGTAACCATAAAGACATCAGTAGGCTGGAGATATGACAGTAAATTGCAATGCAAGAGGAGGGTGGTTCAATCTTGTTTGGATAATGATCTTTCAGAACACTATCCATGGTAAGTTACATAAGATTCTTGTGGTACGCCTTTTGCAGAAACACGCAACAGGCCACAACCCTCTAAAGCTGTTTATATTTGAAATGGCAAAGGAATGGCATAGAGAGGAGTTCAGGTGCTTGGCAGTGATGGCCGTGGCTTAAAGATCACTGTGCTGTCATGAGACAGGCTGGTGTTTCTATTCACTTCCAGAATTCTGCTGTTGATACCAAGCAATTAAGAGTTCCTCATCAATGTGAAGACTCTTGAAGCAACTTGGATAAGTCTCAGGGCCCCATCTCTAGTACCTTTCTGTACCTGCTTTTGTTTTAAGAAGGCATATCAAGTCAGAAGTGTTAGCTTTCCAGTGAAGGGTTACAAGGAATAATCACAAGGTGACCTGTTACTTAACTTGCCTAATTGCACAACTTCTAGGTTGTGGTTCAGATAAAGGCATGGGAGAGTGGAGAAGAAACATACATTCTCCTTGTTTCTCCAAGGGGAAAAAAAATGCTATGTGATTGTTTGCTGCTGGTGTCACACCTGGAGAAGCACCTGGTAGAAATGTAGGTTGTGATGGCAAGGCTCACAGTCTGAGTGGGTTCACCTGCTGTACACAGTTAGCTTGTAGAAGGAATGGGTTTTTTCCTGAGAGATGCAGCTTTAATAAAGAGGGACAAAGAGAACTCCCTTGGAGGAATCAGCCCCGAAGTGGTTGGTTATGAATATGTGTAAGGAAAGGATTTTTACATATGTAGATATACTGTCAGCTTCTTTAGCGTGCCTTTCTAAGAAATATATGAAAGTAGTAAGTTTTGTGAACCCAATCAATTAGATATCTGAGACCGAGCTTGTACAAGCTACAAAAGACTCTTGTGTGTTATACTTCATTGCTTGTGGGAGCTTCGAATTTAGTTTTTAGCTTCTTGGTCACAAGTGGTTTGATAGTGGTTTGGGGTTTGGTTTTGTTTGTTGTTTTTTTTTTTAAGTTAGAGTCTGTGTGGTGTGTTACAGGCCAGCCTATAGGGATTTTGAAGGACTCCACCTCTAAACTATGGTACTACTTTTAAGCTATAATGTTACTTTTAAGGTATTAGGGCATTGTTGTCTTTATCATTCTGCTGCTTTTGTATTTTATGTTCTGTCAGTTTTCAGAAGTGAGCCTTATTTCCTGATGATTCAATTGAGGGCATGGTGTGCATTGTGGTGTGGTTTCTCCAGTGTTGGCTCCCTGCTCTGCAGGTGTTACTAGCTCACAGCTAACTCCTGTGTTCTCCAGGACGTTTGTGTCAACAGGGGGGATCTTATATTCACAGCACAATGACGCTCGTTTAACTGTTGTGTCTGGTAGTTGTTGGTTTTTATGTGTCATCTAGATAGTGAAACGTTAAAATATAAGGAAGTACATGCATAAGGTGCAATTGTAATCAGAAAACAACGCACTTTCCTTTGCAAACTGTCCCAGTGTAGGTCCTCTCTACAGGCTACAGTCCTTCAGGATAAACCTGCTCCACTTGAGTCCTTCACAGGCAGTAGTTTATGTCAGAAAACTTGCTCCTGTGTGGGCTTCTCTCCACTGGTTGCAGCTTCCTTCAGAGTGCACACCCCACTCTGCTCCACCCACCTTCTTCACTGGCCCTGGGGTCTGCAAGATTGCTTCTCACACTTCCTCCACCCCATCAACTGCTGAGCAGCTGCTTTTTATTTTATTTTTTTTAAAAAAACCCCAACTTTTCTGAAGCATGTTTTCACAGAGCACCTAGCTACTTCACTGATTGTCTCAGCTTTCTATGTCTGGCACGGAGCATCTTCTGATCTCTTACACAGAGACTGCCTCTGCCTCCTTACCAATCATTGCCACGTTAACCCAGTAGATGAACCTTTGTTCCTCTTATGCTAATGGCAGGGAGGAAGTGCAAGATGAGTGGTGAGGGTGTGACTGACTTAAGGCAAATGATTTTTTTTCTTGGGTTTGTCTTTCCCTTATTCCCTCTCCAGCCCTTAGCTGGCTTACGTACTTGCTTGGAGAGGCTGATGGCTCTAGTCTTCTTGGAGTCCACTAGCATATTTTACAGCTATAAGATGATTTATGATATAGTTAACATGTCAAAGGCACGTAGATGGTTATCCAAGTTTACAGATAACACGTTACCCTAAAACCATGGAGAATCAGCATGCTGGTTCTTTCCAAAGTTACAAAAGCTGGTTATGTGATAAATACATACTGGCCTGAGACCTGTAAAATGATTTTGCAGGGATGCACCTAAAAGTACTTCGGGCTCATTTGATCTTCCTGTAATTTTTGGTTATGTAAACAAAATTAATGATGCTCTCACTGTCTGCTAATTAAGCAAAACTGGTCCTAAATACACTCTATACATATTTGCTGTTAAGTGACCTTGTGTTAAAATATAGTATTCTTCTGTGAAGAGCTGCATTCCACTTTTTTCATGTGTGTTCACATAGGCAATTTTCTTATTTGTGTCAAGTAGAAATGGATATTTTTCAAAAGAACTGTACTTTTTTTAATCAATTAACTGTACAATTTTTAATCAATTCCTTTGAACTATGCTGACAAGAAAGAAGATTTCTATCTTGGCTGTTAAGATTTTTTTTTTTTACTGACTGTCCTGATATAGTGATACTTATCTAGCTAGATATTACCTCATGTTACTGTCTACATAGAATCATATTTGGCTTATAATTTTAAGACTTAGAGTTTTAAAATTACTGACAAACATTTGGAAAGCATTACGTTAACCTTCCCCTTATATATCTCCAGAACCTAAAAGTTCGGTGTTCTTGTGTGGAGTATTTGGCACATCTTGCTTTTCGATGGGGAGGTGGGGAGTGAACAAGGAAGTCATGAGGTCTCAAAATAAATATAATGAACCTTTTGTAAATATGTATATATTATATGTGTGCAATTTATCTGTAAAACTTTAACATGATGAACATGGTCTTTTGCAGGTTTTGCTTTTTGAAATTGAAAACTGTGTAATTACAGACTTTAGCTTTGGCTTTCTTTCCATTTAATTTCAACTGAATTATGTGGCTCAATCCTGTACTCTGTAACAGGTCAACCTGTATCTTTACAAGCTACTATCGCTGCATCCTTAGGTCATTTTGTTGACCTATTAAGAGATTAAGTCAATCTTTGAGGAAACTGTTGGACGTCCATTTTTGTTTTAGTATTCTCCTTCATTGTTGGTTTGTGACAAATGGTTTGAAAGCACTATATGCAATACCTCTGGGTCTGCCACTGCATGGACGTGATTCAAAAAGCACATGAAAAGGCAGCACAGAGTAAGTAAAAAATCAAAACATAGTCATTTTTGTAGCATGCATACCAGTTCCTGTTTCGTAACTGAGCATTGCTTGATGCTGAATCACTTTACAGCAGGAGGCTCATTGCTCTGCAGTTTCAGGACCTCTGCGGACATCTTACTGAAGTGGAAATCTTACTCCCATCTCACTGGAGGGGAGAAGGATTTCTACTTTCATCCAAGGCAAAATAGCGGGACTATATGGAGTAACAGTGACTATGGCTTTGAAGCAAGATTAAACAGATAGTCATAATTGACATTTAGTCAGCAGGTTGTTATTTATTACCTGATGTTTTACCAAAAAGCTGAAATCTGCTGGTAAGGTATGAGTTTCCTAAATCACATTTTGTATAATACAGACAAATAGAGGGATAAGGCATTACTCACCTTATGCAGATTGCTGAAGACACAGGCAAATAAGTGGGATGATGCTAGTAAAGGTGTTTAAAAAAAAAAAGCCTTTAAACAACTCTTAAAACTGGCACTGTTTCTGCCTGTGGTGCCCAGCACTGGAAACTGGACGGTGTCCTGGGCGAAGAAAATAACCTGATTTTTCTTGAGGGATGTAACACAAAGAAAACACAGTGGTACTGGGGACAGTAAATGCATTAGCTCATGCCTCATTGTTTCTAGGGAAGGATTGCTTCATACAGCATGGGAAATATAAACAAAACAGCAAACAATACTCTTTTAGAGAGATGATAGAGAGATGATAGAGAGTTTGGGGTCATAGGAATAAAGAAAGGAATTTAATTTAGTACATTCCTCCCAATGAAGAACCCATGATAACTAGCCTACTGAAGATACTATTTCTTAACAGATAAAGGATTTCCTGAAATTGAAGTGTTACTGAGAAGGTTTTTATCTGAACAAACAATAATCTTAAGAGCATATTAGCTTTGTTTCTTGCCTTGTTGGCAGCTGTCTAAATAGCATTCTGAACTTCAGGTTGAAATATAAGCAAAGCCACAGGAGCAATCAGCAGGGCAAAGGTGATTGTTGCTCTAGAACTGTTGGTGTGGGCTGGCCAATTCCTTCTGCGGTTCCTGCAGTGTGCTGTCCTTGTTTGGACTGCTGTTCTGTGGAGAAACCCAAGTATTTCATAGTAGTTTGGGTGCCCCTGCCAACTCTGGCAAAGTTGGTTTGCATTTTACTTCAAACAGGTATAATTTCAGTAGTTTACATCTGAACCTCTTAGTTCCAGCTTGCTCAGTCATTAGTGATCTAAAAAATGTGCCGTGTGTCAACTCCTCTTGCTGGAATAGTCCATATACCTGAATGAGAGAGAATTTCAGTGATTAGCCATTTCTGCTGATTTTTAGATGGCATTAGTACACTCTAATGCCAGCAATGAACAGTATTTCCAGGTCATTTCACCCACCTATTTACAACAATTGTGCTGTTGTTACGAGTAGCAATTAATCACTTTCTCTCTGGACTGTGTCACGGCAACTGAAAGTCATAGAGCCAAACTTTTTAAGGTTAGGGAATAAAAACATATACTCCAGCAGGTGTTTGTGTCTCTAGTTATTAGGCAGCTTGCAGAAGAGTGAGAGGGTACTATACATTATATTTTCTGTGAAAAATTGATTCACATGAGTTAAATGAGCTGGCTTATAAGGCCGTTTTCTTAGTTGCAACTGAAATGCAATCTTGCAGGTTGTTTTAGGGAAGAGCTGCTGGGACTGTGACTAAAACCATGAGACAGCCCCTCTCCCCTCTTTCTTCTTGTCGAGGTTCCTGAGGTACAGATGTAAAAAGTTCAGGTTAGGAAGATTTTTCCATGTGTAAGCACATAAAAGATGAGAATGTTTGGAAAGTGTGTGTTTGACTAACTGCAGAACAATTCTTGGGCAGTAAAGTCTGCGTTCAACCAAGGTGGTAAGTCTGTTCTGAACTGTTCCTTCACTTGCCTTCCCCAGTTAGACCTAGAAAAAACAACAAACCCCCCACACTTTGCAAGGGTATATTTAAGCAAACAATAGTTTACATACTGAAACAATGTGTTCTTTAAGAGTACTAATGTTCCTTTATTTCAGGAAGGTTATGGTTCATGATCTTCTAGAAAGCATTTGAAAATAATACAGCAAAAAGCGCTACAGTCTTCTGCATTTAAAATGGTGAGATCCCAGCACTGGTGAATAAATAGAGACTGGTGCTGCAGGACAGAATTGCTAAAATACTGATAGGATTGTCCATCTGTTGCAGACACACAGTGTTAGCCATGATTGCTAAAGCATCATGACAAGAGGAAATGGAATGTATCCGTAGTCAAGAGTTTGGTGTTTTAGTGTTTGTTGTTTATTCCTTTTTAATACACCTCTCTATTGTTTCCTGTAAAGGTGTTACTCTAATTGAAACCATGTCTGACTGGCGATACGGTTTTACAGCTGAGATTTGACAGGCATATTTGTTCTTGCTAGCATGACTATTTAGCACATAGTGGAAAATTGGATCAGTAAGTGTGGTGTTTGTGGTTGTGTTCATTTGCATCAAAAATACACATCACAGACTAAACTCTCTTCACCAAAGAAGAGGAAAAACTGTCTCCCACACACAGGACTGTATGAACTAGTGTTTTGTGTCTGGGTAGTTTTGCTACTGCTTCATCATCTTCTGCCTGGAGCACGTTGGAAATGTAGTTGACTCTAACAGGAACTAAAATGACACAGTTTTTACCCGTCAGTGAGAGCTGACTCTCCTGGTTTTGGAAGTGCCAGCAGTGACCAAATGCAATGTTAAAGCAGAGGCTTGCCAATGTCTGAGACAGAAAGGCAACACCACACACAGGGTTCAGAACAGGTTTTGTGTGCCCCAGTGAAGTGGTTTTAGCTAGAAAATGATGGTGTATGCCTCAGGGCCTTAAGGAGTTACATGTTTTTGTTAGGTATGTTCTCCCCTCAGTTTGTGAATGCTGGGGGTGTGTGAGGGAATGGACCACAGAAGATGGCTGGGCTTGGGCGCAGTGTTTCATGGGCAAGCCTGTCATGGACACTGGAGAACCCTGTGTCCTTTCATAGAGCAGGCAGCGCTCAGTCTCTAACCTAGCAGTAGTCAGGGAAACTTGCATTAGCAACTGCAGAAAAACACCAAAAGTGTATGGGCAATATGCAACAAACAATTGAGCTTTTGAGAAGGGAAACCTCCTTGACTCATGGTGAGTTTGTAGTACTCTTCCACTTAGGTAGTCTTGTCCAGCTTCTCTTTCACACAGTTTCTGTAGATAAAATAGACTTCATCAATGTTTGCTTGCAATGTACAATCACCCATATGTCAAAGAAAGGAAGCAAGTCCTGCTTTTTGCCGCTGTTGTTGAAACGCGTGCAGTCTTTGTGATTACAATGCAGTCCAGTGGTACAATCCCTCTAAAAGGAGTTTTAAAGGAATAAGGAACTTATTGTCAGACAGGTATTTTTTCTGACATGTTATGTTTGCCTCCCCCCCGCCCTTTGAGTTAAGCTGCAGCACTAATATGGTACCACTGGATTTGATAATAGAGGTAGAGAAACGTCTGCCATTCTCTAAACATTTGCTTTAGGAGCAGCAGTAACTTGCTTAATCAAGCAAACCCACTTCTCTACGAGATGAGAAGTTTAAGTGACAAATGTTCATTCCTTGAAAAAGTTTTAGTCGTGAATGAAGGAATAAATCACAGAAAAGGCCTGAACTAGCTTGTATGTATATGCCTTCATGTATACTTTATGCCCATGAAGGGTGCAGCTGAAGAAGTGAAGGATAAAACCATTGTGACTGTGCAAAGTAGTGGGGGAAGTGAGAAGTCCTGTGTTTGGCTGCTTTTCGGGTAATGTTTCTGTGAGAAATGTGGTTGAGTGTGCTGCATCAATTCAATTTTTATTCAATGCAGACACCAAAATACATAATGTTCTTGATGTTTGTCTCATGTTGTGACTGTTTATTTTTACCCTGCCTTTTAAATCAAGTTCTAAGTGTCATTGTCTTAGAGAAATTAAATAGCTGATGGAGGGCAAGAAAAGAAACAGAAGCGGATCTGGATTGTGACCAGTGACTTTGAATATTTGAGTTGCACCAGGTTTTTATACTAGCACAGGAACAGAAGATATCTTGTCAGAAACCAAATGGTAAAAATGTCCAAGTACGGCATTCCAAAAATCTCTGATCTTAATCAGGCTCATGGTTAATTTATGGAGAATGTTGGTGATTTACTTTTTTTATTTTTTTTGACAACTGAGTGCCTCTCACCTGCAAGAGAGCAGATCAATATACCTGCATGCTCTCTCCTTACCTTCTAGTCTGTCAGTATCAGCATCAGGCATGAGCTTTTTTGTTAGATATTAGTGACTCCTGTCTTTTGAAGGAATAGGCAGATACAGCACTGGAATTCAGGGACTACAGCATATTTTCCTACCTGATTTTTTTGTTTGGGGTCCTTTGGTTTTTGTTTAGTTGGCCGGGTTAGGTTGGTGGGGTTTGGTTTTGTTCTCTGGTGTGGAGTTTGTTTTTGCTGGTTTTTTTTGAGGGAGTGGAGGTGTTCCTCCTTAGACACAGAGACAAGAGAACCCCCCTATCTACTGGTAAATCACAGTTACAGAGTTGTCCTGGGTTTCCCAGTGGGAAGAGGAATCTGTGTGCTTAATATCTGATGGGTATGAGGGAGAGGTAGAGTAGGGCTGGACAACCCACAGCTACGTATGTTCTCTGTCAGTGGGAATCTCAACACTGGTTGTGGGTGGTTAGTCTTGTTGGACTTTGTGCATAAATGCAGTGATTTTACTCAAACTCTCTGGGCCTGAACACTATTTCTGATATGGTCAGAATTGTAAGCTTTAATATACTTGTTATTTACGTTCAGAAATAAAGATATGGAGAGGCATTAGATAAGAAACATGAGAGGAAGGCAGCAGTGCTGCATGCGGAGAGATGAGCAGATATTAATTGTCTATTACCTCCATAACAAGTAATACACTTCCTTTATAAGGGGACTGATGTAAATTGCTTGCCCAACTCTTTGGCTTTCAGTTATGTTTGGAGTTTCCGTTAGTGATTAACTTGGGATTATCTGTATTTCCATCAGATTTCTGTTTGCTATTAATTTTTGCACACATCTAAAACTGCGTATGTGGTCGAAAGATTTTTAGACGGAGTGCCAAGTTACAAATGTAGGTACAAATTGTACCTTTGAAGTGCACGTGTCCTACTTTACACGTGTTTCTCTAGCAGTTTTGTGCAAGGTGAATAAAACTGAGGGGAGGATACAAATCTTCCAAAATACCCCTTTTTTGTTTTCAAATCCTCTAAGGAATCATGCTTGAACTGTGTCATACTTGTTAACATGCAATTTCAGTGTATTTATGAATCATTTTAGCATTGTTTGCTTTTCCTTCAACTTCAGGATCCATGAAAAATTGGCAGAGTTCCAGCGCTGGAGGATATCTCTGCCACCCTCAACACCAAGTGAATGGGCTCAATAGTGGGACTAAATTAGACAAAGACCCATCTGAATTAGATGTAGCATTTCCAATTTACCAGCTGTTATCATCAAGAGCTGCAGTCTGCCAGCTGAGTTAGGGGAATCTGGCAAATCCGGTATATATTGCAGGATCTACCTCTAATACTGTTCCACCGTCAAGTCATATTTCTAACTAAACTGAAGTTAATTTACAGCTCAGGGAATTGGCTGCATTCCCTGGACTAGCCCTGTTCTTCAATTGTAGGTGAAAAGTTCAAGTGTAGTTGAAATTCTTCTGTTGTTTCCAGCAGATGATTCAAATAATGAGTGTGAGACATCCTGCCAGTTGCTAATTCTGAACTTCAATTAAATAATTTTTATATTGTTTACATGTAAATATACTTAAAGATAAAATACCTCTTCTGTGCAATGTCAAATGTGATAGTCAATAGTATTACACTCTTTCATGGTGAAAAAGCTGTATGCGTGTTATTAGTTGATATAAATGTAATCTAGTTATTCCCTATGTTGCTTTGTAGCCTGTGGGGAGTTTCCAGCATGCTATTGAGTATCATCAGTACAAAAGTATCATAAGAGAGAACTTTCCTTCTTAGTCAACAAATCCTGTTCTGTCTGCCAGTGAATATTTGAAATTGACACTGTCTCTAGCACTGAAGTTACGTATTGTACATTGCCTGTTAACTTTTGTGTTTTCAGTATATATGTCCTTGAATATTCTCCCTCAGCTAGGTAGGACTTTGTTTTCCGTATACACACACTCCTATCTGTTCATATATCTATCCTATTGAGTCACAGGACTCTAGGTTCTCTTTAGTGTGGGGTAATTTCTGAGTTTATTAATTACTTTTACTGGAAACAAAACGAAGAGGAAGTTATTTTCTTCAAGGAGGAAAAATAAATAATCCCTCACTAAAATAATCACCAAGACCAGTACTGCTGGTTAGAAAGGAAGAACAACTTTGTCTCAAAACTCTTCTCAAACATTACATATCAATTTATTTGCTTTGTGCAGCACTATTTTTGAATTGAATCACAAAGTACTCTATCTTTTTAAGTTAAAATCTATTGTTGGCTGTATATATGTGCTTCAGGAAAAACGCGGTGTATTTTCTTTTGCAGATTTATAATTATTTCTATGAAATGAGTAGACAAAGTTAATTAGTTTTTGTCACCTTGCAGAATCAAAAATTACTGCAGAACAAGTTTTGTGTTTTTAAAATACGTGAATACAATGTTCTTGGGCAAGTGCCTGCTTAGTAATGCAAGAATAACTTAATGTCTTTTTTTTTTTTTTTCTCTTCCTAAAGAATGCCATCGCTTTTAGCATAGCACTTATCTGAATGAAATAAGCCCACTCACCTGTTGGTTAAAGGATCTGCTTGTTCCATGTTCTCTTGTCTGTGCTAGCACTGGAAAGGATGACTGTAATGATGGCAGTCATACCAGAAAAGGAGTCAAGATTTCAACTCGATGAAGAAGCCAGTCAGTAGCTTCAGACTATATTCTTCATATATTTACCTATACTCCTTTTCTGGAACTGATTTTTCTGCCTCTTGCAGGGCTTTTCTGAAGTTAAATATTTTCACTATGTAATCTCTTTTACAGTATGAGGTGCCGTATAAGTACTTATCCCTTAATCGTAAAGGTAAACTTCCTCATTTAGGTTGGCATTTTGCCTCATGAATATTCTTGGGCACCCAGAGGGATCAGGTCTGCAAATGTTAGGAGATCTGCTGAAAAATATGCAGTAGTATCTTCCCTGAGTAGGATCTGTGAACTTAATCAGAACACTAGCTATACAATACAGGCTTTCAAATTCTCTGTCTCCTTCAGAACCTGTTGTAGTGTCTTTATGACCCCTCTTCATTCTTTGCAGCCGTATGCAAATCATAGACTTCCATGGAAATTGCATCTCTCATCTGGAGTTTCCTTTTTTGCTTTTATGACAGCTGCTTATCAGCCAGCAGGTTTCCCAGGAGTGACTTATATAAAATGAAGCAGACAACTATTTTTCCTGCTATTCTGGGTTTGCTGCAAGGGTGAAGGGGGGGGGCGGTGAGGTGGGCAATGTGTCCCGCAAAAGCATAAGTGCCAGTCTCAGACCTCTATTTGTTCCAATGTGCTGTATGCAATTCCTTGTGGGTTGGCCCGGGGTGCAGGTCATGATATACTTCTTGATACAGCTTCTCTTTGATTGCAAGTCTGGGTCATACCTGGATCCCTGCTGCTATGTAGAATGGCCATAAGTGTCATCCTGCCTGGTGGGGACAATTAAGCTAAAACTCTTGTTAGTTGGAGGCTTATCTTGAAAGCCATAGCCTGGCCTCAGAGGAGAACTGCCAGCAGTCATGCTCATGGGACAACAAAGATGACTTTCCCCCAGCAGATGTAGGGGTTAGCTGAGACTAGGATTCAGAGTGGTTTGGAGCCCCCTGTTCCTTGTTTCTCTTCAATTGGTCCACTACTCTGGGTAGTGGGCCTGTCTGCGCTAAGAATGTGTTGCTGTGTGTGCAACAGCATGAAGAGCAAAGAGGGTAGGAGGCCAAATTCACAACCAAGTAGCAAGGAGCCCTGTCGGGAAAGGAAAAGGGAGTAAGTAGAACAGGGTTCTCATCCAGTTTAGATGTAAAGAGACTTACAAAGGACAGATCTTGCTGAAATGGCTTCATCTTCCATGTCAGAGGAAGTGAAGTGTACTGAGCTAGGGAGGTGCCCTAGCAGTACTTTAGCATGAAGATACTGAAGGTGGTACTTCATTAACCTTAGTGAGTAGTTGAATTTGTGTGAACTTCACTTTAGGTTTGGCCTGGTAAAATCCCCATCGTAACAAACCCTCCAGTGTAAACACAATTTTGCCAGCACAGAAGGATGTGATTAGATCAGCTCTCCTTTTGATATTTAAGGAGGTGGCATAATAGCTCATTTCAGGATAAGCTGCCTCTCAGTACAGGGGTTGGCCAGCAGTTATTCTGGTGTAGTGATATAGGCCATCTGACACTAGTGACATAGGTCACTTACTCTGCTAGTAAAGGCCTTGTAGTGTAGATGTGCCCTCAATATTTATTTGTATTGTTTTTTGGTTGTCCTTAAATGAAAAGGAAATTTTCTTCTACTTCCTATGTGAATAGTACCAACTAAAAAAGGCTACATCACTATTTCTGAACTTCATACAGTCAAGCTATTTAGTAACTACATAGCTGGATTACTCCACTGTATAAAGAATTTATATTGTGTATGAAAAAGGAATTTACTCTAATTGAATTACTAGTATTATACACTTTCCATCATGAATAACGAATCTTCTGGATTGTTGTTGGACTTTTATTCTATATCTTTGCAGCTGTATTCATGTCTGTTGTTTATATTGTTGACATATTTATTACACACTTCTAGTTAGTGCAGCACAGGGGGGAAAGGGTACACTGGCTATCCCTTTTGGGCAGCTTAATTCCTGATAAATCCTGTGGTACTTTCTGAGGTTGCCAGTTCCATTTTCCTTTGAAAATCTGGCAAAGAGTTAAGAGACTTGATTGCTTTTTTTTTTAAAAAAAAAAAAAAAAAAAAGCAGAGTAAATCTGTTCAGAGCAGTAAAAGGCTTACCAGCTAAAGGTATCATGTATATCCAAGAAATGTTCTTTCCTGTAGTGAAAACCACAAACATGAATCTCCTCCATCGCATGTGAGCACCCTGATGATACTTCCACCAAAGTTTTAGCTTAGCTTAGCAGAGGTCCTGTCGTCTCCTGAGGGAATTTTATCCCACCATGCATTCAGAGTAGGAACAGTCTTCTCAGTTATCTTGGTGTTCAGGTCTTATTTATTAATGTATTAGGCGCAGTCTCCTTTCCTTTTCAAACCTGCTTTCTAACCTGGTGTTCTTTCTTATAGTTCCACGAACTGCAGGGAATTTCTCATAGTTCCTGTACCAGTTCCTGGTCTATTTCATAGGCTTACATGTTACTCAGCATTTTTTTTTTTTTTCTTCCTACTGTTCATGCTGAGCGCAGCTGTGGCTGGGTGGAGGTTTTTTCCCTGTGAAATGAAGGTGTGTACTTTCTGTGTGTTATCTCACGTACTTGATTAATTAAATAGTCAGTTTGACGTCTACTAGCTGACACAAAATTTACCTTGTCTACATGACTGACTTCTAACGTTACTTACCCAACACTTTTTTTTTTTTCTTATAGGCTTAAGCACACATGACTCATAACTTCGGTTATAATCTGTTTACTGATGATCATTAAAAAATGTGTTTTGGAATAACAGGCACTTTATGCTTCTAGTTTTGCCGGTTGTGAATAAAGTAGGCTCAGAACTTCCTATGCTGTGCATCTAGAACTGGAGAAGACCTTTTGTTTTATTAACTGGTTTAATTTAATTTTTAATAAATGGTTCTTGTCACTCTTATGTTAAACAAAATTAGTAAAAGTAAAATCCAGCCATACTTGACCACCAAGATTGGCATAATAAACCTTTTTAGTTGCATAGTACTACATTTGACCCATCGGGTTTTCTTCAAAATCCAGAGCTTCAGGAGATGAACTAGTAGGCCCTACAAGAAAAGGTAAGGGCACAATAGAAACATTTCATGTTTCCTGCTGTTGCTTAGATCTTTATTGGGGTCAGGAAAGGAAGAGGCATGGGGAAGTGCTGTGGATTTGTGAATTATTTAAGCTGTTCCACCATCTAGTGGTAGCTTTTTAAAAAAGCTGCTCGATTATGTAGTAAGATAAAAGCAGATAATTATTTAACTTTCTCTTTCAAATTCCAACTGCATGTATAAATAAAAGCAGGAAGCTGTGTTAAAGCCTGATGTTATATTCCTTCTTAACATGTATTTACACCTTTCTTGCAGGTAGCATAACACAGTTGTATTTTCTCATGCAAGATGCTCTTAGTTGCAGAAGTTAGATTTTCAGAGAAAAAAAATAAAATTATCTTATTGTATACCAAAAAGAGTTTGTTCACAAAACAATATTTATTCTTAGTTAACAAGGTCAAGTGTTCTCTTTAGAACTATGACTATAAGAGAAGCTGGATTAGCATTCTGAAGAGTAGGAATATACACTGCATAGAAAGAGGAGTGAAGGTGACATTGTATATTTTTTCCCTGTAAAACTACTGATGTACGTTACATCTGCCCTGGAGAGATTCCAGTGGACAGTCAGCTATGAGGAGTCGATGCATTATCTAGTTCCTGCCACTCTAATGAATCAATTTACAAATTGTGAGGTTTTTCTAAAACAAAATGTACCCTGAATTTCTTGTATTCTTTCTAGTTTTTCAGCCTGTAGGCTGCACCAGTTTCACACTTTTAAGCTTTTCTCAAGACGCAGGGGAGTGGAAATCTTTTCTTTTAAAATTAATGCTGAGACTCTCAGGCATGATTCCAGCAGCAGAGGCTCTAAGAAAAGCACTAAAAGTAGTGAGTGTCACGATAAAATTGCGAGAGCAGGAAGTGTTGCCTCTGAGAGGAGTGGGGAGGAATCTCAATTTGTATGCATTCATTAACATGGCTTTTGAAGTTAAACTTCTTTTTTAGGGTGCTGATTCTTTTATTGATGAAAGAATTATAAAAACCATTCACAAACCAAATCCTGGCTGAGTATGCTGTGGTAGTTTATAACCATTACAATGACTTGCTGTTTAAAATTCATTATTACAAATCTAACATATAATCTAGATTATTTCTAATTTTCTGGATGACTGCTTTTGCAGGTAGACTGAGGCTGTTTGCATGCTTAATTTTTTGGATAAAATGTCATAGGTGCTTATCTCTGGCTAGTAGTAATGATCTGGGGCACGTTGGAAAGATATCTGCATGCTAGGCACAGTGATATCACTGAAATTAATGATTATGATAGTTGGGCTCCTTTGTTGTACCTATGGCTTAAGAGATGCTATAATACTACTTCTGAATAGAGAATACTGTCTTTCTGTCTGGCAAGAACCTTCTACTGACATGCAGCTATCTAGGCTTGTAGTATTTTCATTATCATTAAAATATAAATGCTTTATGATAACTGCCAGGTGTAGTGCAAATAAAGTGCAGTTACATCTCATTTTGAAGGAATGAGGGCACGGGCGTGCTCATAATTCTACAAAACAACATGAAAGCAAATATGGAAACAAATTTGCCCAGCAACTTGGTTTGGGGATTTGTTCTACCCAGGGATCTTAGATGTGTGAGGCTAAGGACTGAGTCAAGTCCTTTTTACTTGCAAATCAGAATTTTTTCTTATGACACCTTCTACCTCAGGTTAACAGGTAGTGTATGTGAGTCTTAACAGTTGTACCTTATAAAGGAAATAACCTTTAAAGTGGAAATGGCTGTTCCAAAGGTTATGATACTGGGTACTGAAACAAAAACATATAATCTGCTTTGCCAGTGCTGCCAGATGTTTAGTGACCACACAAAGAAAATTTTCCAGTTGTAGTGCATAGAAACTTCCACTCCAGATCAAAACCAGACTTGTCACAACAGCAAAAAAATCTCAGAATTCAAGTGTGATGTCTCTAGGAAGGCAGGTAAACTCACTTAATGTATAAATTTGTTGTTAACAAAGAGAGCTTATTTAACTCTATCCAATGTAGTATGTGGCCTTTCACATTCTTATTTTACTGTATTACACTTCGTTCCCCTTGATATTTTTATGGTCTTTTTTTTATTCAATTTAACTTGTTACAGGTTTTCTTTTGTACCCTCATTTTGCTCAGTACTTCCATACTCCCATCGCCTTGGGGATTGTTGTGCATAAAATGCTGTCATTTGTCTTAAAGTTCACTAAGATTCTGTCACTGAACTATGATGAGGCCATGATGTAAGTAATGGGATTTTCCTGTTTGCCATATTTTAATCCTTCCTAGCGACTGATCTGACTTTGCTAGACTGTGCAGTGCAGCTGCATGTTAACAGTAAGGTTTTCAAGGGAGCTTAAGCCTTTTCCTGCAGGTTCATCCTTTTGTTAGCGCTCTGAGCATTTCTGAAGTAATAATCACAGTCCATTTTGCATATCAGAATTAGTTCTGTGGAAATGCTCTTTTAAGTGTTGCTCAACTGGTTGGTTATGGTGGTTATTTCTCCGTGTGTACATGAGTGAATTACAAGCAAGGTCAAAAAAAAAATCTAACTAATCACTTTTTAAATCTCAAAGTAATCCACAAATCTAGTGTAAAAATTATATTCAGCATTCTTGAATTATGATTAACTTATTCTGCTTTAAAACTCAAACCTTTTTTTGGTGAAGTAGCTTTATGATTTGTTCTATGCCTCTCTAGTTTAAACAGCAAGAGATGGCCAACCTTCCTGATAATGTGGAATAGGCTAAATGTGTTCTGAGTTTGTATTTCTTTCCTATGTTAAATATTTAAGATCACTGAGTCACATGGATATATATCCAAATTATTCTTTTTTTCAACTGGACTTTTGCTTCTGTACAATTCTAGCAAAATTATTACCTTTGGTTTAACAGTAGGTTTATTGTGTACCAGATATACATACGTAGATTAATAACATTTCTTTTCTATTTGAATCTTCACCACAGTGAAAAACAGAGAAATTACAGCATGTTAAGGCCTAATTCTTATCTCAGTATAATCTGTAGTTTTTAGCAGTCCACACAGTACAAAGGTAGGTCTGCTGAAGTAAATGTTCATCTTACCACAAGTTGAATATCTCACTAGGAAGTTGTGTCCAAAAATATAAAAATACCATAAATTGGTCCAATAAATTCATAATTAGGATCTGTTTCAGATTGAAATAGTGATGAAAAGAGCTATTTAAATTTTATTCCTTCATGATTAACTGCAGCAAACAAACTCCCTGTAGGGATATAGCACTGCTTCTGGTTTAAGGGCATGAGACACACAGAGAATGGAAGTGTCCTATAGGAACCTCACAGGGAATCTGCTAGAGATAACTAGTGCATCTGTTTTCTCTTCCCAAGTACATAGGTGGTACAAAACTAGTTGACAGTTCTATTTTGCTTAAAATTATCAAGTGAAGTAGGTTATTTGACTAATGAAAAAATTCAGTCTTTCTCGAATGAGAAAGGTGTATTCATGTTACGTAGAGAAATGCAATGTGGATAGCAGGAAACAGATTGCTATAAAATATTATTGCTTCCTAATGCTTTGCTTTGAATGAAGTCTTATAAAATGCGTGAGATGGAGTTAGCAGTGATGGATCTCTGTGGGTGCAGAGGGAGGTTTCTGAGAAACAGTGCAGCTGCCATACCCAGGATGTTGCAATTTTTTGAGATGATGAGCTGTAATAGGTAAGTACTGTTTCATTGACTTATTAAAGCTTCATTTAATGAGTCAGAATAAATTCCATGCAAGTCTGATTTCTCTCTTGCTCTTTTAGCAACTGTCAGAATGGGGAGGAGGAATGCTTTATAAAATACCTTTGTAGTCTTTTTGCTTTGAGAGTAGAATTTCAAATAAGTTACATAACATCCATCAAAACTGATAGTGAAATGTACTGTTTCGACCTCTAGAGTCATGTGGTAAGAGTTTTACAGCCATTCCAATTTTCTGTTCTTCTCAGTATCATTAAATTGCAGAGAACTAAGCCTGGTCAATTAAGCCTTGCCCACTAAATAAAATTTAAATGTAGTTTTGCAAAAACTTTTGGTGTTTTAATACTGCATTTGTTATCACATTTATATATCAGGGTAGGGAAAATTTGTAACTATATTTCCCCTCCCAAAGAATATACTCTTTAAGCCTCTCTTCCATGAGAGGGCATTCCCTTGGATGCCTACCATAAACGACTCCTCCTTTTGTAAATAATACCTGCTTTTGGTTTTATCTTGATCATGGCATTCCTGATAGTATAATTTCGTTTGTAATGTTCTCATTGCCAACTGGTTTCAAAGAAACAATTTGAAGACCTTTTAGCAATTTTCTAGTCTACTAATTTACTACTTTGAAACATTTTGCCAGCAGGCAAAGGGTAAAATCAAACACTTGGGGCTCTCTACCAGCTAGACTAGTTTGTAGCATTTTCAGCCAAGGAAACCAAGGTGTATCATCTGACATAACCAAGGCTAAAATGCCCTGTCAATGGTGAGCATAATTTCAACTCTTAGGATTGACTGGAGACTGAGAGAGCTGTGGGTTCTGACTTGAAGCAATCATCAGGGAATGTTTTGGATAAGGAAGGGAGGGAGAAGTATATAAGCCCTTCTTCACCCCTGAAGTCACCTTATAAACTTCCATAGGAATTGCTAACAATGAAACATCTCACTTCATGGTTTTCTGCAAGAAATGGAAAGTGTAAGCACACGCTTTGGTTGCCTTAAGGTCCCTGGTAACTTTATTATGAAATAAAGCTATATTATGGTAACTTTAAAACTAGACCTGCTTTGATCAGCAAGCTCAAGGTGACCGACTTTTCAGTATAAATTTTTCTATGATTTCTAGAACACTATCTGTGAGTTGAAATATGTAAATTGGACTAAAGATGATAGAAGATGTCTGTATTTATGCACAGTTAGGTTTTAATTTTAGTGTCACAGAGGAATATAGTTTTTGGCAAAGATGGTTGTTGTGAAACTGCTGTTAGAAGAGCCGATGCTTATCTGAAGCTGTGGGCCACTTCTGTTAAGATGTGCCTCCTTCAGGAAATTCAAATCAACAACTCATGTAAAAATATTGAAGGGAGATTTTACTCTACCATCAGTTTGTGTATTACTGAATAGCTATTACTCTCCACTGGAGGCCTGAGAGGTGCCTGGGAGCATCATATTTAACTTAGCACAGGCTAAAAGTAGTATGGTCAAATACAGATTTTTTGACTATTACCAGCACACAGTTTTAAACCCAAATAGAAGGACAGTGCACGTTCACCTTTGAATTGATAAACATAGAGGCAAATTCATGTGGGGTTTTTTTAATGCTTTTTTAAAGGCAGGAGGAGGATGGAGAATCAATACAAGTCGTCTGTAAGGGGTGTTTGAGTTGAAAGGGTTAAGAACTGTCATTTTAACAGAGGTGGCTCACCCAAGCTAAGTAACTTTCTCTTACTTAGGGAAATAGCTATTCTAAACTTGTTAAATATACATTAATGGTATTTTCATTGCTGTTGTTATAAACATCAAAAAAATAGGCAAAATGGATCAAAATATTTTTTATATATATTCTGCTGTTCTTAACCTTAGTAGTCTTAAGAGATTTCTGTTTGAGAAGCTATTTGCACTTAATTGTCAGCATCAAAGCAATGAAAAACAGAATGTTACTGTCCAGTGCATTAGCTCTATGGAACAGATTGCTTGCTTGCCTTCTGTAGAAGTTGATGTTCACACTTTCTTTTTACCTCTGAGGCGAACAGTTAAAGAGACAGATCTTATGACACTTACTGCGTGTGTTTCATTAGGCCATCTGAAGTGCTTTGGAGCGAAGTAGAGAAGAACCTGTTGTTTTGGGTCAAATTTCTCAGTCCCTAAGGCCAGTGATACGCTTTCTGTAGATTTCTGTGAGAATGAGAGAATATTATAATTGTATAGGTTATCTTTCCTTAAAATAAAGTCTTAAAGAATTGTTTGTAATCTTTTTACTGAAAGCAAGGGAAGAAAGGGTGCTGGTTCAGAAATAAAACTCTTTGAAGGTAGTGGTGTGTAATGACTTCATCCCTTGGGCTGATGTCAGTCTTCCTGACATCTTGATATGAAAGGTATATTGTGATTAAGAACTGATTTATTTATCTTTCGTGGAGTTACTCCAGAAAACGGAATGTGTGCGTGTGGAAGCTGCAGTCTTGCTCCAAGAAGCTGAGAAGCAAACCATAGCCCAGCTGTCCTGTAATGGACTCAGAACTCCAGCCACCTCAGATAGTGAGGGTGAACTAAATGTCATTCCTCATGGCAGAGCTCGAGTCTGTAGTGTGCTTTGCATTGAGTTAGCAGTATATACAGCAGGCTGCTTGAGAGGTAGGTAAAAGCGTTGGCGCGTATGAGAAAATAGGGGCAAAACAACGTATTTGTAATGTGAAGTGTTGGTATTTGCTGATAGTAATTCCTCTGTATTTAAAATTGGTGAAAATGAGTTTCATCTTCTTAATGTATTGGGGACTAAAGAAAATAATGGACTGACCAGCAAAAATTATTTTTGGCTTACTTCCAGGAGAGACAGATCACGCAGACAATCACGCCCCATGAAATAGAGTGCTGGGGACTGTGTCCACCATAGATGTTGACATGAAGTGTGTTTTTCTAATAATTAAAGATGGCTAAATTTATATGTACAAGAAGCCCATTCAATTGAGAGCTTAATCCTGGTGTCGAAGAAGTCAAAGGAAGCTTTTCCCATTGACTTCATGACAGTCAGGATCAAACCTATCCATGTGTCATTGTCTCTGCACATAGTCACACATATAATGGCCACTCATGTCTTTAAGGTCCTACCCTGTGCCGAAGGGCAATCCATCTTGAATCCCATGTTTTTTGAAATCACTTTTTTATTCTGTCTCTTTTTGTTTGCTTTCCCTCCATGGGTTACTCGTTTTTCTGTTCCACCATCAGCAGAGAGATGAATATTGATTTTTGGTTTTGGTGTAGGAAAGTTTTTAGTGGCTGCTGTGGGAAGATCAGATGTGGTCTTTGAGTTTAAGCTGAGCTGCTGCAGGAGGAAAGAAACTTGGATATGCTGTTGTTCCTCTGCCTTTCCCTTTGTTTCTTTGGCTGTCAGACACCCTGAGTACATCCTATGTTTGTCCCAGAAATTTGAGCAGTGAAATGTGAAGACTTGGTATGTTTATCCAGGTTGCTCAGAGAAGCTGTGGATGCCCCATCGCTGGAGGGGTTCAAGGCCAGGCTGGATGGGGCTTTGAGCAACCTGGTCTAGTGGGAGGTGTCCCCGCCCGCGGCAGGGGGGCTGGAACTAAATGATCTTGGAGGTTCCTTCCAACTCAAATCATTCTATGATTCTACGATTTTCAGACTGCTGAAGCAGCCTGATCACAGCTGGAGCCTGGGCTGTGCCACATCTAGGAGTATTGTATCTGTCAAGTGTGCACGTGAAAGTAATGCCCATAGCTTTGAAAGCAGTGGCTCCAAGAAGCATCTAGCCTATTAAATATGTGCTTGGCACAATCCCATACATTTCAAACTCTTAAGCTGCTGCATGTGAGTTTTTCCTCCTGTCGTTAAATCCTGGACTGATGTGTGGCATCTACCCATCTGCCCAGGGAGCGCTTGTTCACTCAGCAGTTCCAGTGTGGTACCATTACTATGAGTCATAGCTAAGTGTTCTGGGGAAAATTCAAGCCCTACAGTGTACTCTGTTCTCCCTTCAAATTAAAAAAAAACCCACAAAACCAACCACAAAACCAACCCAAAATCAGCTGCATATGTGGGTAACATTTGAAAAGTAATTTCTTCAGAGGCTTTAGAGGATAAAATCTTATCTCAGATTCACAGACTCTCTAGTGCTGTTAGTTAAGAATGTCTGCATTACAGATATAAGAAAACTAGATGAGTTCTATGGTGTTATCATTAAACATTCTTTCTATCAGCAAACCTCTGATGGGACCTAACTCAGCTCTTTGCCTGGAGAGAGAGAAAAAGAAAAAATCAGCCACTTAATTAGGTCTTCTGTAATGTCAGCCAAAGCTGGAATTTTTTTCTAGGATTTTTGTCTACATAACACTTCCAGTAAATTCTGTTGGCAAAAGCTGCCCTCTTTTCATAGTCTATACATGGGGGCTGAGTTCTGGTGGATTTGGTTGTACTGGACGGTGTGGTATGCAGCCTGACGTAGGGGATGCAGCCAGTGCTGTAGAATCTTTAGCTCAAATGTACTCTGGGGTTGCTTTTAGTCAGCGTATAGCCTGTTCCTGGTTGAGAAGAGATTAAGAACAGATAAATGTAGGAAAAGTAATAAAGGGTAAGGATTTTCCCACTTACTGCATAGTTTCAGAACTTAGGCAGAGAACTGGATAGATGAGTAGTTAATTTTTCAGCCTTGAGTAAACCCTACAGTAAAGACCAGCGTTAGAAAGCATCCTGCTCTTTTGTGTTTTGAGATGCTTGTCAGTGTTGGTTTTTTCTTTGAAAAACAGTTTTGACTCCTTTGACATAAAGAATTTCCTGCTTACTGCTTCTGTTCTTAAATTCTTCCTTTCCTCTCGAGGAGCGAGCAATAGCCCTCTGCTGAGTTGAAGGGAAAGGTGGTGTTTGGTAAAGTGTAGAATTGTAATGGAGGAGCTGTCAGGAACAGAATACTGGAGTATTAAGTGCCTGTTAGTGCTGAGTAACTTGTTTGTTTGTAATTATTTTTTTTTTTTCATGTCTGGGAGCAGCAGGAGAGTGATGAGTTTTATTTTCTGTTCTATACTGGGGAGAGAATTGAGCAGGAATTTGGGTTGGGACAGTAACCCTTCCAATAGGCTGTAATGGGACACACAGACAAGCTAAAGCACCCAAAACATCAGGTTATGTGTTGCCAAATGGTAGTTCTCATGCAACTGCCTCTATGGGCAACAGGCAGGTAATAAACTTCTCCTTGTTCTTCTTAGTGATAACTTTTGGTTATCAGGATATTTCAGCTCAATGTGATGATAAAAGGGAATAAAGAAGCAAAACAAGTGACCAGAGACACTTTATTTCTAATTCAGGAAATAAACTAGATTGGTCCTTTGTTTTCTGTCAAACTGTGAAGAGGAAAAAGATGGAGGGAACCAGAAAGGACAGTCCCCCTGTTCTTTCGTTCCATATTCTGCCAAAGGTACAAGTATTGCTGGTCTGGATAGCAGCTGGACGTGGCACGGGACAGCAGCGCTCAGCTCAAGAACAGCTACAGTGTCCTCACTTTGAAAACATTTTCTCATTACATATGCACAATTTAACCAAATCCAGCCAAATCCAAAAAAGCTAAACTGTAAAAGTAATACTTCACTGTCACTAAGCTTAGAACATTAATGCTTGGATAAAAACAATTGTAGCTGCTTCATCCTTTTGGCTGCTTTGGCAATTGGGGTTTTCTTTGTTAGATTTTTTTTTTTTCTTTCCCAAGAACAACTTTGACTTTAATTGCTTCTTATCACAAATTGCTGGATGCTTAATCAACCTACTGGACGAAATTTAACCTTTCAACAATGCTGCATATTTTATAACTGGATCTAATGCTAAAGGTTACTCTGGCTATTGGCTTTGTAGCTTGCCCTGACTAAAAAATACAGACAGAATCCAGAAAATATCTGTACCTAGTCTGTTGGTTCAACATAACCGAATTGTTTATGAAATAATAACTGGTCTCCTATGTGAGTCACTAATAAGGCGTTTAATATTGAAAATCTGATCTATTTTGTATTGCTCTGTTGTTACCACAGTATGGACTCATTGGTTTGAATCAGAGTGCTAATGGCCATGATTATGACTTAACTGTTGGCTACAGAGATTCATCAAGCTGGGCCTGCTTTTGAACAGATAAAAGAATGTAGCCCTAGTATCTAGTTTGGTTTTAATGTGGTTTGTTTTTCCAGTCTAGTTAATTGGGAACCTTTGATAATCCGCTCAGTGACTTGTGAGCTGAGGTGTAGTAAAATCTGAGAACATGAAGAATAATTTGCTTGAAGATCCTCAGATTTTGAGGTTTTTCATTTGATACTTCCTCAGTGTTTTTTCCTACTGTAAACTTGAAAAATAGTTTGTATTTCACTGCTGGTGGAAATATAAGCATTTATATTAAAGCATCTGCAGTGGCAGTCTGAGCTTCTTTAGTATTCAACACAGAGTGCTAGGGTTAGGTTTATGAGTCCTCTGAAGGCTCTGTTTACTATAGGAGGAGTATAGGCTTTTAATTTGGACACTTGTATTGGGTGGCTCCTTTATTAGATGGCACTAATGTTCCCTGAAGAGATTAAGTTGTGTGTGTAGTTAATCATGTATGCATCCATGGAAGAAACCTGGATGAAGTCCACATTCCCAGGTCCATTCCCAGACCTGTAGTTTGTCCACACTCTGAAGGAGAGGAGTCCTAGGATGTGGTATTGATCTTTGTAGCCCCTTGTTTCCAAAGAACACCTTTCAATCCTTTTCTTGGCCGTGCATTCATTTAATAGCAGTGTGTGCTCTTATATTTGTCAATGAATCAGTGTCGAAAACTTCCATTGCACCCATCTAGCATGAGAAATCAGTTAATCTTTTTCAACAATGTTCACATAAACGAGGCCAGCTTTCCTCTCACTGTGTTTGGTAACCCCATTAATGTTAGTAGGAGTTACATGTGCACACAGGGAATAATGGTCTCCAACATCCCTATGACAACTCCTAATTCAGTGCGACCTATGTATAATTTCTGCGTCAAGCCTGAAGCAGTCTTTGGACCATGAAGTTAGTCTTACAGCCACGTTCAGGAATTGCTTTGTTGCCAATTCAAATAATAATAATGTAGGAATTTTAGCGGGATTGCCTTTAGTTGATTAAGAATTTAAATAATTAAGGTGATAGTAATAAATGCTTCACATTCATCTTCCATTTCTTGCAATTGAATATGTGAACTGACTATGTTAATCTTAACTAAAGCAACTAAAGACTGATCAAAATTTCAAGCTTTTATGACAAAAGGCTGATGGAGATCTTGCAAGAATTCTGAGTTACGAAAACGCAACGTCTTTGTTCAAAGTTGTATCACAGAGATGGCAGCACCTTTTATTAGACACTTAGGTCTGTGGCGAGACAGGACTAGGAAGCTTTTTCTTGGCAGGAATAACCACAATTAGTCTTTTAACACTTTTTAGTGTTTTTTTCTTTTATGGATGAGTAAAATAACTTCTCTTATGAGCCAATAGATTAAAATATTCCTTAATGATTTTCTTTCTATGTATATTTTGGTGAGAACTGGGCACCTAATATCATTAGGCAATTTTGAGAATTCCAGAGCTGCCTGGCTGCCCAGTCTTTGTTTTAATCTCTTGGTCTCAGATGTGTTGTGCATTTGAGTTCCAGTGGCAGTTAATGCATTGAAAGGGAGGGGGAAGTATTGTAATTTCAGTCACTGGGGCTCATTTTAATGGTGTGTTCCTTTGGATTTCCCCTGTGAGGGTGATAATAGAAGCCCACAACTGTTCTCTTAGTAACTACATATCTTATAGTATCTCCTCACCTAGAAGTCTTTCCATGTCTTTCCATATTTCTGAGTCTCTCCAATTTCTGCTATTTGATGGCATTATCAGGCTGAACACAATCATCCAGAAGAAAATTTAACTTTTGGTAGTAAAAGAAAGACAATGTTTTGTTTGCTCCTGCAAGCTGAGCAGAATATATCTCCCACTTTTAATTCCTATGACTTTGTTAAAGCTTTTAGTTATTAAAAGTGGTAGTTTATTTCCTTTCAAACCAACTGAAAAGTCCTAAGCTTGCTAATTGGTTCTATGTTTTTTGGAACAGTATTGCTGTGCCTTTACGTAGATGTGAAAAATATATTAGCAGCTTGCAGTTCAGCAGAAGTCAGGAATGCAGACAGGTACTCTTTCACTGCTGTCGGTTCATCTAGTAAAGCAGCAAGTCCCGTGTCTCACAGTAATAATGATAATGCAAGGGTAATTCCCTCTTAAAGAAAGCTGAGATGACCCTCACTACTAGATTATTGCCCATGTCCAGAATTGATTGTTCTAGGAGCTCACTATTATTGCATGTGGACAGTTATCTGCTTCCACAAATTCTAATTTTTGTACTGAAAGACTTTCCTCTGTTCATTAGGATTAGGAAGGTTTGCCTTGGCATTTTTAAAAAAAATATTTACTCGGCTATTCAGACAGCTCTTCAAATGTCAGCCAAAAGTATGGTCACTTCTGAAAAGAAAAACTTTCCCTCTAGGAACCCTGAATATTTTAAAATCAGGAACACTTATTGTGCTCCTTGGGTTTAATAGTGCTGACGCTTAGCCATTCAAGTTGATTTAAAAAAAAAATAAAATTAAAATTGGCAAGTCCTGTCACCTTCATCTGTCACAATAACTCCCAGATCCTCTGCACATGCCAGGAGGGTTATTTAGAAGTGGGATATTTTGTTTCTCTTCACAGCTCTGTAAATAGAGATCTATGAAGCATGTGCAACTGTATTGGTAACACTGTGCTTAGTTATAGGTGTAGGCTTTTCATCAGCAGGGGATATCTTTGCAATATTCTGTAATGCCTAACCTTGTTAATACTAAGAGCATTTTGTTAGTGAAGTACAGCTGTACTAGTGAACTGTCCCAAGACTGATATCCTGAGGGATATTTGAAGTGATCCTGTTTCTCACCAGGAAGCAGCAAAGACATTGCGGATTTGCTGTAGAGAAGTGTCATGCCCTAGTGCATTACTGATTCTGTTCTGTGCCAGTTTTTACTGCAGAATTAACTCCAAAACATCTGTAGAACAAATCTTATTGCTTGCTGTGTAAAAAAAAAAATGTGTTACTAATTGTGTGGGTGGCATTTCTCAGTCTGCTTGGGAGTGCCAGGAACCATATTGTATTATTTTTAAAGGCTCTAAAGGCTGATGATAATATGTCTATAACTGTAAAATAATAATCTGATGTAATGACAGGAGAAATAAACTTCCCAGTTGACGTGATAAAAAAATGTGTTCTTGTTGAGCAGATATTTCCAGAGTTAATAAGTAATAAAAAAAATTGGCAGGCAAGAAATACTGCTAATTTCAGTGACATTTAATAATAAAAACAACTTTTAAAATTCAAATTACTTAGGAAAGAGCTAACCTCTTCTGGGTCCCAGTCTCACAGGTCAGAAGCAGGAGGAGGTAGCCAGCCTGATTTCTTCCCCCCCTGCTGCTCTGTCCTGGCTGGCAGTGTATGTGCTTCACACAGCCTAGGCATCAGCAGTGAAAATGCTGATGGTTTGATCCATATAAACACAAGGGGGAGAAGCAATAACTAACAGGAACCCTGATTTTAAGTACTGATAGCTACAATTACTCAAAAAAAATTAAAAATAAAAGTTATTTTCCCTCATTTCTAGTTCAAGTTAAATCTTCTGAGGTATTCATAACTGAAGTATGTCCTTCTTGCCTTTTCAACTGGTCTGTGTGTGTGGTGGGGTTATTTTTTTCTTTTAAACTTTCATCTAGAGTTAAAGAAGATTTTCCTAGGCCTTTGAGGAAATCTTTTTCTGTGGGTACTGTATGTTAAGTTACTTTGTCCAAATGGAATAACAAAAAGACTTTTTTCATTGGAAACCATTCTAGGTGCTATAAAGCTACCATCAAAGTATCATTAGGACTATTGCTCATGTAGCAATCTTAAAAGATGACTAGAGCAGTTTTTCTTCTTGGGGATAATTGACTGTGCCTTCACTTACTTTTCTAGAGAAAGACTTTTTCGGAGTTTCTGAAAAACTTCCTATTGACCTATAAGCATAAATGTCTCATTACATTTGTATGCAAGATGCAACTTGGTGTTGTCTGCCCATTTGTATCTAGTCTCTAATGATTTTGCAGACTGATATTCGCAGTAATAACAACACTGGAAGTTGTGCTGACCATTTATATTCAAGATCAGTCATAATTTAATTCATTTTTTTCAAAATGATGTTTATTAGAAGGAGCCAAACTTGCATTTCTGTTGTATGTAGTTTAAGTTGCAGTATGTAACTTGTCTTAAACAGCTTTGCCTCAGTTTCCATGTTTTCTAAAGTATGAGCTTAAAGTGGATGCTTCATTATATTAAAGATGAAAGACATGGAATAGAAATAAAGTTGTTTTATAAAGGTGATATATCTAACATAGACCAGTGAAGGCTGATAAGATGTCTGTGGTCCTCTAGGGAACTTCCTGCAATCAGTGAGGTACAGAAATGTGGATAGGCTGAGGGGAAGAAGTATGACAGATGAAGAAAACGTCAAATTAAACCAAGGAGATGTACATACAGCAAAAGTTTACTGGAAACTATTCATTCCCAAAGTTAAGGATTCAGCAGATTTTAATTTAGACTCATTTTGTCCACTAAACTTTATAACTTATGTGTTTTGATAACACAATGACTCTTTCCATCAAAATTTTCAAGTATTTTATTTGGGACAGATTTACATGGCCAGACATGAGACAGAACTCTGCGTTATTCTGTATGTTGCACCCATAATGAGATACTAGAGAAAACATCAGAAGAAATTGATTGTGTGTGTGGTGGGACTTCATTAGGAAGTTTAACCTAGAGACTTCTTCTATTCAGTAATCACTAGCTTTTCATACCATTAGAATGAAAATGCCTGGGAGTTTGTTGGATTTTGGTATATCATTCCTTTAACTGGCAATTAACTGCATCAAGTTGTTGCACCCTTCATGAACTTCCCAAGGATGACTTGGACTGCAAATTGTCTTGTAGAATTTACTTGCTGTTTAAATGTAGTTGTCTTCTACAAGCTTTCTCTTATAGAGCTTTGAAGACCAAACTTGAAGTTTGGAAACTTTAGATATCTCTACAAAATCAAACCAAAAAAACCCCACCCCACTATAGTCTGACACCCTTCTATGGAGTCTCATAGAAGAGAGTTTTCTGCTTATTTACTGTATAGGAGAGAGAAATTATTAGAGTTTCATCTGCCAAAGTTGTTTATTGAGCGCTCTTAAAAAAGGTCCAGAAGGATAAAACCTAATGTTCTTATCTTTTGGGGAATATGACTGCAAGCTTACCTTCACTTTCACTAAGCTTTCCATCCAGGACTCACCAAATGTCCCGTATGGAATCTCTGTAACTCATTGCAGGCTCAGGACAGATGGGAGTTGTAGAATGGAAATTAGAGAGGATAATGTATGTTGTAGATGGCTACAGTATATGCTAGTTTCTTTTCATAAATAGCTTTGTGTCATAGGAAGCATGAGAGGATGGAAGCATGTGAGATGGTAGGAGAAAAGGAAAGAAGGACTCAAGGGCTGTCAGGCTGATGAGAAACCCCCAGAGAGACGGGAATCTGGGCAAGGGAGACTTGGATTTATGCAGCTAATGTCTATGATGACTGTAAGTGACTGAAGTAGGTGTTCACACCTTCCTTGCTGGCTCTTTTGAAAAACTCTAGGCAGATCACACTAACTGTGATAGAGCCCTTTTTGCCTGTTAGTACCAACAGCAGTGTCACAAAATGCTTATGGTAGATAATTATATTACTTGTTTATGTTTAAATGCTTTTGTTTTCAATACTTTTGTCCAAAAGCTTCTTAAGAATCGTGAGCAAGCCTGCCCTTAGATTCCATATCTCCTTTACACAGACTGGGAACGAATCTCCTCTTGTGCAAATTATTTAACCTCTGTGTAATTGCTGCATTTATAAAATGGGAATTACAGGGCTCTGTGGGATACAGTCTGCATACATATGGTTGCTGTTACTATTGCAGTACTGTGGGAAAGCAAAATGCTGCACTCTACAGAGGCCCTGCTGAGAAAAAGCAACCTGGAGGCTTGTTCAGTGGCATCCTACAAGGGGAACAAACGTCTCTCCCTCTCTATGGAACTCTGTATTTTAAGAGCCAAAGATATGTAGCCAAGGTGAACTATGCCTTGAACAAGGGAATAAAGCGAAGCAAGAGAATCTGCAACTAAACTAGTAAAATCAACTTTCTTTACAGCTGAACATTGGTGATTTTAGCCCTATTTCTAATGTAAATGTCTCCCAGACTCTTTCTTCTCTTTAAGCTTATGCGTAATTCCTGAGTAATTATTAATTTTTTCGTACCCAAACTTTTTGTTGTTTTCTTGGGTGTTGGAGGTAAAACTGGTGCTGTTACCATGCATATATAATATTTATGTTCAGAGTATATATAGAAAAGTATGTATGTTATAAAAAGAAAATACATATATCATAACAAGGAAAAAGGCAAACTTAGCAAAAGTGAAAAATATAGGGTTCATAAATTGTGCCAACTATTTATTTTATGACTGCAGTATACTTCATAATAAATCCAAGTTTATGAATTGGAATATATAAAATGTTGTCAAATGGTTTGCAATGATTAATGTCAGCACATTTGTGTAGTAAAAATTTGCTATTATATAGAGGCTGCTCCTTTTAGACTACTTCTTCGGTTACTGCCATTATTTCAGTGTGTCTGTGCCTATTAGAAATATAATTTCTCGTATCACTTTAAGGATTAACAAAAATCTCTTTAGCAGTGATTTTGATCAATGATAAATACATGCCATTATTGAACTGTAAACTCACTTTATTATCCCACAATGCCAGGGACAATTAAACTGAAAAGTAAATGAAATGTGCAACTCAAATACTGCTTCCATGAAAGGAAATGGAGTTTTACTGCCTGAACATTAATGGAAACTGCATGTGTGGTTTCTGTGCTTTAGATGATATTGTGCCAAAATGGCATATCTTTGTAAACTCCATACATGCCTTGAGAAGAAACCATAATTTTAGATACCAGCTTTTCAAGGTCCAGGGTGCTCAGAAGTATAGCTCAGCACTTCAGTAAGAGTGTATGGATACTGAGGTTCCGCTATGGCTACCTGTGTTAGCCAGATTAAAGCCAATTTGGGTACATCTGTAAATGCTGCAATAGCCACAATTACTATAAACTTACCATGACAGAGTGAAAACAGCTTTTTTTGTTGCTTTGGATGTTTCTATCCATGCAAGGTTGACATTATAGTAGTATATTGTTACCCACTTGAAAAGTTGTAATGATGCCAATCCTACTTCACCATTTATTTTTGGATTACAAAGTTCAGTATCCACAGAATTTGTTTTCTACTTAGGTTCAGCTAACCAAATCACAGGGCTCTTGCTCTTATCTCTGCCTCTGTTTAGCCAAGTGTTCAATTTTAGTATATACCTGGAAAGTTAAGCGCTCTTTCAAAGGTCATATGGACTCAAATCAGCTCTCCATATATTTTAGTAGCACACATTTTGTAGAGCTGTATCTGGGTTTTCTCCCCTGCCCCCCATTGCTAACAGCTCCAACTGCTGGAATTCAAACCATGCTGTAGAGTGCACATTCCGTCACTACTGCAGCCTGCTTTCTTCCGTCAGAATTTCAATCAAAATCTGTTTTATTAGGAATGCTGCTGCTTTGCTGGAAGAGCACAGGTTACTCTGCCCAGTTGGAATGCAAAATGTTTCTTTGTTGTATTTGAATGTAGTAAGTTTACAAACTCCCTTTGAGATATTTATATATTTCAGGAGAGATGGATTCCTGGCCTAAAGTTCTGTCTTTGCCCCCTACATGGAATAGAAGAGGGAAGGGAGGAGCCAGCCTTCCTTCTTGCTTTCCTTCTTCCATTTATTGATCACAGAAAGCTGCTTGTTGCTTCATTTCTGCCTTTTTACCCCAAGGGGGTCTTTGTTATAAATTCTTATTTAAGTTGCAGTAGTTTTTAATGCCTGTGCAAGGTGAGAGTGCGGAATCTAGTTTCAGTAAACTTACCTTAGGTCCACGAGGCTGCATGTGCCTTCAAGTCCTCTGTAGAGGTACCTCCACACAGCCAGTTCCCAGGCTATGCCTAGAGTGCTTACTAGGGTTATGACATGGATTTTTTTCATTAGAGTTGTCAATTGCAACAAAAGCCTTCACCTTTTTCACCGTAAAGTTCTCAAGGAATCAAGCTGATGCAACAAGCTTATTTAGGGTTCTGTTGTCTACCAGATTATGGACAACACCTCTTATACCCTTCTTATACATTCATTTAACTGGGCTCAGGATAATTAAACACCCTCTTTCACGCCATCCCCAAAGACAGGGGTTTTAAAGACATTTCCAAAGTGTACAAAACCATACTTGGTCACATCACATGAGATTGTGATAGCATTGTAAGTAATGTAAAGGGGTAGATTGCATACCCAGATGGCAGCTGAAGGCCAAAGTACATCTTTTTCCAAGCAAATATTTAGAAACATTCACACTGGTGATGTTGACCTGTTACATTTTGTCAGCATTAAGTGAGCAGCAGCAGAATCGCCACCACACTGGCAGAGATGTTCTGCTTCTATCTTTATAGATAAAGACAAGAGGATACCTGCTTCCATCCTTGGGTGGTGAGAATACCTAGTGCAACATCTTGCTTTGGTGGTACTCAAGAAGTGAGTTTGATCTTACCAGGGTATTTTTGAGCTCAGAGCCTCTGACCCAGAGCAACATAAGACAGGTGATGAGAGACACCACAGTGGCAATGCTTGATGTGAACAGACAGGGAGAAACTGGATCATTGTCACCATGACATGAACTTGTCTACTTATGGAATCATGTTATGCTGACGTCCACTCAACTGCCAGGATTGATGAACAGTGGAGAACATCAGCTGTGAAGATACTTCTTTTCCTTTTTCTTCCCATGTCCATGTATGGTCACAGAAAAGAAACGATAGGTTCAGCAGGGACTGTCAGTTGCATCCATGCTTCCCTTCTCTAAAAGCCTGGAAATTTCAGATCTGTGAATGGCTGTGTGATCTCTGGGTTCCTGATCTTTGTGGACTATGGCATAGCTGCTTTATAATTTGAAGAGGGGAAAGATGTTCAGATGAGAGATTGCAGTATTCATTGCATCTCTTTGGACTAAAGAATTTTGGTTCTTGAATCTGTTAAGACTGCTGTTAATGGAGATATTACCAGAACATGATGGCCCCGAAGTATGCGAACACGTCACCTAGATCCAGCCTCTCTGCATTTTCACAAATCACCTGGGATTTTGACTGTTAGAAACATGCTTGGTTTTCCATATGGTGGTATAAAATGAAAGTTTTGCTAATGGCAAGAAAAGATGTAGATTGAGAAAACTTCAAGCATCGATAGGAGAGCCTTTCCCTATGTGGCTCTAGGCACCCTTTCCTTTGGTAAGCCCTTCACACTTTTGCAAAGATTCTGCCTGAAAGAAAGAGAACTGGCCGCTTCATTTGCAGCAGCTGTCTCAATGAACCTCTGACTACACATCACCAGCTGGCCAATTATAGCCTTCTGATCAACCTGGGGTTTGACCCTGGTGCCTGTATAGCTTCTGTGACGACTTTTAGAGCATCTTCAGTGCTGTGAGCTCTGGAGTAGCCATCTGAGGGTCTCATACTCACAAATGGATTTCCTTCACAAGGCAAATAGACTAGAGCTCTTTTGGCAAAACTCTGCCAAAGTGTTCTGTCTTCTAGAACTCTCACTATCTAGGAATCACCTGCAGGACAATCTGTACAGACAGTCACATCAAGGGAATAAAAAGATATCTCTTTCTGTAATTATGGTTCCTTTTGAGTGTGTTATCATACCTTTCACAATTTATTTTTCTTTGCCACACTTAATGCTGGACTTTGCGTTGGTGAAGAGAGCAAGAAACTGTTCTACTTGTGACTTTTTGGCTTTTTGGGGGCGCAGCAGAGAACTCTGCTTGCTTAAGAAATCTTCAGTCATGAGCATAAAGAATTCCTCTAAGGAGAGTTGAGGATGGGAGGGACAAACAATGGGAGTTCATTTGATGCAGGCCTAACACGATGTGGGAGAAACCTGTTGTCTTTTTTGCCTGCCATGGTTTGCCTGCCAAAAGCTAGTAGCTCATTGCATTTGCAGCAAAAGGTTAAATGTGGAACAGCTGGGAACTTTTTCAAATGTTTTCATTTCTGTCTTCTTCATTAGCTGCAAAAGGAAATGTTTTTCAAAGGTAAGGTGAGATTCTTTTGGGGTTTCAACGGTATTCTAAACTGATGTTGGGGTTCTAGCAGAGAACTAGAATGTAAGTTACTGATCTGGTGTTATTTCCTAACTGTCAAACCTCACTTGCTTCTGATATGAAAATCCGTATGTGCAAAACTGGCTTCACATGTCACCAGATGTTCCTCTCCAGATGTGCTGTGTTGGTGCAAAACATTTTGTTTACATCTGGTGTTGCTGTGTCTGTCACTGACCGCGTGTCCCTCTGTAGGAGGCTGATTTCAGGTGGGAGTTCTCAGTGTTTCTGGCCAAGGAGGCGCTTCCTGTGCAGGTACTCCTGTACCTGCGTTATTTTTTCCCTTCTATCCCGCATATTTTGCCTAGTTCTATTTTTGGCATAGTCAGCGGAACAAGGGAACGCTCAATTCCAGAGGTGTATTCCCTAATTCCTTCCAGGGCCGGGATGGAGGGGCGGCGGGG
>NW_015090862.1:3549334-3563007 GCF_001431845.1 Calidris pugnax
GGCAGGGCCGCCGGCGCTGCCCCCGCCCGGCCCCGTGCCGGGCTCCGGGAAGGGCTCTGCATTGCGGGCGCTCGCCCCGCTCCGCTCCGCGCCCACGGCGCTACCGGCTCAGAGGAGCCGGGCCCGGGGGGGGGGCTGCTCGGGCGAGGGGCCGCTTTGGGCAGGGGAACACCTTCCTCCTCCTCGGCGGGGGGCTGGGGAGACTGACCTCATTCCGAGAAATCTTAGATGCACGCATGGTATTTGTTCTCGCTCTGAAAGAGGAATCTGTCAGGATCCGTGTGAATAACCATCAGCTGGAGTTCACAGGGTGCTGTACAGTGCAGTGAAGTATAACGTGCATATCAAACATAATGCAGTGAGGCACGCGACCTTACATAATCTAAATTTAAAAAGCTCCCTACCTCTGTGCTTATCTGGGAGGTTGTAGGAATACATCTGTTGTAAGCTCTTTCTGGAGGCTCATTAAGTATCTCTCTGACGTGAAGACGCAGAGCCCCTCGTGAGCCAGTGCTGAAAATAAAAGAATAAATTGTTGACTACTTTTGCTGTAGTTCTGTCACAGGAAGTTCCTCATCCCTGGTCAGTCTTGTGCACACACGGTGATGCTCATGGCTACCTGGGCACACATAGCTCCGGGCTGCAAGAGGTAATGGTCTCTTCTGCTGGCCCTTAGATGCGCCTTTAAATTGACAAGCTATAATGCTGTCATATTTTGACAAACTCTTGAGGCTTTTCTCCCTAGGCCTGAGTAGTGCTGCAGTTTCTAGCATACAGATATAAATTTAGCGTAAACAGGAAGAAACCTTTCACACTTTTCATTTGACCTTCAGCATCTCAAATACTTGAAACTGATGATGAGGGCAAGTATTTTGCAATGGACTGGTTTAAAATACATTGCTGGATGCAACACATAAAACTCAGATCACATCTAGGCTGACACACAGTCAGTGTTCTGAGCTCTCTATCCAAAGGAAACTAATGTCTGATAAATTTGGCCCACATTTTATTTTAACTCAGTCCTTACAGATGACATTGACTTTAAAAAAGGGTGCTATGGCACAGATTTAAAGCAAAGTGTATTAAGCTTCTGGAATTGAAAGTGCTGTTGGTAGGAAAAGTGTTGTTCTGTTACTTATAATCTGTTATTAAAATATGAGTGTGATAGCTGTTGAGACTGGCTCTGGCTCTGTTTTCTGCTGTTGATGTGAATTGACTAAATGGTCTCCCTTCTATGGACGAAGGCTGGATTTTGCCCAGGTGTGTGTGCGCTGCTCACACAGGGACAAGTTAAGAGTTTCCCCATTTGAATCTGGAATATACCTGAATATCAATGCCTACCTTCCTCTAGGATACTTTCTGTCTGTTACAAGCCTATGTGCTTTTGGTAAAGCTGTGAGATTCATTGTGGTGTGGATTATAGAACCAATGTGGGCTGTGTATGCCTACGCAGCAGAAATGATGGTATGACGTGGAATAGAAATGACGTTTTTGTGAACCCTGCTCTTCTGTGATATTACCTTTTTATGTTTGTAGCTTACAAGAAGCTCAGTCATCTTCAGGACAGCTTGATTCATGTGTAATATAACAACTCTTAGGAGTATGAGGCTGGGTAGGGATCATGTCTAATAGACTAATAATTTGCTATATGTATAGTGCAAAAAAACCCTGATCAGTCACTTAATCATAATTTGTCTATTTTTGAAAAAGGTAGGGTTTTTTGGAGATGGGATCTAGAAGATTTTGGTCTTGGTTTACCAATACAAATACAAATTCAAATAAGGGTGATAATGGCTGGATGTCACAGACTCCAAGTAAGTGTGGAATGGTAGGTGGGAAGGTACTTAGTCCTTCTGTCGTAAGCCTGGCTCTGCACCTTTCCTTGCCCCTGGCATATCTCCCTGACCGTCACATTGGCAGGCTCAGCAAAAAGGCCACGGACTGAAGAGACTTTCAGTGACTGGGACTCCAGGTCAGGAATTTTGTAGAGCTGTACATGTGCAGGCATATGAACGATGACCAATGCAACCCCTGTGCCATAGTTGCCCTTTCTGTTACTTATTAAAACATCAGGGAATCTATGTTTTAATTAGCCAAACTACTATTTGTAGAACATCTAATTTTAATTTAGAACTATAGGTTTTAGATCTAATCACTGTGATTTTTTTGATGTCATTCAGAGTCTTGTATGAGTTCATTGGTATCATACTTGTGTTTTGGGGGGAAAAAATGGTATTTTATTACATTTTTTTGTTTATTGCATAGACACATAAGAACTTTAAAAATGTGTATATCATCTTGTTGTTACATATTGTTGTTTAGCTCATTGTTGCCTTTAGACACAGTAACTTCTATAGTCTTAATAGGAGGAGAACAACACTGGCAAGGCATTCCCACCTAGTCCCCACATATTGCTGGAGAGCAAGTTGGAGTTGAGAGAGGGAAAGAACTAAGGAAACCAGCAGAATATTTGTCACCAGATAGTCTCAACCTCAGATCTTACAGTGTTTAGTGCAGTCTCTTTCTGTTTAGCATTCCCCAAAAGATCATGAAATCCGAATCTCCTTTTGACTTGACTTTCATAAAATATCTTGGGACTCATATTAAGCAAAAATTAAACATAAACTTTTAATTAACGAAATGGCAAGCCCGCAAAATATCAAGTGCAACTGTTATTAAACTGGGAACTGAAAAAAGTAGAAAAGGCTTTTTTATTGTTGTTGTTGAAGGCTTTGTAGTATACCTGTTCATTTATAGTTCATGTGCCCTGCACAGCCATGCAAATGCATTCATAGATATTTAGACCAAAGCGTGGAGCTAAATGGTATGTGGACCTTCTGAACAAATTAATTGGTGGGAGATAAACCTGACTGCTTAGACGGTCTGAAAATTCAGCAGTGTAAGTACTACTTAGCAAGAGTAGAACTTTACCAGTTGCATCAAGTGCAATATAAGTGTTGCATAGATGTTACACTGCATCTTCCTGTGTTTCTTTATTGTTGGTTTCCTACAACGAAGTATGACAAAAAACTGAGGAAGTTGAGTGTCCCCAGATAAGATGGCAGAACTCTCCTCGAACTCTTGATAGTAATTAATTGGTTTTATTTTAAAGGCAGATTGATTAGCGTATGCATGTAAATGTAACAACACAACTATTTCACCATCAAACATTTGCTAATCTTTTTGTCTCTGATTACAGACCAAGGGAGGAAAAACTGTAAATATAACAAGCATGGAGATACTGGAAATGTGAACAACTTGACTTACAGTTCTGTTTTTATATTGTTCTCCTACCATAACCACTTCTATGATGGGTTTTTCTGATTTTAAGTAGTTTGAAGAGACAAAGCTAATTGTGATGCATTTCAAGTCTCATTCTCAGTTTACTTCAGATTTTTGTTCTTCTTCTATTTGAGGTCAATGCTGTCTATTTTAGGATACAGTTATACCAGTGATTTTTTTATCATTGTCCTTTGCTGTAATGTTTTACTGAAGAATATTATTGACATTATTTGTGCTTATTTAATATCACTTGGATGGACCCTTGGCAAAGCTTTAGGCTTGAAATAGAGAAATTGTTGAACTCGCTTATTAGCTTTTATTAAAAGGGTTTATAAATTAATTTGGTACTTTAGAGTCTCTCAGCCTTTTGAAATACATTTTAATTTGAAAATAAAAACAAAAAAATCAGAAATCCCAGGACAAGACTATGAATTTGCTCTAAATACTTTGAAAATCTAATTTCTTATGTAATTTATAGAAGAAATAGAGGATTGCTATTGCTGAAAGTATTTTTGAATACTCCTGTTTTTTTCAGAATTAGCATATCTGCAAATACCTCATGATACATTTAGTAAAATTAACATGTTTCACATTGTACGTTGAAAATTTCATCAGTCAGAACACTGAGTTATGCTCTCTGATCATGATTGCAATCTTGTATGCGATGCTTCAATACCATTTAACCTCTTGGAGAACGAAGTATGCTTTTTATTAATACAAGGGTAAAGTAGCCATTTTTATCTGTCAGTGTTTTGCAGATACTGAGTGCTCTACAGTGAATTTTTTTTCACTTGCACATTCTCTTAGGATCTGCTGAGTAATCGCATGCATTGACGAGTTAATCAAAGAAGGGGTAAAACCCCTGTAGAAACTGAGCTGTGAAAGAATTTTGATTCTCATTTTTGTCCCAATGGTTATATTTCCACTATTGTTATCGGAATTAGAGTAAGGAACACTCAGAACTTGTTCTTTAATTAGAGGCTTGAAATATCACGTTTCTAATCCTGATGTCTGCTGCTGCCATTAGTGACCTCTGTCATATGGAAATTTACAAAGTTGTTACTGCTGCATATGGCCAGGAGATGTAATATATTTCTAAGCTATTGCTATGATGTTATCAGAAACGTGTTCTTATGCTTGTGATTAAAATGGCTAGCTGCCATGGTGATAGTACCATAGAAACTAGTAAAATAATCATTGCCTATTAGGAAATCTGAATTAAAAAAATCTCTATTTTTCTGTCTTTTCTATTTCGGCACCTTATCAGGAATATAACTCTGCTGATGTTACATTCCCGATGGAAAAAAAATTATTGAAGGAGTTCCTTTGCTGTGTGTTACACAGCAGAACAGGCTAAGGTTCTTGAATTGGTGCTGCTGAAACATTAAATGTGTGAGTGTCTGACAGCTCAGTCATTCCACAGATGGCTTCTAGTCTCAAGAACAAGGGCATTGGAGTAGAGGCCTTTCCTACAGCATTGATCTTTGTTGTTAAGTCACTTTTACTCTCTTCGACTGTCGTTACTTCCTAAATAGTGCAGTAAGTGTAATTTTCTTCAGAAGCACTTCTCCAGCACAGAAGGGCTATGGCTGTGTCCCACGGTGTCTGCATAGACACTCAAAGCACAGTAATGACAGAACTTTAATCTGGGAGCCTGACTTTGTAAGTGGTTTTGCCTATCTCAAATTATGCAAACTGTGAACATAAGAATGCCAAATAAGATCATGTAGCAGGTAATATATTTACTTGATCAGCTTTTCCCGTCTCTTTTGAGATCTATTGCAACACGAAACAAAGTGTGAGACTTGCATCGCTCTGTTTCTTGGTTGGGATGAGTCATTTCTCTGTTACTGGCAACTGACTGTCAGGTATTTACACCTAATTGGAAACAGCTAAACAAGGACATGGACGGAGGTGATCCTAGATCTATCTGTCTAGGTATATATGCATCAAATTTCTGGGTAAATACTTATATTACCTTCAAAGTTTCCAAGATACTGCAAAGGAGCTTTTATCCTGCGTTAAGTAGTTTTCCCTGTTAGCACTGAGAGTAGTGCAAAGGACAGATTCTTGGTGGGAAACCTGAGTTTAGTAGTTAGGTTCAGACTATACTAAGCAGCAAACAGTAGAAGTAAATGCAGGCTATCAAACTCTCCACTTAGATACAAATATTACAGCACACTCACTCTAATCAGAATAATGTACTTACCTGAGAACAGAACCCCGACCGAGGTGTTGCAGGTGGGTATGTCAGGGACACTTAGTCTTGGATCTACCATTCCTTACCAGAAACCTGTCCATCTGTCACCTGAGTATGTTCAATATCCCAGTAGCTTCTATTTTAAGCCTCAGAGCTGTTACATCGTCAATTCCAGAGAAAAGGAGGACAGACAGGTGCATTAAATAACATTGTGGTAATGGGAAAAGATTATTTTAGTATAAAGAAACATTGATTTAGCAAACTATAACTATAACTAAGCATAAAGAAATGAAATCACTTCCCATGTCTGTCTAAATAACTCTTTAGATCTTTGTCTTGGGAAGACACAGGTGAATCAAAGGAAAGGTAGAGTATGTAATTCCAACAGAAATAATGGTAGAATATACAACCTGTAGATAAAGTTCACATGCGGGAAAGAGTCAGCGAGTATCATGTGTTCATCAGTTCTACAAGTACAGCTGAGCTGGAGAGAAACTTCCTTTCAGCACAAATTACCAGAAATAACATATAATGTGGTAGTCTCTGAGAGAAGGCCACCAGGAGACTATTAAATAAAGTCAGGTTGATACAGTGTCTGCAGTTTGAATAGTTGAGGCTGTTTGCTGTTAAGAAATTGCCATTCAAAAGTAGTAACCTTTTCTTTGACTGTCAGTATCAGGGTGCCTGAGCATTTACAAGCTGAGGATTAAATTTAGAGATTGTGAGGTTAACTTGAAAATTTAGAATTTAAAATAAAAATCTCAGCTGAACAGCTGAGATGCTTTATATCAATTTTGTTTCTTCTCAGTAAGTGTTTCATGTTTGTTTTTTCAATAATCATGAAAACAAGACTTGAAACAAAACCATGGGAGTGTATGTCAATGCCACGTTATTTAGGGGAACCTCCAGGTCTGAGTGAGAGTTTGCCACAAGGATTTGGGCTTTATAAGATGTCTCTTCTGTGTTGAAACACTTGTGTGAAACAATTAATTTTTGAGCCATGTAGTTGAGGATGACGTTTAGTGGAAGAGGAACACTTGGAATGGCAGGTTCCATAGAAGCGAAGTGTTTCTTAGCAATAGACAGTTTTTTTTTTTTCAGGCTGCTTTATATGGATGCAGTATTTTAGGACCTCAGATATACAGAACTCATATCTATCTATTTATAATTGAAGCTTTCTTGCATGTTTGTGTTATGGTAGAGTTCCCCTGTTCTGTTCATTGCTAAATACTTGGCGGCAGAGTTTCGAATAAGCTAGGAAATGTTGTTTGCGCTCATATTAATAATTCTCTTCTGGGAGGCACCCAGAAGTGTTTTAGTTATTTTGGTTTTTCTCTCATATTCTTCTTAGTCTATAATCATACTTGTATCTCTCTGCTCTAACATTCCAAACTGAGGATGCTTAATGGATATGTACTGTATAACAGTTTTGGGCAGGAAATACAAAGATAGATATTAATTAGTGTATAGGCAGACTGTAAATGCTAAAAGCAGAATTTAGAATCGTAGAATTGTTTGTGTTGGAAGGGACCTTTAAAGGCCATCTAATCCAACCCCCTGCCATAAGCAGGGACACCTTCAACTAGGCCAGGTTGCTCAGAACCCCTATCAACCTGATTTGGAATTTTTCCAGGGATGGGGCATCTACCACCTCTGGGAACCTGGAGCAGTGTCTCACCATGCTCATTGTAAAAAAATTTTTCCTTATATCTAGTCTAAATCTTCCCTCTTTTAGTTTAAAGCCATTACCCCTTGTTGGATGGCAACAGGCCCTACTAAAAAGTTTGTCCCATCTTTGCTGTAGGCCCCCCTTAGGTACTGGAAAGGGCTATAAGGCCTCCCCGGACCTTCTCTTCTCCCGGTTGAACAATCCCAACTCAGTCAGCCTGTCCTCATAGCAAAGGTGCTCCAGCCCTCTGATCACCTTTGTGGCCTCTTCGGGACCCACTCCAACGGGTCCATGTCTTTCCTGTGCTCAGGATTTCAGAGCTGGAGACGCACTGCAGGGTGGTCTCACCAGAGCAGAGGAGCAAAATCAGCCTACCTTGACCTGCTGACCACACTGCTGGAGATGCAGCCCAGGATGCAGTTGGCTTTCTGGGCTGCCAGCGCACATTGCTGGCTCGTGTCCAGCTTTTCATCCACCAGAAGTGGATGTCAGAAGATTACAGAAGTCTAGATAAATGACATCTGTAGATCTTCCTTTGTCCACTGATGTAGTCGCTCCATCATAGAAGGTCACTAGGTTAGTCAGGCAGGACTTGCCCCTGGTGAAGCCATGCTGGCTGTCCCAAATCACCTCCCTGTCGTCCATGTGCCTTAGCATAGCTTCTAGGAGGATCTGTTCCATGATCTTCCCATGCACAGAGGTGAGGCTGACAGGTTGGTAGTTCCCAGGGTCCTTCTTTGTACCTTTTTTAAAAATGGGTGCAGTGTTTCCCTTTTTCCAGCCACCAGGGACTTCACCTGACAGCTGTGACTTTTCAAATATTATAAAGAGTGCCTTGGCAACTACATCTCTCCGGGCTCTGGGATGCTTCTTGTCAGGTCCCATAGAATTCTGTATGTTCAGGTTCCTTAGGTGTTCCTCAGGATGACAAACCTGATTTTTTTCTTGCGTTGGGAGGGACTTTGCTCCTGCAGTTCCTGCTTTGCAATCCATCCACTTAAGGGGTGTGGGAAAAGAAGTTATCAGTGAAGACTGAGGCAAAAAAGTTGAGTGCCTCAGCCTTCTCCTTGTCTGTTTTTACCAGTTTGCCAGTCTTGCTCATGGGGCGGGGAGGGGGACTATATGCTTTCTTTGATGTTCCTTTTCTGGCTGACATACCTGTCGAAGCTCTTCTTACTACTCTTTGCATCCCTTGCCAAGTTCAGCTCCAGCTGTGCCTTGCCCCTCCTGACCCTATCCCTACACAGCTGGGCAGCATCCCTATACTCTTCCCTGCCCCTTTTTCCACTGCCTGTACATCTCTTTCTTGCCGTTTAGTTTGACCGTCAGGTCTCAACTCAGCCATGCTGGTCTCCTGCCCTCCTTTGCTGATTTTTTACACCTGGGGATCAAGAGCTCTTGCATTCTATGGAAAGTGTCCTTAAAGGTCTGCCAGCTGTGTTCTGCTCGCTTGGACCCCCTGGAAAACTGTCCTCAGGGACTCTTCACTGCCTCCTTGAAGAGCTGGAAGTTTGCTTTCCTGAAATTCAGCATTCTGGCTTTACTCTTTTGCTGAACCATATGCCTCGGGAAATATTTAATCAGGATTAATAAAGGTTGCCTATTCTTGGAGAGAATACGATGAAACTAAAGGCTGTGAAAATACATGTTCTAGGAAGGTTACACATTTTTTTCCCACCTCTTTCAATTGAGAAGGTTCTCTTGAAGAAGGTCCATGTGGAGGTCTGTAATGCCTCCTGGGCAACACAATTTACGTTTTTATCATTCTTCATTGCTCAAAATTTCTTCTGACATTGATATAGCATGTTCAGAAGAAAGAGTAGCACCATAAAGTCTGGAGTGGTGTTGTTTGTAATAATAATCGCTATCATGTTGTTTCTCTCTGGTCTACATCATCTTTGTAACAGGAGATAACTGTTTTCCATCGCTTAATCCATCCCAAATACTTTCCTCAGTTCCTTTGCCCTTCCAAGAGAGAATCCCTGCAATTGGCAGAGGAGGATGGGTCAAACAGAGGCTAGTAGGTTGGAAACCGAATCTCAGGACTTGAGACTGGGAGAATTAACAACAACTTTGCAGTGAGGTCCAACTCTGAACTGGCTTTGTTTGTGATTATCAACACAGGCTACAAACTATTCATTACTTAAAGCAAGCCCGAAGGCGCTGATTTACTGGCAGACAGTTTACTGATATGATGTATTGCTTACCTGCAGGCCTGGTAGCCCTCTGACCGCAAAGAGATGATGTGCTCATTTCAGCAGACGAGCAATATGCAGTCATGCTGGAAAACCTGATGAATGTGCATCCAGCTGAGGCATCGCCAGCCTGGCTGCTCTCCCTCAGTGCTAATGCAGATCAGGTGCTTGGGAGAAGCTCTTAGGAGCACCAAATGTTGCACTAGTGAGGTGTAGACCTCAATTAACATGGAAATATAAATCATTGCCTTTTGCTACCACAGGAGATGAATATTCATGCCTGAGCAGCTCAGTTGTAAGTATCTGGAGTTGATGAGATGGTTGCATCTATCTGATAATCTCTTGACTTTCTTTGATACAGAATTTGAGAAACAGAGCCGCTGTCATTTTTCCTTCCTCCAATTTTGTCTCCTAAAATATGCATTACATGAAAATAGCAGAAATGGTTCCTTCAAGAGCTATTCAGTTGTTACCTTTCATTCCACATGCCTCCCATATTTAATATAAAATATTTTCCTATCCAGTACAAATAGAGGGATATGTACTCATGAGAGAATATATCTCTGAAGCCAATTGGTTGTCATTAAATGTATATTTACAGCTATCAAAGAAAAATATGAAATATCCTTCTTTGGATTTCATAATAATGTTTACCTCCATAAAAAAAGATGCTTTGTTTTTGTGAGGAAAAGGCTGGAAGAGCACACAATTTTACTCTGCATGCTGCATGTCAGTGTGGGCAAAATAACCCTATGCTTTCTGTGAACCATTTTTCTTCTGCAAATCTGGGACTTATCAATGGAGGAGAAAATGATTCTGTCTGTAACAAATTCATTGGGAGTCATGCTGCCACAGTCCTTGGGAACTGGAGAAAAAGAGGTCTGGAGCTTTAAAAATACAAAACCAAATGATCCACCTCCCCTAGACCACTGAAAAATAGTCTTTACTAGTAAAATAATGCCTTTGAATTGTGGAGTTCTGAGTCTCTTTGGCAGAAGATGACCTCAGAGGGAATAATTGTGGCAGTAAAATACACTTTAAGCTGAAATGCTAAAACAGTGAATGGCCAACAAGTGGGTTCAGCCCACTACTATTACCATTACTCTGTTCACACCTGGAAAACAAAATCTTTTGATGTCAGAGGGCTACGGATTAAGTCCCAGATGTTTTAAAACAGTTCTTGTGACTGATATAGATGGAAAAAAAAATCTATTTTGTGCTGCTTGAAATGATGCCATGTCAGTATATTTACTTTTAAAGTGGGGCAAAATGTAACTGTACAAAACAATTTGCCAGATAGATTTGCCAGAGTTCTTGGTGATATTTTATCCACAAGCCATATATTTCTTGGATATGGAGAACACATTATATTTAGAGAAAGGAGAAAAAAAAAAAGACTAGATTTCTAGGAAAACTGTACCCTCTCAATATTGTACAGTATATTTCATGGTCTTAGAGGAGGTAATTTTATAACTTTCAGTGCTGTACAGTAAAATCCTGGGATCTAGATGAAACAAATATCTAATAAGTGAAACTCTAATTATAGTAGCTTGTGGTTATCTTATTTGTTTTTATCACCATACCATGAGAAATTTAATTTAGTGTTAATTATAATTGTGTAATTTAAGATAATGAGCACTACACACAATCCAATTCATGCAACACTGAGAATGGGGTTTGCTAGTGTTATGAAGGTAAAAACGCCAAAGCAGAACTTAACTTTCTGTACAGATCTTTGTGCAAATTGTGACCTTTATTTGATCTTCCAGCTTTAGTTACAAAGTAAATGAAATGCGGTAGCTGTATGTTTAAAACTATACATATATATAGTTCTAAGGGACTATGAGTGTTTTTGAAAGAAAAGGAAAAGGTTGTTGAAAATGTAGCTGAAGGCTTACAGTCACATGTTTTAGAAGAATGAGTTATTGACAAATAGCAAAAATAGTTATTAAAAAACCTGTAGAAATCTTTAAACCCTGTACGCAATTTTTTTTTGAAGTAGGGAAGTAGCTAATCCTACAGTATTTTGCCAGAAAAATTGCCTTTTTTTTTAATTTCCTGAACAGCGAGGTAAGATAAAACCTTATTGCCCATCTAATAAATAATCTGGATGGAGAGAGCTGCTAATAATATGCAGTTCTACTTCTGTGTTGCTTCTGAATGTTCCCACTTTTTGTCTGGCTGAAATGTAGTTATGTTATATATTTGTAGATCTAACTGCTCTTCTTTGCTTCAAGCCTTGTACTGTTAAATTGGGTCATTGCATATAATGCATGTTGAAGAAGACAAGAGGGCTTGTTGTATTTACAGAAAAAGTTAGAAGCAGTATTTCATAGTATTACAGGAAACATATATTACACTTAAGAATTAGCACGTTTCCTTTGAATATGTTACTAGTAGCTCACAAAGAAAGTAGTGTATTCTCCTGGAATACATCTGCCTATATATGTAAATTCGATAAAGTTGTCTGAATATAACAGAAAGCAGACTGTAGCTCTAAGGTTCAATGGCTTGGTAGATCTTTGATTAGTGTTTTGCAACAGAATGTGTAAGTTTTGTCTTAATGTTTGAGATAATTTTACTTTTTTTTTTTGAGAGACAGAGAAACCAAAGTGAATTATTTTATAATATCAGTAGCCTATGCAGAAATAATTGTTCTAAAGGTTTCCCAAAGCTCCTTGACTCACTTGAAAAGCTGACAACAGGTCCTTAAGAGATCACATAACTTCTGATAATGGGATTTAGGCTTCTAGGTCACATGAAGTATTTTTTAAAAGTTTATTCTTGTCCTGATGATTAAACTGCCAGATAAAGTTGTAACTTCATTAATGATCAAGCTGTAAAACCCCAATTCAAAACACTGATTCTACACCTGAAAATGTGGAGCTGTGTAGCAGCCCCAAACCCTTGTGCTTTCTCTGTTCTTCTGTAATTTGTAAAAATGAACAGTTTCCCAGCCCTTAGACATGTCTGTTTCAGACTGAACCTGCAGTTATATAGTCTTTCCTGAACTACGGCTAATACATTTCGTACTGTCATGCCTCTGTTAGGCATTCCTTCTACTGCTTTTTTGCTGTAACAATAGGAATTGAGTATGTGAGAAAATACTTAGTGATTTTAGGGCATGCAAGAAAACATTGCTATTCATAAATACAATATTTTTGGTGAGAATTCATAAGCTGAAAGTATTTCATGTCAGCTCCGATGGTAGCATAAAAAGCAAGTTTTGTTTTTTTCTTAACTGGGAGCCCACGTGCTCTTTCTGCTTTTTTTTTCCTGGGTATGGTTCTGTATGTCTTTACTAGCTTTGAAAACACAATTGAAATCCAAAAATGTCCTGAATCTGGCATTAATTAATATTTTCATTACTGATTAGGATGAGAGCATCTGCATTATTTATCCGTGTAAACAAGATAGAAGAGACTGCAAGAACTGTAGAGGGTTAGGAACAGAATGAAAATTGGCCTTTACAATCTGAATGTGTAATCTAAAATAAGCACCATGTAATTCAGTAATTATTACACTTCAGTAAGAATAATCAAAGTTTTTGAGTACTAGTCAGTTGGACAGGTTTCTAACATGAGAGTTAAAGTTAAAATTTATCTTGTGGCTTATCTTTGGGGCTTTGAGCACCCTGGTCTTGTGGGACGTGTCCCTGCCCATGGTAGGGAGGTTGGACTAGATGGTCTTTAAGGTCCTTTCCAACTCTAATCAGTCTATGATTCTATGATCTTTTTTATTCCAGGATGTAATTTCTATGTACTAATGGGTAAATTCTTCAGAGACTTTGCATCTGTTGTTGCCTGCCATGGGGATTTAGTGTTTTGATGAAGAGATGCCTAGGATGTGACTCATTAGATTTCTGAGTCTGGTGCGACATTTATGAGGTTTTATGGTCTGATCTGATATCATTGAAGCTATAGAACTTTGTGGTGTAGTTTCTGCTTAAAAATCTATGTATCTAACTGAACTACAACATCTTATTCATAAGGACACTTGCTTCTGATTTATAGACTCTAAATTCATTAGATGAATATAATGAATGCATAAAAAGTAGCAGCTTTGGTCACAGAGGTTGTACCTTTGTGGTTTAAAGAAGCTCTTTGGTATCCTCTTTCTCATGACTAAGAGTGATGTTGAGTGAACAGCCTAGGCTTAAAACATGACTAAGAGAGAAGAATTTGCTTTTATATGATACCTGAGATCAGGGTGTCTCAATTAACAAGTAAGTGTATGCTGGTTTTAGAATTACGATGACCTACTATGCAAAGTATACGTACTTTATTTGTAAAAGTGATCATAGAGTGTGAGATTTGTAAGTATATAT
>NW_015090862.1:3564003-3671768 GCF_001431845.1 Calidris pugnax
CAGGAATATAACTCTGCTGATGTTACATTCCCGATGGAAAAAAAATTATTGAAGGAGTTCCTTTGCTGTGTGTTACACAGCAGAACAGGCTAAGGTTCTTGAATTGGTGCTGCTGAAACATTAAATGTGTGAGCGTCTGACAGCTCAGTCATTCCACAGATGGCTTCTAGTCTCAAGAACAAGGGCATTGGAGTAGAGGCCTTTCCTACAGCATTGATCTTTGTTGTTAAGTCACTTTTACTCTCTTCGACTGTCGTTACTTCCTAAATAGTGCAGTAAGTGTAATTTTCTTCAGAAGCACTTCTCCAGCACAGAAGGGCTATGGCTGTGTCCCACGGTGTCTGCATAGACACTCAAAGCACAGTAATGACAGAACTTTAATCTGGGAGCCTGACTTTGTAAGTGGTTTTGCCTATCTCAAATTATGCAAACTGTGAACATAAGAATGCCAAATAAGATCATGTAGCAGGTAATATATTTACTTGATCAGCTTTTCCCGTCTCTTTTGAGATCTATTGCAACACGAAACAAAGTGTGAGACTTGCATCGCTCTGTTTCTTGGTTGGGATGAGTCATTTCTCTGTTACTGGCAACTGACTGTCAGGTATTTACACCTAATTGGAAACAGCTAAACAAGGACATGGACGGAGGTGATCCTAGATCTATCTGTCTAGGTATATATGCATCAAATTTCTGGGTAAATACTTATATTACCTTCAAAGTTTCCAAGATACTGCAAAGGAGCTTTTATCCTGCGTTAAGTAGTTTTCCCTGTTAGCACTGAGAGTAGTGCAAAGGACAGATTCTTGGTGGGAAACCTGAGTTTAGTAGTTAGGTTCAGACTATACTAAGCAGCAAACAGTAGAAGTAAATGCAGGCTATCAAACTCTCCACTTAGATACAAATATTACAGCACACTCACTCTAATCAGAATAATGTACTTACCTGAGAACAGAACCCCGACCGAGGTGTTGCAGGTGGGTATGTCAGGGACACTTAGTCTTGGATCTACCATTCCTTACCAGAAACCTGTCCATCTGTCACCTGAGTATGTTCAATATCCCAGTAGCTTCTATTTTAAGCCTCAGAGCTGTTACATCGTCAATTCCAGAGAAAAGGAGGACAGACAGGTGCATTAAATAACATTGTGGTAATGGGAAAAGATTATTTTAGTATAAAGAAACATTGATTTAGCAAACTATAACTATAACTAAGCATAAAGAAATGAAATCACTTCCCATGTCTGTCTAAATAACTCTTTAGATCTTTGTCTTGGGAAGACACAGGTGAATCAAAGGAAAGGTAGAGTATGTAATTCCAACAGAAATAATGGTAGAATATACAACCTGTAGATAAAGTTCACATGCGGGAAAGAGTCAGCGAGTATCATGTGTTCATCAGTTCTACAAGTACAGCTGAGCTGGAGAGAAACTTCCTTTCAGCACAAATTACCAGAAATAACATATAATGTGGTAGTCTCTGAGAGAAGGCCACCAGGAGACTATTAAATAAAGTCAGGTTGATACAGTGTCTGCAGTTTGAATAGTTGAGGCTGTTTGCTGTTAAGAAATTGCCATTCAAAAGTAGTAACCTTTTCTTTGACTGTCAGTATCAGGGTGCCTGAGCATTTACAAGCTGAGGATTAAATTTAGAGATTGTGAGGTTAACTTGAAAATTTAGAATTTAAAATAAAAATCTCAGCTGAACAGCTGAGATGCTTTATATCAATTTTGTTTCTTCTCAGTAAGTGTTTCATGTTTGTTTTTTCAATAATCATGAAAACAAGACTTGAAACAAAACCATGGGAGTGTATGTCAATGCCACGTTATTTAGGGGAACCTCCAGGTCTGAGTGAGAGTTTGCCACAAGGATTTGGGCTTTATAAGATGTCTCTTCTGTGTTGAAACACTTGTGTGAAACAATTAATTTTTGAGCCATGTAGTTGAGGATGACGTTTAGTGGAAGAGGAACACTTGGAATGGCAGGTTCCATAGAAGCGAAGTGTTTCTTAGCAATAGACAGTTTTTTTTTTTTCAGGCTGCTTTATATGGATGCAGTATTTTAGGACCTCAGATATACAGAACTCATATCTATCTATTTATAATTGAAGCTTTCTTGCATGTTTGTGTTATGGTAGAGTTCCCCTGTTCTGTTCATTGCTAAATACTTGGCGGCAGAGTTTCGAATAAGCTAGGAAATGTTGTTTGCGCTCATATTAATAATTCTCTTCTGGGAGGCACCCAGAAGTGTTTTAGTTATTTTGGTTTTTCTCTCATATTCTTCTTAGTCTATAATCATACTTGTATCTCTCTGCTCTAACATTCCAAACTGAGGATGCTTAATGGATATGTACTGTATAACAGTTTTGGGCAGGAAATACAAAGATAGATATTAATTAGTGTATAGGCAGACTGTAAATGCTAAAAGCAGAATTTAGAATCGTAGAATTGTTTGTGTTGGAAGGGACCTTTAAAGGCCATCTAATCCAACCCCCTGCCATAAGCAGGGACACCTTCAACTAGGCCAGGTTGCTCAGAACCCCTATCAACCTGATTTGGAATTTTTCCAGGGATGGGGCATCTACCACCTCTGGGAACCTGGAGCAGTGTCTCACCATGCTCATTGTAAAAAAATTTTTCCTTATATCTAGTCTAAATCTTCCCTCTTTTAGTTTAAAGCCATTACCCCTTGTTGGATGGCAACAGGCCCTACTAAAAAGTTTGTCCCATCTTTGCTGTAGGCCCCCCTTAGGTACTGGAAAGGGCTATAAGGCCTCCCCGGACCTTCTCTTCTCCCGGTTGAACAATCCCAACTCAGTCAGCCTGTCCTCATAGCAAAGGTGCTCCAGCCCTCTGATCACCTTTGTGGCCTCTTCGGGACCCACTCCAACGGGTCCATGTCTTTCCTGTGCTCAGGATTTCAGAGCTGGAGACGCACTGCAGGGTGGTCTCACCAGAGCAGAGGAGCAAAATCAGCCTACCTTGACCTGCTGACCACACTGCTGGAGATGCAGCCCAGGATGCAGTTGGCTTTCTGGGCTGCCAGCGCACATTGCTGGCTCGTGTCCAGCTTTTCATCCACCAGAAGTGGATGTCAGAAGATTACAGAAGTCTAGATAAATGACATCTGTAGATCTTCCTTTGTCCACTGATGTAGTCGCTCCATCATAGAAGGTCACTAGGTTAGTCAGGCAGGACTTGCCCCTGGTGAAGCCATGCTGGCTGTCCCAAATCACCTCCCTGTCGTCCATGTGCCTTAGCATAGCTTCTAGGAGGATCTGTTCCATGATCTTCCCATGCACAGAGGTGAGGCTGACAGGTTGGTAGTTCCCAGGGTCCTTCTTTGTACCTTTTTTAAAAATGGGTGCAGTGTTTCCCTTTTTCCAGCCACCAGGGACTTCACCTGACAGCTGTGACTTTTCAAATATTATAAAGAGTGCCTTGGCAACTACATCTCTCCGGGCTCTGGGATGCTTCTTGTCAGGTCCCATAGAATTCTGTATGTTCAGGTTCCTTAGGTGTTCCTCAGGATGACAAACCTGATTTTTTTCTTGCGTTGGGAGGGACTTTGCTCCTGCAGTTCCTGCTTTGCAATCCATCCACTTAAGGGGTGTGGGAAAAGAAGTTATCAGTGAAGACTGAGGCAAAAAAGTTGAGTGCCTCAGCCTTCTCCTTGTCTGTTTTTACCAGTTTGCCAGTCTTGCTCATGGGGCGGGGAGGGGGACTATATGCTTTCTTTGATGTTCCTTTTCTGGCTGACATACCTGTCGAAGCTCTTCTTACTACTCTTTGCATCCCTTGCCAAGTTCAGCTCCAGCTGTGCCTTGCCCCTCCTGACCCTATCCCTACACAGCTGGGCAGCATCCCTATACTCTTCCCTGCCCCTTTTTCCACTGCCTGTACATCTCTTTCTTGCCGTTTAGTTTGACCGTCAGGTCTCAACTCAGCCATGCTGGTCTCCTGCCCTCCTTTGCTGATTTTTTACACCTGGGGATCAAGAGCTCTTGCATTCTATGGAAAGTGTCCATAAAGGTCTGCCAGCTGTGTTCTGCTCGCTTGGACCCCCTGGAAAACTGTCCTCAGGGACTCTTCACTGCCTCCTTGAAGAGCTGGAAGTTTGCTTTCCTGAAATTCAGCATTCTGGCTTTACTCTTTTGCTGAACCATATGCCTCGGGAAATATTTAATCAGGATTAATAAAGGTTGCCTATTCTTGGAGAGAATACGATGAAACTAAAGGCTGTGAAAATACATGTTCTAGGAAGGTTACACATTTTTTTCCCACCTCTTTCAATTGAGAAGGTTCTCTTGAAGAAGGTCCATGTGGAGGTCTGTAATGCCTCCTGGGCAACACAATTTACGTTTTTATCATTCTTCATTGCTCAAAATTTCTTCTGACATTGATATAGCATGTTCAGAAGAAAGAGTAGCACCATAAAGTCTGGAGTGGTGTTGTTTGTAATAATAATCGCTATCATGTTGTTTCTCTCTGGTCTACATCATCTTTGTAACAGGAGATAACTGTTTTCCATCGCTTAATCCATCCCAAATACTTTCCTCAGTTCCTTTGCCCTTCCAAGAGAGAATCCCTGCAATTGGCAGAGGAGGATGGGTCAAACAGAGGCTAGTAGGTTGGAAACCGAATCTCAGGACTTGAGACTGGGAGAATTAACAACAACTTTGCAGTGAGGTCCAACTCTGAACTGGCTTTGTTTGTGATTATCAACACAGGCTACAAACTATTCATTACTTAAAGCAAGCCCGAAGGCGCTGATTTACTGGCAGACAGTTTACTGATATGATGTATTGCTTACCTGCAGGCCTGGTAGCCCTCTGACCGCAAAGAGATGATGTGCTCATTTCAGCAGACGAGCAATATGCAGTCATGCTGGAAAACCTGATGAATGTGCATCCAGCTGAGGCGTCGCCAGCCTGGCTGCTCTCCCTCAGTGCTAATGCAGATCAGGTGCTTGGGAGAAGCTCTTAGGAGCACCAAATGTTGCACTAGTGAGGTGTAGACCTCAATTAACATGGAAATATAAATCATTGCCTTTTGCTACCACAGGAGATGAATATTCATGCCTGAGCAGCTCAGTTGTAAGTATCTGGAGTTGATGAGATGGTTGCATCTATCTGATAATCTCTTGACTTTCTTTGATACAGAATTTGAGAAACAGAGCCGCTGTCATTTTTCCTTCCTCCAATTTTGTCTCCTAAAATATGCATTACATGAAAATAGCAGAAATGGTTCCTTCAAGAGCTATTCAGTTGTTACCTTTCATTCCACATGCCTCCCATATTTAATATAAAATATTTTCCTATCCAGTACAAATAGAGGGATATGTACTCATGAGAGAATATATCTCTGAAGCCAATTGGTTGTCATTAAATGTATATTTACAGCTATCAAAGAAAAATATGAAATATCCTTCTTTGGATTTCATAATAATGTTTACCTCCATAAAAAAAGATGCTTTGTTTTTGTGAGGAAAAGGCTGGAAGAGCACACAATTTTACTCTGCATGCTGCATGTCAGTGTGGGCAAAATAACCCTATGCTTTCTGTGAACCATTTTTCTTCTGCAAATCTGGGACTTATCAATGGAGGAGAAAATGATTCTGTCTGTAACAAATTCATTGGGAGTCATGCTGCCACAGTCCTTGGGAACTGGAGAAAAAGAGGTCTGGAGCTTTAAAAATACAAAACCAAATGATCCACCTCCCCTAGACCACTGAAAAATAGTCTTTACTAGTAAAATAATGCCTTTGAATTGTGGAGTTCTGAGTCTCTTTGGCAGAAGATGACCTCAGAGGGAATAATTGTGGCAGTAAAATACACTTTAAGCTGAAATGCTAAAACAGTGAATGGCCAACAAGTGGGTTCAGCCCACTACTATTACCATTACTCTGTTCACACCTGGAAAACAAAATCTTTTGATGTCAGAGGGCTACGGATTAAGTCCCAGATGTTTTAAAACAGTTCTTGTGACTGATATAGATGGAAAAAAAAAATCTATTTTGTGCTGCTTGAAATGATGCCATGTCAGTATATTTACTTTTAAAGTGGGGCAAAATGTAACTGTACAAAACAATTTGCCAGATAGATTTGCCAGAGTTCTTGGTGATATTTTATCCACAAGCCATATATTTCTTGGATATGGAGAACACATTATATTTAGAGAAAGGAGAAAAAAAAAAAGACTAGATTTCTAGGAAAACTGTACCCTCTCAATATTGTACAGTATATTTCATGGTCTTAGAGGAGGTAATTTTATAACTTTCAGTGCTGTACAGTAAAATCCTGGGATCTAGATGAAACAAATATCTAATAAGTGAAACTCTAATTATAGTAGCTTGTGGTTATCTTATTTGTTTTTATCACCATACCATGAGAAATTTCATTTAGTGTTAATTATAATTGTGTAATTTAAGATAATGAGCACTACACACAATCCAATTCATGCAACACTGAGAATGGGGTTTGCTAGTGTTATGAAGGTAAAAACGCCAAAGCAGAACTTAACTTTCTGTACAGATCTTTGTGCAAATTGTGACCTTTATTTGATCTTCCAGCTTTAGTTACAAAGTAAATGAAATGCGGTAGCTGTATGTTTAAAACTATACATATATATAGTTCTAAGGGACTATGAGTGTTTTTGAAAGAAAAGGAAAAGGTTGTTGAAAATGTAGCTGAAGGCTTACAGTCACATGTTTTAGAAGAATGAGTTATTGACAAATAGCAAAAATAGTTATTAAAAAACCTGTAGAAATCTTTAAACCCTGTACTTCCTGTAGGGAAGTAGCTAATCCTACAGTATTTTGGCAATTTTTTTTTGAAGTAGGGAAGTAGCTAATCCTACAGTATTTTGCCAGAAAAATTGCCTTTTTTTTTAATTTCCTGAACAGCGAGGTAAGATAAAACCTTATTGCCCATCTAATAAATAATCTGGATGGAGAGAGCTGCTAATAATATGCAGTTCTACTTCTGTGTTGCTTCTGAATGTTCCCACTTTTTGTCTGGCTGAAATGTAGTTATGTTATATATTTGTAGATCTAACTGCTCTTCTTTGCTTCAAGCCTTGTACTGTTAAATTGGGTCATTGCATATAATGCATGTTGAAGAAGACAAGAGGGCTTGTTGTATTTACAGAAAAAGTTAGAAGCAGTATTTCATAGTATTACAGGAAACATATATTACACTTAAGAATTAGCACGTTTCCTTTGAATATGTTACTAGTAGCTCACAAAGAAAGTAGTGTATTCTCCTGGAATACATCTGCCTATATATGTAAATTCGATAAAGTTGTCTGAATATAACAGAAAGCAGACTGTAGCTCTAAGGTTCAATGGCTTGGTAGATCTTTGATTAGTGTTTTGCAACAGAATGTGTAAGTTTTGTCTTAATGTTTGAGATAATTTTACTTTTTTTTTTTGAGAGACAGAGAAACCAAAGTGAATTATTTTATAATATCAGTAGCCTATGCAGAAATAATTGTTTTAAAAGTTTCCCAAAGCTCCTTGACTCACTTGAAAAGCTGACAACAGGTCCTTAAGAGATCACATAACTTCTGATAATGGGATTTAGGCTTCTAGGTCACATGAAGTATTTTTTAAAAGTTTATTCTTGTCCTGATGATTAAACTGCCAGATAAAGTTGTAACTTCATTAATGATCAAGCTGTAAAACCCCAATTCAAAACACTGATTCTACACCTGAAAATGTGGAGCTGTGTAGCAGCCCCAAACCCTTGTGCTTTCTCTGTTCTTCTGTAATTTGTAAAAATGAACAGTTTCCCAGCCCTTAGACATGTCTGTTTCAGACTGAACCTGCAGTTATATAGTCTTTCCTGAACTACGGCTAATACATTTCGTACTGTCATGCCTCTGTTAGGCATTCCTTCTACTGCTTTTTTGCTGTAACAATAGGAATTGAGTATGTGAGAAAATACTTAGTGATTTTAGGGCATGCAAGAAAACATTGCTATTCATAAATACAATATTTTTGGTGAGAATTCATAAGCTGAAAGTATTTCATGTCAGCTCCGATGGTAGCATAAAAAGCAAGTTTTGTTTTTTTCTTAACTGGGAGCCCACGTGCTCTTTCTGCTTTTTTTTTCCTGGGTATGGTTCTGTATGTCTTTACTAGCTTTGAAAACACAATTGAAATCCAAAAATGTCCTGAATCTGGCATTAATTAATATTTTCATTACTGATTAGGATGAGAGCATCTGCATTATTTATCCGTGTAAACAAGATAGAAGAGACTGCAAGAACTGTAGAGGGTTAGGAACAGAATGAAAATTGGCCTTTACAATCTGAATGTGTAATCTAAAATAAGCACCATGTAATTCAGTAATTATTACACTTCAGTAAGAATAATCAAAGTTTTTGAGTACTAGTCAGTTGGACAGGTTTCTAACATGAGAGTTAAAGTTAAAATTTATCTTGTGGCTTATCTTTGGGGCTTTGAGCACCCTGGTCTTGTGGGACGTGTCCCTGCCCATGGTAGGGAGGTTGGACTAGATGGTCTTTAAGGTCCTTTCCAACTCTAATCAGTCTATGATTCTATGATCTTTTTTATTCCAGGATGTAATTTCTATGTACTAATGGGTAAATTCTTCAGAGACTTTGCATCTGTTGTTGCCTGCCATGGGGATTTAGTGTTTTGATGAAGAGATGCCTAGGATGTGACTCATTAGATTTCTGAGTCTGGTGCGACATTTATGAGGTTTTATGGTCTGATCTGATATCATTGAAGCTATAGAACTTTGTGGTGTAGTTTCTGCTTAAAAATCTATGTATCTAACTGAACTACAACATCTTATTCATAAGGACACTTGCTTCTGATTTATAGACTCTAAATTCATTAGATGAATATAATGAATGCATAAAAAGTAGCAGCTTTGGTCACAGAGGTTGTACCTTTGTGGTTTAAAGAAGCTCTTTGGTATCCTCTTTCTCATGACTAAGAGTGATGTTGAGTGAACAGCCTAGGCTTAAAACATGACTAAGAGAGAAGAATTTGCTTTTATATGATACCTGAGATCAGGGTGTCTCAATTAACAAGTAAGTGTATGCTGGTTTTAGAATTACGATGACCTACTATGCAAAGTATACGTACTTTATTTGTAAAAGTGATCATAGAGTGTGAGATTTGTAAGTATATATGTACTTATTTTGATAGAACTTGCTTCTGTTTTTTTGAGTTTTATAAATTTTTCCTGTGACATAAAGCTCCTGTTGGCCTCTGGTAACGAGGCCACAGGTGGCTTCAGAGACCTATCTATGGAAGTTGGGTTACAGAACCAAGGCCAGGGTGGAGAAGATGCTAATACCGTTGAACAAACTGGCACACAAAGTATTTTATATGTCCAGAATTACCAACAATGTTCAGTGTAGCAGGTGTTTGGGGAAAAAAAGTCTTCTTTCTTAGCATCATAAGTTAAGACAGTTGTTAAATGTCATGCTTGGCTTCAGAGCTTATACGCGATCACTGAAGATGAGTATCTGCCTTAAATAAAGGAGTAGGTCATTAATCTTTTGAGAGCTGTTCATGCAATCTTTGCAAATACAGAGGCCTTGAGGATAACATAATTTCAACAGCAGAGCCTGCTAGCTCTTGTGTGTCAGTGTGTTGCTAGTCGGAAGAGAATGATAGCGTATTAATAAACATGCATGCTTCTGAGCTGAATTGTCACCAATCTGTTTAAAATATTTTAGTTGCCCTTCTTGGATCTTAGGAGGTAATTTCATTAACAGTAAAGATCTGTATCTGAAAAGATGCAGTAACAGTGCCAGGAACTGAATTAATATGCCATGGGAGCTTTCCTAATGAAATTAATATGGCATTTATAACCTTTTTAGAGAGGCTTTTCACCAATTACAGCATAAAATGAACTCCCAGGGGACGAAGATGCTCTTTTTTTGCCTAAGCGTTTATACTACTGCCTGCTCCCTTTCATGATACGTGAAATGGAAATCGTGAAACAAAATGTAATTCATTGATACCTTTCTGTGGATTCATAACTTTTTAAGTGTTTATTTTTTTTTTTAATTTGGTAGGCTGGGTTTTCCTGTGAGGTAGCGGCAACTAGCTGTATGAAATTAATTTTTCTTTTGAAATAATGTGTTTTCCACTTTCTACCAAAATGGTTCTGTGATTACAATGCAAAACTTCACCTTGAGGCCTGCAGTTACAAAGTTGAATTGTGTATATGTTTTCTGGTTTAGTGGAGTTGAATTTCATCTTTTCTTTTCATAAGGTAGGCCACAGCATGCTGAAGAGAGCTAGCAGGAAACTGAGTATTACAGCTGTCCAAGGTGAGACAGGGCTAAAACCAGCATGTAGTGGAGCTACAAACTGGGGTTTATTTGAGAACCAACAAGTCTTCAGCTTTTACCACACTCAGCTCCCTTTGCGTACTCACCTGCTCTGCTGCCAGTGCTGCCTTCACTCAGTCTGGAAGTCCCATCCCAGTTGGGCAATCATGACTCGCTTGGGAAGGCTGGGGAGAAAGTTGTGTTGGTTTATGCTGTGCATCTCCTTGTAGTTGCTGATCCTGGACACAGCTGGCCAGGGTCCCTGGGCATCCACGGCATTCACTTGTCTCCACACAGCTCTGACCGCCATGATTTTCCCTCATTTCCAGAGTCTCCTCTCCATTCATGATCTGCTGCCTTCTTTCCTGGCCTCTTCTGCTACTACTTTCTGGGAACCTGTGTTTTTGGCACCCAAAGTCCTGCTTTCCCTCAATTCAAGTAGGCAGTGTGCAGAACCACAATGTGTGAGCAGCCTTTGAATTGCATGTTCTGCCTCTGTGTTAATTGGGGGATTCAGAATGTGACCCTTTGGTTTAGTCTAGGTATTATCAAAGCTTACAAGCAGCCCACACAGACTGCAGCCAGCAAGTACCAGTCTTCTCCTTGAGAGTTCAAAATTCAGTTTCAGACATTCACCCTCAGATCATACGCCCAAACATACGCCCAATTATCTGCTGCCTGTTGGCATTTGCAGTTGAAGCTATTCTTTTCACTATGACAGCAGCTAATGTACTTATGCCAAAAGCCATGTTTCGTGCCACTAGGAAAACCTTCATTCACCTCGTCATCGTCTCTGATCTTGAGGAATATGAATATCTAGCTTTTGCATCTTTCTCATAGGAACTGAGTTTCTGAGATTACTTGTTAGGGAAGGTATCCAAATCTGGATTGGTGCTTAAACAGGAGGGAGAGGGTGTTTATATCTCTCGTGACCATTTCAGGGTTTACTCTATTTGGAGGTCTTGTCCAATATGAGAACTTTCACATGCTCTAGTACTTCATGTGACAAATTCCAGCTAATTTTACAGTCCTTTAATCATGCAAAAGCCCCCCCTATTGACTATATGTGTAGAAACACACAGGTAAAACTTAAGGAAGGTGGCCTAATAGTAGCAAAAAAATGTTTTTGTTCTTATTGTGGATTTTGTTTATTTTGTTTTAACTTTTCATCTAGCTTTTTGTTGATGAGCTTTTATTTTGATGCTTCCTGAACATTTAATGAGAGGGTGTCCCTTGCTGGGTTGAGGAAGGGTCAAGTTCCCCCTCACTTCTTGCAGTTGGCAATCTAGCTGGCTGTCATATCTGGATGGAACTGGCCTCAGAAAGCATTTTGCGGGGTTCAAGGTCCAGAAGCATTGCTTGTGCATCTCACTCTTAGCATTCCAAAACTTTTTTCTAGGATTAAAGTGCTGGTATATTTGAAATAAATGCTAACAGACTTTCTTACATTGCCTTGTAGAAGCAATGCAGTACTTTTTCTGGTTATTATTTCTGCATTTCAGCATATGTAGAGGAGAAAACATTTGGAATAGGAAGAGCAGCTTCAGAGATGAGGAAACTTCTTAATTTTTCTCATGCCATAGGCCCTTTGAGGAGCAGATATTCATCTCTTGCTCTTTGCTTGCACTGTTTCTGCAGCTTTTGGTTCTGCTGATTTACATGCTTTATCTGCACCTCCAGTGTTCCCAAGAGAAAACAATATGGAGTCTGGTTGTTTCTTCTGTTAGTTTAGCATCCTTTCTGCTGCTGAGTATCAAATTTTATTAAGAATGTTTCGGCCTGCTCCAAGAACTGCATTGCTGACTGAAACCGAAGAAATAGTTGCAGAATCTCTGCTTACCACAGTGCTGATCAAAAGCACCTTGGCTGTTTGATCTGGGAGGAAATCACAAAGTACTTCTTGGGCAGTATGCTCTCCTTCCATGGCAGAACCAAAAGAGATCTCCTCATATTTTTTTAAATTTTAATTTAATCAATTAGAGAAAATGGGTCAGGAAACCTTGGAGAAGTAAAATATCACCCTTTATGCAAAGATCAAACACACAGTCTAGATGATATGGCTTCTCTGTATTTGTGGCAGAGAAGGATGTTTGCGACGCAGAGGTTTATAGACTATTAGGACAGAATAAATATACTTATGTGTGTATATGCATATATTTATATGGAAGATTTTGGAGGCAATGAGGTTTTTAGGGAGTGAATGATGCAGGGTGTGTATATGCATATATTTACATGGAAGATTTTGGAGGCAATGAGGTTTTTAGGGAGTGAATGATGCAGGGCTTTTTTATGGTCTTTGGTGTTGGTTTTCTTTGGATTTGTTTGGATTTGTTCTAATGTTGCACCATGGGTGTTTTATTTTAGGGGTTTTCTTGGTTGTTGGTTTTGGTGTTGTTTTTTGTTGTTTTTTTGGTTTTTTTTCTTTTCTACAAAAGCATACTGCACTCGTAGAACTGCAGTGTTCTGGTATGAGTGCCATAATCATCTTCCAGTTTCTCCCCAAAATCTCAAACCATTTTTCATGTGAGATATTTTCAGTGTGGATTACCAGACTGCCAAGCAACATAGGGGCTATTTATTGTTCCAAATAAACAGTATCATGACTGTTAGCAAAATGCAGATTTAGCGGCTATTGTACATTGTTTATCTTGGTTGTGGTAAAGCATCTAAATGCTAGGTTTTTTAAATGTTTTGGTGCCAATGAATTTTTGCTTAGGATTTATGTACAATCTTGGAAATAAAGAAATAGCCAGAATCTGTCGACAGCTACAGCTGTACCAAAATGTTTTATTGATTTGCTGTTCAGTTGCAGGAAGTCTGAAAACTGTGGGCTATAGTAGTTGCTTGTCTGGACTTCTTTAGTTAAAATGAGAGAATGTATTTACAGTAGCTACTTACTAATGGCAAGTTGAATACTTTCTAGATGTTTGGGAAAATTTAGTGCATTAAACAAAATGCTTGATGAAAATCAAGCCCCATAATTTTACACTTTCACTTCTTTCTGTCATCCTGGAAAGACAAAGAAACTAGCCTACATGTAACCATATCCCCTGTGAAACTACTTGCTTTTTCATCAGGTGATGGGAAAGGGCCTTTGCATAATACAAGTGCAGTGCACTCCACTCAAGTTGCCTTTTTTTCTTTTCCCCTTTGGTTTTTTTTTTTTTTTTCCCCCCCTGTTGGGGAAAGAAATTTCTTGAGCAGCAAGAAAGCTGTTGAAGTTACAGAACCTGTATTCTTACAAAGGTGAATTTTGCATTCTTTTGAATAGGGAAATACACTGTTTATTGTAAAGATCATTAGCACTAAGGATTGGCAATTTAATTGACAAAAAACCCGACCTCATTATTTTGTTCATATATATGACCTAGGATGAAAACAACTTCATAGTTGCAAGATGTAATTGAACTGTCAGAGATGGCCTGTCTTTCTACACGGTGGTGAATCTCACATACACAAAACTACGTGATGTTTCTTGTAGCAAACCTGGCACTGGAAAGGGAATTAGGGTCCTGCTGAGTGACTATGTGGTTATTGGCTTATCATTTAAGATCTCTTATTATTAAAATGTTTCCTGCCTCATAAAGAATATTTGTAAAATGATCTTATGATAATCACCATCTTGACTGATCCATCAGGTGCTGAAGTGCAGATATGGAATACCAACAGCATGTCTCTCCTCTGCTTGAGCTACAGAGTCAGGTGCTGTAGCCAGGATATGTAATAGTTCAGCATCTTCTAACAGCAGGTAAAACACACAGTGAGCCACTGTTTTGATGTGTGTAGCAGAGACGGGAAGTCCCCAATAGATTTCTCACCTAATTGTGGATGTCATCTTTCTCATCTGTCACTGAGGCTGCTTCTTGCTTGCTCAGGAAAGACAAGAAAGTGCTTTCTATTTCGTCGTTCTATTAAAAATTTCTCAAAAGACTGAGAAGAGAGTTGAGTTTAAAAAAAAAAAAAAGAAAAAGCTTCTTTAAAATTTTCTTCAAAATTTCTTTGGAACTGGGTGCTTTGTCAATGTCCACATCTTATTAACCTGTCTATGCACGTTCCAGCAGTGGCGGTTCTACAACTTCCAGTCATTCTCAACTGTAGTTTACTGAATATTTGGAGGATTAACACTCAGATTTGGTATTGTACCTTATTCTTCACTTAATAGAACACTTAACTGGGGAGTAAGGGAATGTATAGGGGATAATTGCCAAACTTATAAAAACTGGAAGGGAACAGCTGCTTAATACATGTTTTAATCAGTTGTACTACTGTCCACAGTAAATGAAGAATCTAACTTGGTTAGCCTGAACAAGCACACCCTGTTATTTCTGGAAGAAGGTTTTGATACTGAGAATACTATAAGACTCCTGTGTCTGAAGCAAAATTTTTCATTTTGGGAAAATTGATGTGTGGAGTTCAGAAAATGATCATATGTTAAACCTGTGCCCTTAAACGCACATGAGTTCTATATGTAAACAGTGATTTGTTTTTTCATACAACTGAGTAACTAAGCCGTCTCTTAAATTAACTGGAAGCTACAGATGGTTGACCCCTTAGATAGTCCATTTTAATTTTAGACACCTAAATTTAGACTTCGCGCTCTCATTTAGGGCATTAGGTTTGAAAGATCTTGACTGGAACCCAGGAGCTTCACCCTGTCCCTACTTATGTTACGATCATCTCACTGAGCTTCTCCCTCCCACTGACATTAATAGCACTTCTTTCTGTCTTGAGATGGTCTCAAATTGCTTTATTCATTTTTCACTCATTTTGCTTCAGAAAGTACATGTTGCAGTTCCTGTTATTTAAAGCAGAATCTGAATCAGATATGGAATGCAGAGAGTTTCCTCTCTTATAATCAGAAATTTACAACTGGCTGCTGTAAGTCAAGCTTACTGTGGATCTCTATTCAGCTATGCCAACATTTCCAATCCTAAAACTGATTAATCATGGGGGAAATGGGAAAGGGAAAACAGGAATGGGAATTGTGAGTAAAACTGAAAATCCATTGGAATTCTTCCTTTTACTTCAGGCAACTAAAGCAATTTACTTGCTTTGATTGTTTTAACTTAAAAAGTTACTCTCCCAAGTGAGATGTTTGTGCTGGTTTTTTGTGTTTTTCTTTTTTTTTTTTTTCTTTGTCATGACTAACAGATTTCTTGTGTGGTGACCATTGCAGTGTTGGAAGGAAATTGGTCCAAGTGCTGCAACTGAGTCTGAGGGGACACTGCATAAAAGCCATAAAGTCTTCAAAAATCAACTAAGCTGTAAAATTGAACTAATAAATCTCTTTAGATGGGGCAGTTTATTAGGTATATATCAAGCTGGACAGAAGGGGTTTTGAGGTAAAAGCCTGAACAATATATGATAAAAGTAAGGTGTGAAAATTTTTGTATCAAGAAGAACATGGTTAATAAAAAATAAAAATATGATATTATATACTTAGTTTTGATATTCTCTAAATTTTCAAAATTATGCAAAGAAAGATTGCTCATTAGGTTTGTTTTGGAGTTAACTTGCGTGTTCCCATCACTGCCTGAATTATAAGGTAAAAGTTACGGTATGTTGTGAATCTTTTAGATTTCACAATCAAGAGAACTTCTGCAAATAAAAGAGGGAGTTACTACATGTATTCAGAGGTGAGACTGACAGACAGAGATACTTGGGTTTGAAAGAAAAAATAGTCTTTGATAGACTCAGTTTTACCTGATGGCTAAGCACAATTGCATACTCAACCTGTTACTGCAATTCCCTGTTGGAATCATATCCAGCACATTCTGTGTGGATGGTAGAACACCACATTCTGTGCTGGATGGTATTAAAATTGGACCAAGGCAGCTTTATGAAAAAGTAGTAGTTTTCAATGAGATAGACAAATGTGGACAACAGTCTGCCAGCCCGATTTCTGGGATGGGGTATACTGCAGCCACGTACTGGAATTCCAAAATACATTGGGTATGCTAATCTATGACATTGTTCCTAGTATACCGCAAAAATAGTGTTTGAAGTGGCACTGTATTCCTTTAATCACTATCCTTTATTCTCAGCAGCTCAGTGGAATTAAGCTTTGGGCCAGACAGTGACAGTGGCTAGAAACCATTTGTATGAGCTTTACGGAAAGCAGCTATCGCGATGCGTCCTTTCATTTTTACATGTAATTTGGGAAGAGGGTAGTGTTACTTTCCAGTGCTGAGGAGAAAGTAATATATATTTCATGAACCATTGCTGTTTCACGTTTCAGTGCTATCCAAGAGCAAATGTCAGCAAAGCCTGTTGTCCCCTGCCTCCCAGAAGCCGTAAGAAAGCTCAGGAGTCCCAGTCCTCTCAGAAATTTCTGTCACTAATACACTCATTTTTTATTTTACGTATCAAAGGCTGTACAGCAACTCTGCATAGTCATTAAGGCCCAAAATACAGAGATCAAAGTATTTGATGTTTCACGAGCCTTCTCTTGGGCAAGGCCCCCAAATGAAACAGCAGACTTGTACCAGAAAAATGAAAGTGTAAGCAAGTGTATCGCTATGGGCCTCTAGGCATATTCTGATGAACACAGTCACCGTGCGTTTCCCAAATCCTTAGAGAAGGCAGACAGTAAAAAACATGCTAGCAGCTCGTGAGGAATAAAGCTTGCTTTTTTTTTTTTTAATCACTGGTACAATTTTTAGTTCTTCCAGAGTATGAGAAGCAGTAGAGTTGTTAAAAGTTCCAGCTTTTTATTTTTTATTTTGTCATAGTTCTGATGACTATTTTCTTTTTGGTAAAAATATTTCACTTTTCTACCTTTTAGAACATCCAAAGGAGCTTGACTTACATGATTGGGTATAAGTGTTTATCTAAGGAATATATACTTCTATCTAACCAGAAATATCAGGAATGACTAGAGATATTAGATGGCGGATGGAATATACAATGTGGCTTGTAGTCCAGATAATGGAATAAATAGTTTATGTAGAAAATTAGGACACGATAAACAAAAGTTCATGGTGTACATTTCTTATATATTTCACATTTTGTGTGGGTGCATTAAGACTAGTTTTAAATAGTTTACCTCTTTCAGTAGGCCAGATCATACACTCTGAAATACTGAGAACGTAAGGTTTTTGAATTGTTTTGATTGGTGTGTTTTTACTATAGTGAGAGCTGTTGAGTTTGATGAGATGTCTTTCTGAAAAACAATCAACTTTGCTATAGGAGATTCCATGTAATGGAGAATGAAATTTGATAGTTAATGCTCAGAGTTTAAAATGCTGTGGGTTAGAATGAGAGTTGAATTCAACAGATATCCAAGTGAAAAATCTCTAAATCAAAGTAATTACAAAATGTGAACCCAACTACAATATTTTGTACGCTAGGTTTGTGAAAGGATGCCATACAAAAGTAGTAGTAAAATGTATTCATGACAATGGGAAACAGATACTTCAAATCTAGAAGTGTCCATATGTGATTGAATACTTTACCATCTCTTTCTCTATAGGTTTCAAAACCTTTCATTGATTGTGAAAATGAGCTCTTGCTTGGCATGTCATCCAGTTAATTTTAAAATTAATTATATTATTCAAATAAGCATCATATTGTATTATGATAGTTTAGGCTGAGAGTTTGAGACTGAAAGTCCAGTAAATTCTATCCAATGTCTGTACTGCAATCTGTGCAACTGGGTAGTTATAGGTGGTGTACAAATCTGATCATTAAATGATAACAGACTTATTGCTAAAAAGATTGCTCATCTGTCAGAAATTATTGTTTGATTTTTTTCTTAGTACACATGTACCGTGTTTGGGGGTGGTTTTGCTGTGGGTGTCTGTGGTTTTGATTGATGAGCTAAGCTGTTTCTTCAGGTACTGAAGCAAATAACTATTGATGTAATACTCGAGAAATTGCAGTTCCTGGAGAGGGAGGCAGGGAGAGATTCTGCTTCCACAGAAGCTCCTGCTCTCTGAAAGTGGGGTTTGCTTTTGCTCAGGAGCTCTTGTTAAACAAACAAGTATGGCTTTCCACTGCCAGGTCTGCACTTGGAATTGTCTCTCTCCAAAAGCTGAGCTACAGCTGTGGTCAGTGAAAGATATACCTAATACGAAAGCAAAAATATTGAGCTTTGGGGACTTCAAAATTTGCTACCTAGTGAAATATTTATATTACTGCAGTAGTTATTAATTTATTTTATTAAATTGATTTAGTAGCTGTTGTGTTGCAAGAAGTTTCTCTATTTCTTTCTCTTTCCAGGAAATAGATTGAGGATTTCCTGTAAATAATAATGTTATTTCTGATAACTTTCATGTAATTTGACATTTTCTTCTCCCTTGCTCTTTTGCTTCCTGTATCTCAGAAGCATTATCTGTCTTCTCAATAATTTGATTGATTGAACAAAGGCCAAGAGGCTTTTGGGTCTGTATGTTGGTAACTTGGTTTGCCAGCTATCTTCCAGTAGTACTTGCACCTCTGGCAATATGTTCTCTGACTGATTCTGTATGAATTACTGGTTCACCAAGGCAGCAACTTCATTTCTTTCTCTAGCTATTTTAGTGTTAATTTTAGAAGGTGTTTTCTTATCTTCAAGCTTGAAACATATTGGCAGCTAATACCTCTCTAAATGAAAAAGCAGGAAAAATTAGAACACGGCAAAGAACGGTGCTGGAGCCCAGCCTATTATTTTGTGGAACATCAAAGTCTAAACAGCTTTTGACGTGTTTTCTTCCTGAAGGTGAGGGAAAAAAAGGCTTCTGCGGAGGGGTTAAATAGCTAATGCTGTATATTTCCAAGGTTTTGAACAAAGGATCAAATTAGGTATTTGAGTCACTAGAAGACTCCCTGTTATTTCTTTCCCAACCTCCCATGTGTACATATACACAGCCTTCTCAGGGTACAGTCCACTTGTTCCTTACTGGGCACCTTATTATTTATGCAAATTTTACTAGAGCTGGGTTTCCTTGCAGTCATTAACTTATTAATATTTGTGGAATATTTATCACATAGTCCAATTATCATATAAAGGAAAATAATTTAAATAATCCCCTCTATGAGCTGCAATCATGGAATACCAAACCACAGGTTTCCCTCCAGGATTAGTAACAGTTAATGTCACCGCTCTCCCAGCCTGCCTTGTCCACTGTTAGAGAAACAACTGATTCTGTCAGTTACAGTACCATACACTAAATATTTTTATATTACTTAGACACTGGAAAAATCCTGTTGAACTTACGTGGTCAGTTCAACAAAAGGTTGCCTACTTGCAAAAATACTCATTGCTTTGACAGCGTCTGTGGTGTCACTCAGAGTAGCAGTTATTCATCCCATCAAAATCTTGCAGTAAGACAGACTTCTGCAAAAGAGGTGTAAGCTGCTGTGCCTTTCATGTTGTTATCCAGAGCACTGCAGTTTTCTTTCCTTCCAAGCCTATGTCTCTGTTCTTGTCCTTTTTTTAGTTTGTTCTGTTTTGTTTGCTATCGGTCTTGAGTTTCGCGTTCTTTTCAGCCAGAAAGATCTTGAAAATCCATAGGATAGATCAAAGTGTTTCTAGCTGAAGTTGAGAATTTTTTTTTTCCCTAGTTACTATTTTTTTTTAATTAAAATAAAGGGTGATGCAGTAAAGGCTAGCCAAGAATAGCTGATTGCTGCAGCCTAGGGTTTTGGAGTGATGTTAGACTGGCTGTGATAGGGACTCCCTGTTAGATGTATACACAGTGTCACTGCCTTCAGTGAGTGAAATTCTCCTTCTCTTCTTGTCATTTGTTGCTATTTGAAAGCCAGGTAACTTGCAGAGCCATGATCTTACTTATGCCTTCTGGGTGCCAAAGCCTTTCTTTGCAAGATCAGTGTTACAGCAGTGGTGAAGTAGTCCAAAGACCTTGGCCTGTGACATTGAACTATCTCTTCTAACAAGCTCTCAAATTCTTCCAAGAAGTGGGCAGGAGGTATTAGATTCTGTAGAGGGAATCAGTGATTCTCCTTTTCAGAAAATGGTAGACAAGATAGCTAGGTTGATTTTGTGAGATGGGAGGATGCACGTCTGCTAGGATGCAACTGTGATGACAACTGGCATAAAGCAGGTTTTGTTGTTGCCACTTAGACTTCAGAGAGAGAAAACCATACTAGGATCCATTTCATTATTTGCTGGATGCCATGCCAATGAAAATACCAATCCTTTTTGGATTTAAAACTAAATTAACCAAGTTAACATCAACTGTACCCCACTATTGGGTTACCTGCTGTTCCTTAGCATGTAATTTGAAATAAGACAAACTTCCTAGGGCCTTGGTAGAATCCTTTGTGAGACCTAAATACCAATATATGGATTTTTCATGCAGTTTTATTGTGTTTTATTCCAATAACACAATGAAAACTAGTTTATGTAGTTTCAGAATGCATTTGATAATGAAAATTCATCTTAGATTTCCAGCAGTTTGACTGAGGAAGACATTCCCTGTTATCCACGCCAGACAGTAAAAACTGTTCTGTTGTTCTGTGATACGTGAATGAAAAGCTGTGGTTTTTATATTCTTACAATAAGCAAACAGTAGAAAAATCCATACTTTGAGCTATGTTAGCAGAAGATTATGGTTGGAAATCCAAGGACTGAGAAGTTAGAGACTGATAAAAGAAAATTTACATGTAGTTTCATAGCTCAGTGCCTTGTGTGTATTTATTACCATGCAGCCAATTTCAAGCTTTTAACTTGAGCATTTCTGACTTCTCTGGACAGACCGTCTGAAGATTTTTCCATTTTGAACAGTGTTTTTGAAGATAATTGACTCTCTGTTTACCAGTTCGTCTTCCATTTCAGTAGATGTGTTTGTTTCTGTTTTGCAGATACTTGTTTAAAAGTTTAAGTTGTACTGGCTTCAATAGGAAGCCCCTTCACAAAATGTGAGATTTGTTTTGGAAAGGTATGTGTGAGATCTGGGACCTGGGAAGGCCCATGACTAAGACCTGTACAAGTGTGAGGAACAATATTCTGCTATTTAGACAGGTCCCTATTTAGAATTGAAATGTTTTCCCATTAGCCTCCAGCTGCCCTTTATGAATGAAAGAGAAATTGTCCCTTCTTATGAGATGCATTAACTACTTCCTGACAAAGAAAAGTGTCTTAAAATAAAAATCTATACTATGCCTAACAGTCCACAGGTTAAAACAAGCAAGGCGAATGTGCAAACAGCTTCCAGTGCAAACTGCCACTGAGCACTTTCAAAGGAGAAGGACCTTGTGGTGACCATCAGGTGTCACCACCAGGGTCCTTGTTCTGGATACCCAAATGCTCTGTACTGTCACGCATAATCCTGCTGGCTATTTTCAGCACCAAGATATGATTCAGGCTGTAAAAGTGCATTTTTAAAACCTAAGGGCAAATATTTTATTATTTATTTTTTGAGAGCAGGTTTTTGGTGCTGTGGCAGCGTTGATCTGTGTGTACATGAGATAAGAGCTGAAACAATGAGTTTCTAGAATCCTCTCCTACAAGACAAGCTTTCCAAAACTCAAAATAAACTATTTACTTTATGCAAAAGAAGGGTAAGAGGAGATTTAATTATTGTCTAAAATTACCAGAACAGAGAAAAAGACTTCTGATAGTAGGAGTATATATTTGTCTAGCACAGGGATGGTATAATGAGATCCATGGCTTGGAAGCTGGAGCTAGATAAAGCAGACTGGAAGAAAGTTCCCCAGAATTTCAGTAGCAGGTCTAATAAACCATCTGGAGTCTGATGGGTTTTCCATCAGCTGAAGTCTTGAAATCAGTGCTGATTTTCTTCCTAAAATTAATTATGTACCTCAAATGAAAGTCATGCTTGATACAGAGATATTAGAATGAATTTATTTGGCTCGTCTCATACAGGAGCTAGATGATCAGAGGGCTACTTTCCTCTGGATCACTTCTATAAATGACTTGCATTACTCTGAAATTTGTAAGAGGATAAAATAGCAATTTTTATAATGATGATATAGGTCAGGAAACTTTAATTGGTTGAAACTTTGGCTTTAAAAATGCCTTTTTTAATTTTTGCCCATCATTCTTTACAAAACTGTGATGAATCTTGTATTAATAATTTTCCTAAAACTTGGAATTTTCTGAAGGAATTGAAATAGAATGAAAAATTAAATTTTTCCTTTCCCCCAAAATAACAGAAACTTCTCAGTTTTTGTAAGAAACATGCAGTGAAAGGGGAGTAAAAAAGCCCTCAAAGTCAAACACCAGTAAACACCTGTTACATTTTTTTAATAGTGCAGGTAGATGAAGAAACAGTAAATATTTGAGCTTATTTTTGATATGAGTTAAGCTTTAACTTCAATTGTTCTGGTTAGTGTCCAGTGAAATTTCAAAATAAGAATTCATTGTTGGGTCAAGTTAAAAAAGCAGTGATTTGACCAAGTTTTCAGTATGGATTCAGTGCTAAAAATCCTAAGTAGTGAGCTGCACTACAGACCTTGACAACTGAAAAAACAATTTTGCTGTTTTATAGAAACTCAATATTCCCGTGGTCTTTGCATTTAATGAAAAATAAGACTGACTAAGAACAAAAGCTTTCTCAGTATTCACATCGTTTGTTGTGACTAATTGGATGAATAAGGAAGTTTGTGGACATTTTTTTAGAGGAGGTATTTTATAGTGTGAACCTGTACATGATGTAAATCTTAAGGTACTGTCCTTCAAGGCAGTCTCCATCTGAATAAAAACCTGTGACCACGGTAAGCCTGTTACAGGACATACAGGCTTTTGTTGTGTGCATCTCTGGGAGCTGTTGATCCTCTTTCTCTTTTTTCTTCATTTTTGCATAGCATGGTAGAAATACATTTCAGTGTTTCACCTTCATTCTTCAATATGACCAATTATGGCTGTAACTGAAAAAGATTGAAGAAAGAAGAAATTCCCTTCCCCTCCCTGCTTTTAAAAAAAATAATTATAAAGGTACATGAGAATATACTAATACATATTTTCTTTGTATATACATACTTGTAAATATACTTGCTTTTCCTAAGAGCTCGTGGTTCTAGGATAATGTGCGCGACTGTTCCTAAATTCTTGACATAAATCTGGATACAATGGAAAAATATCCAAGTTCTCTGTCGTGCAGCTGATCTATGTCCCTTACGTATTCTGCACCTTGCTGCCATCTGTCCGCTGGCACACTGCATAAATATAATAATAGGGGAAAATTCCAGTAAACTATGAACAGCATACAGTAGATGATGGTGGCATCAGGTGCTCCTAGAGTTGCTAAAGATATTTTGACCCTTTGTTTCATTTGATAATGTATTAGTTCTTTAAATCTGTTGCAATAACTAAACATTATTTTAAACTGAATTTAAAAAATCTAGAGATTGTAGAGAATCCAGAAAGAAAACTTGAGAAATTAACATAAAAATATAGAGTTATGTATCACCATATATAAAGTACCTATATTATGCTAATTATCTGGTTTTGAAAAATAGTTCAAGGGTTCAGCTGAAATCATTGCTGAAAAGCTTACTCCAGCAGGGCTCTTCCATAGGAAATCCTATGTGCTCAGAAACAGCTGGCTCAACTTCGCATTATCTGACTGAGGAACTTTGCTATCTGTTTAGGTAAAAACACCGTCCTTTTTTGTTATGTTTTCATATGGTACATGAAGCCAAAAGAAGGAAGGAAATGCAGGGCTGAGGGAAATTCCATTCTAATTTTTTTATTTCTATTCTTTTCTGTTTAGTTGTTCAAGATGACTTGTTTTCCTTGTTGCAGCACATATATTTAATAGTGGCTTTAGTTTAACACCTAGTGATGGATCAGCAGTTTCCAGTAGCTCGCTCCAGGTGACCGGTCCCAATCAGGCAGCCCTGCCTGCTTTTGGGTAGGAGAGCTCGCAGCCCCCACCGGCTCTGACCAGTGCCTGCACCGTCAGGAGAAGCACCGCTCGGGTGGACCCTGGCTCTGCAAGCTGTTCTGCTTGGCTCCGGTTCCCTGCCCATTTGGAACAGTCCATGGGGGACAGGATTACCAAGGGAGTAGATCCTGGCCATCTCCAAGCACAAATATCTATGTAACTAATATTTGCTATCTGTGTTTGTTCAGAGGCAAATGTCTTCATTGCGCTGCCAGACAGTTCTCTGCTATTTCGTGTTTGGAAAGAATTTTAAAACCTTTATTTGTTAGGAAAGCAAAAGTACGTAAACGTATATAAATGTACTAAAGGTACATATGTTCATAAAATGATGAAGGTGCATGTGCTAGGGTGGATTATAAAAAAGCCTTGCTTAGACAGCTTCCCTGGTGGAAGTCCGTAAGAACTCAAAAACAAATCCAGCAAAAATCTTGTTTCAGGTTAGATTTTTAAAGTTTCTTTCTGGTCATCTGGAGACACTCATATATTCTAGGGAAGAACCGATTACAATTATGTTAACTTTCTCCCCAGACATCTCTTCAATGTTTGTTTCTAAGATCTGTTCAGGTGACAGCAGTGGGAGTCGGTGGTTTGGTGTCTTTGCTTGGCTTTATGATCCATAGTGTTTGTTTTTGCCCTTATAAACAGGTCTTAGAATTGGATTTTTGTTTTCTTTTTGGTGTCTCAGATGGAACACACAATTATGGAAGCAGAGTTTTCTTTTTACTGTGACACTGACAGTATTCATAAAGTCTGTGGTACACAGACATACACAAAACCCTAAAGCTAATTATGCAAGAAATTCTTTGCAAAAGATGGTAAAGGTTGGGGTTTTTTTTCTCCTTCTCCAGTAAGAAGTGCCTTCCTGTTCTTAGGAAATGCTGTTTTAAGGGAGAAGGAGATAATCTGAACAGGGAGCTCGCTCTTTTTCAGAATAGATTGCTTAGTATCTTCTTCAGCAATAAACCCCATTTGTCCAGAGCGAGAATTTCCAAAGGATTGGGAGAATATTGACTGCATTGCATCATCTACTTTTGAGGATGAAACTATGCCGGAAGAGTGATATTTATTTTCTGCTCATAGGTAAACACACACAAACGCTTTGAAGTTTCAGGTAAATTAAACCCTAATAAAAGCAGCATTATAATATATCAAAATTTGCCATCTGGGTTCTGAAGTCCCTACAGAAACAATTCTTCCCTCCTGAAGCCAATGTCAGAATGACCAATTCTCATAAAGCTCAGCTTCTACCTAAAAAGGGCTTTCTGTCCCGTTCTGGTGATTTGTCCTCTGGGATACTGCGGGTTTGTGTGTTGGGAGGTTGGGTGAGGTTGGTTCTTGTCTGGGTGCTTTGAGGCCTTTGGATGATTGCCCAGGAATTCCTGTAGTGGCTCCCATCAGGCCGTGGGACATTCAGTTGGAGTCATAGTTCCTTTGGAGCAAGAGAGGCACAGAAACCCTAGATGTTTTGACAGCATGTTCAGATCAAATGTACCGTGTGCGTGCAATAGAGAGAGTTGCACGTGGCTGATAAATCCAGCTCGCTTGAGACAGAGAACTTCGCATCCCATCTGACCTAAATACTGGATTTGATTTTCTATTGGGGAAAAATCAAAAATGGCAATGTAAGACATAATTAAAGGTTTCGTCCCATATTCAATTTCCAATGCAGCAGCTTCTAGACAACCTAACTAGAAATAATGAGGGTGGGAAGGGACTGTATTGCAGTAGGCAGCATGTGGACCACGTCAGTAGCTGTGAGGATGTGCAAGGCAGCAGTGAAGCTGGATCTCCTTGTAGAGCCATGTGATTATTGGTGGCCATCCCTACATCCAGCCCTGGACCGATGTCTCTTTTCAGCAAGACCCTCCTTTCTTTTAGTCTTTCAGCTGTGACTTTTCAGGCTTCAAATTCTCATTTAGCTGAGGTTGAACATTGTTGTCCTCATTTGCTTCCTTGAAGTTTTATAATGATTCTTCTCTTTTTTTAACTGTTTTGTAAACACAGAGTTTTGTACATTTGTCTGGCTGGGATTTTTAAAGGTTTAGGTGTGACAGTGTTCTGTAAAAATAATAGTGACTAGGAACTGATGAGGCAATGGGCACAAACTGAAAGACAGGAGATGCCCTCTGAACATCAGGAAACACTTTCTCACTGTGAGGGTGGCCAGACACTGGCAGGGGTTGCCCAGAGAGGTTGTGGTGTCTCTGTCCTTTGAGATCCCCAGGACCATGTCCAGGTATTGAGTAACTGGCTCTAGGTGGCCCCGCTTGAGCAGGGGCTTGGACAGGGTGACCTCCAGAGCTCCCTGCCAGCCTTGACTGGGTTGTGATGCTGATTCTGTGAAATCATTCGATTATGAGCCCTCCCCCTTTGCCCACCTCCAAAAACACTTCACCCTGTTAAGTGGGTAATTGCAGAGATTGCCTTTCAGAGATGGAAAAAATACACATTTATCTAGAAACCTGTACAGATTCTTGAGAAGCACAGTGTGAATTGTGTGTGCAATTTGAGATCCTGTTCTTGGTTTTTTTTATTCTAAAATACTTGGTCTGTGCTGAGCAGCACCAGTCATGACGAAAATCTGACTCTCCTACATGAAGTATGTCTCTGCTTAGGGCTTTGCTGAAGCTACTTAAGACTTTTGTAAATGCTATCCCAGTGATGATCCATGGTGTGTCCTGAAGTCTGCTCGAGTGTTAATTGGTTTATTGTTTTATGTAGTATATTAAAAGCTTTTGTGTTCAAAATTTGAACTGTAATTCAATCCTCAGGGTGCCCCACGCATGAAGCAGAGTTACAAAACAGGAGGCTGGGATGTGGTAGCCCTTTTTTGCTCTGTTGTTGCCTTGGCTTGTTACCTGTTTGACTCCTTTGATAGATGAACATCTGAAAAAAGAGAGTGAAAGACAGAAACTTCTGTATTAGGCATCTCATCCTCTTTTACGGTGTATTTTTCTGCTTTGGTTTGTTTATCAGCTGTAAATACTGCAATCAACTTACATCACAAATGTACTTAGTTGAATATCAGGGCTCATTTTGCAGGGCACTGCTGTTTTGTTATATGGGAGGGAAGTATTTTTAAAACGGCATTGCAGGCTCTTTCATGCTACTTAGTATGATAGTACTGTAACTCTGTAATGCTTGAAACTCTCTTTATGGTCAATTGGACTGTTCTGACTCCAGCCTATAGCTTAATTCACTTCCAGTAGCAAGCCCCATTGTATTTTCTGACTGCTAAAATTGGGTCTGTGTTTTCCTGTGCTGCCCAATGTCCTTCTCTTCAGTAACACAGTTGCTCAGCTGGGCTTTTTAGGCAGAGACTCTGTTCTATTCTTGACCAGCTTTTCACTCTGGCAGGATGACAATCTCTCTGTTGAATGTTAGGCTGTGTGTGCTCTGGATGCATTTTCATTTTATTCATGTGTAAAGGTGCTGTGCCAGTATCATTATGGAACACCTTTGTCTTTTCTGGAAGGTTGCTAACATTTTGCTGAATTTTACGAATGATATGTAAGTTGCTGTATATGTGATTCTTCATTAGTCAACGGATGTAATGATGTAAAAGGTTAATCTTCTAACTAATGTACAAGATCAGCTTTCTTTCAATAAAAAGGTCGAGTTGCTGAAGCTTTGCTAGGTAAACTTGGGGAATATTTTGTCCTTGAGCAGAATTCAGTCACTTATAGTCAGGGTAAAGATATTTTATTTTGCTCTAGATTATAATAATATCTATGTTATCAGGCAGTAGTGGTTTTATATCACACATTCTGTTTTTCTAAGCAGCCCATAACTCATCAGTCTCCAAATGTCTTGCTTACACTATGCATTTCAGACAGAAAGGATAAACACCATGAGTGTTAAGACCATGAAGTCTTTAGCAAACTAAAATGCAATAAAAGCTTAAGTACTTATCTTTAAAGCTAATGCATGCCATTGTACTCAATTTAGTTTCTGAGAGATTTCTGCTGTTGGCCAAGTTTTTATGTTGAAAAGTGGAGCTTACTTAAATTGCATGTTAATTGTATCTTCTCAATGTTTTTGAATTGCTTTGATCTGTACTTTTACCAGTTTTCAGAGGTCTTTTGTTCTCTAATTTGGCCTTTGTACAGCAGTTTGTAGCTCAGTGCTTTGTCTATTACTATGGCAGGTGACTGTATTTTGAAATGTTATATTTGGTTATTTGAAAGACTTTGTTGGTGCAACCTCAGGTGCTTCAGAAGCCTTTCAGTAAATGTCTAGTTCACCTGATGGTAATTACACAGATTTTGGGTGCAGCTGGCTTAGGACCAAACCTGAGTGAGATCAAGTTCAAGACACCTGGCAGAGTGGCATCTTTCTCCAGACTGCCAATGGGACATGTGATGGATTCCTCTGAACCTCTGTGAAGAGTTGGGGAAGGTGTGACTTTGTTAGAAACCCTTGCCTTTTGCCATCTTGACCTCTGTCACAATATGCTTTGTCTTTTTGTAAAAAAAAAATTTAAAAAGAAAACAAAACATTCTCAAGGTCTTCTAGATTAAGTAAAGGCATGAAATCAATGATGCTGGAAGGCTTTTGAGATTAAATGGAACAGAATTACCTTACAATTTATTTTATGGATTATTAAAATTTTTTCTAGTTGCATTTTATGATATACTGCTTAATGCATGTGACATAAAACTAGAGAGAGATACATGCCTTCTGTTGTAATTTGACTTCTTTCTGCCAGGGAAAGAAGAGAAGAATTGGTAAGTTCAGTGAGAAGAAGACTCGATGGTTAATATGGAATGTCCTCCAGAAAATTTCTCACTGTTTTCTGCAACACATGGTATCTTAACACATACACACATTATAAAAAACCCCCAAAAAACCCAAGAATGGTTTACTACCTAGGATAATTTTTTTCTTCTTTTCTTTTTTTAATTAATGCATCTTAATTTTAGCTAAAAATTAATAAAGCAAGGACCATTTACTACAAAAAGGCTTCCTATCCCACACCCTAAAATTGTGGAACTTCTTTTCTCTTTCTTTTGCTAAAACATCTGGGGCTCAGTGGAATAAGCCTATGGATAAGTTAAATGAAATGTTGCATTTCTGTGTTGTCAGATGTCTGTCATCTGCTAGTAAGAAGGATATTAAATAAATCCTTTAGGCTCTAACTGCATGGCTTACAGTAGGGTTAATGACTGATGTATATCAAGTTCTGTATTTTGAATTGACAGCTTATTCCAAATGAGTAAAAAGAAGTTATGTTAGTTATCTGTATTATCTATACATAAAAGTATGTACATTTAAATATATATCAGAAATATGCAGACATATAGATGACGTAGATGCAGTATAGATATAATGTACCTATATATTACATGTAGATTGTATAAACGTATGCCTATATACATTTCAACATGTACATAACATTGACTTTCTGCCCATAAAAATACATACTCGTATTTTTTATATTTATAATACCTCTTTTCTAATGCATTTGACTTATAGTTATTAAATGTTTGTTCATTTCTTTGCATGTTATTTGGTAAGCTGCTCAACAGTAATAGCAGATGTAAGGGGATTGTGCTCTCTTTTTATTAATGGAAAGACAACTGGCAAATAAAAGTCATCAGTTTTAGAGACTAGGCGATTCAGCTATAGAGAACAGTATTTTTCTTACTGTCTACATTTGTTAAAAAATTATATCTATGGAAAATATTTATCTGACTTCAGCTGAAGGATATATGAGCTGGATAATAGAAGAAATAATGTGATAATCTTATGTACATAACTATCTGCATGACATAATTTTTTCAGTCTATGGCAAAGTTACTTTTATTGTAATTCAGGTGCATTCCTTAAATCTTGCAAAAGATCTAATTCAGTGAGGAAGACAAAGAAACTCTAGAAAATGGAGTATCTTAACATACTGCTATTTTCTCTTTGTTGATTTCTCCCAGTAGTTTAAGACATGGAGGATGAGGTGGGGATGAGAGGATTGTGGATTTTTGTTTTTTTTTAAGATGAGTTTTGATACCAACTGTATCTGTGCAGATATATGTTTGTGTGCTATACAGCAGGGCAGATTCAAGGTATCTTAGTAGGAGAACTTAAAAACAATATACTGTGTGTATACTGATAGGTTTCAGTAACAGACTAAATTTGTCAGTAAGTTTTAGAGTATTTTCCATGTGTAAAAATGTTTTCTTTAATATATTCTGTTGAAGTTTGTTTCTAGATGATAAGGCTGTGTAAGAACTTGCTTTGTGGAGAAACTGTTTTTCCTCTAGTGGTAAAATATGAAAGTTGCTCATGAATGCTCTATAGTACAAATGAGAACTGCAAAATGCACTTTTTAAAGGCATTGCAGTACATTTGTGTGTTTTGGATTCTATGATAGCTATAGAGATGAGAGGATTAAGTAGCTGGGGAATTCCAGGGCTGGACTATTTGAACAGAAAGTGAATCAGCTTCTCTTCAGTTGATGTGTTAAGTTCTTTTTAAGATTAGTATAATTATTCCCACTTTACAGATGTAGAAACTTCGTTTAAAAACTTCACTTTTCTGTATAAGTTGGTCAGAGCCTTTTTGAAACACACGTATGGACCCATGCAAACTAGAAAGCGAAGAGTGCCGAGCCTATTAATGTAACTACCATGTGAGTGTCTATGGGGCTGGAGTGCCAGTTCAGCAGCTCCCTGTGCCACCAGGCAGACAAACAGCTTCATAATCTTCCAGCTCAGCTCTGGGCATGGGTAAATATCTGCTACACTTTAAATTATTATTTGAACAGTGTGTGTTCCAGTGTATAAATCTATGACCTGCTTTACAGTGTTAAGATGTGCTTTGTTAAATTCCTGAGATTTCTCCTTCCCTCTTTCCACTTTTTAAAGTTTTGATTTGCCTGTGATACCTGGAAACACTGAGAGAAAAGGAGGGGGGAGAGAGAGGCAGAGATTTGAGGTGAGTGTTGTTTCATGTCCCACTGAAACACGAGCTGATTCCTAATGTGTCAGGATGTACAGGCAGGAGGAAAGAATTGAGAAGAGTGTGAGCAGAGGTGAAAAGCTGTCGTTACCCTCCACTGCTAAATAGGCAGAGTAGTCTGATGTCATTGTGACCATAGGAACAAAAAAACCCCACAGAGATGCTGGGCTTGATTACATCAGTTCATAAAATTGGCTTTGCTTTCCTCTCTGCACTACCAGCTTTGATGCAAAAGCTGATGTAATGCAAACACACTTAGTAAAAGTGCAAAAAAACCACGTTGTGTATTTTTTTAGCTTCAGAAGGGATTCTTTGTTATTGAAGGCAATGGTGATTTTGCCACTTATTTCAATAAGTACCTTTAGTTAACTAGATGACATTCAACTGGACTGGCAGATACACTTTTCCATCTTTTGATGCTACTTCTAGCACAACCCGTAGTTGAAATGGAAAATTTTACTTCTTCATCCTCTTTTACATATATGCAGGAACTTGAATAGAGAAGAATGGAAGTCCTACATTATTTTAATGCATTGAAACGTGCAAATATATTTCCTTTTATCTTGTTGTTGAACTTCCTGTGTATTCTTCCAGTATATAAGAGAATTTGAATAAGAACGCTCATTGAAACAGGATTCTGAGCTTGCTTCAGTGAGGGGCTTTGACTCAGTTAGGACACCTGGACTGGCCAATACTGAAATATCTGCTATTTATCTTTTTCATCGTGTTTCAGGAACATGTGTTAAAAAAGGTGCATGCTTGCAGAGCTACTCACAAAATGAGAGTTTGAATCTGTTTTGATGTAGGTTAATGACACATGAATATCTATATCTATATATATATATAAAGTTATCTTGGGGTTTACTGAATCTTTGTTTGTGTTGCAAGATTTTTAGACTGTCTCTGTTAAATAGTAGCTATCAATGTAAGATTGTTTATCCTGTACATTAAAGCTGAAGTTCATACTTTACCATCATAGTTTGGGAAATGCTGAGAATGTGGATTTGGAGAGTACAGAGGAGGTGTACACTGAATAATGCTTGCAATAATGTGAATTGTTAAGGATGGTGTGAAGAGATTATACATTTAGCACATGAGAAATTGCAGTAACTATTCTGCATTATTTTAAGGTATTCGTTTAGTGTAATGGCAAATGTGGAGGAGAAGGGTTGGTCATGGAGAGGAAATTAGTATGGTGAAGAAGTGAGTGCACACTGGGTCATTTTGCCACCAAAAAGCTATAACCGTAACACATCAGTGTGTCACACTTATCTGAATTGTTGGGCATTTCTCCTTTAAAACTCTGTCTCGCCTGCTTTTGAAAAAGTAGAGTTAAACAGTTTAAAATTTTGCTTCTTGCGCTATAGAAACAATTAAGAACCTTCTGTTAATATCCTACTAAAATCATCAGACACTTCTGTCATTTACAGTAGGAAAGAATTGTGGGTTGTAGTTCATTTTCCAAATAGGAAAAACCCCAGCTGCCCACAAAAGGCAGTGGGATATAGAAATTTATAGATTTTCAAAGTATATAAGAAAGTGATATTAAAAAAAAAAAAAAAGGGGGGGGGGGGGGGAAGAAGCAAGCATTCAAATTCCCGTGGAAGCTGTGTTTGTGTCAAGCAGAGCAGCTGCGCTGCAGCCTCCCCTCTCTGGATGACCTCAGTCCTGAGCGAGACAGACCGTTCCGGGTGCAGGTGTGACTACTGAATTATTTGTTCTGTTTTAGTGTCAGCCAGATACAGTGAGGTATTCTGGGTAAAATTTGTATCCACTGAATAAAATGAATTGGTATATTTGGTATTCCACAGTTCACGATGTGCCTTCCTGCTGTTGCGGCAGTAGTTTATTTTATTCTGTTGAATGACATCAGTTAAGTAGGACGGGTGAGGGGAAGTGACTCCAGCAACACCCCCTGAATACATCAGGCAGGCGGACAGAAAGGCGGGATTGGACTGAAGATGGTGCAGGACATAAAAGATAGTTTTTACAGCTGACTTGTGATCTCTTTGACAAGGTTTGTATATGCTGTTTGAATTGGGAATTTTAAGTTTCTTCTTTATGCTTCATGAGAAATAGAGCTGTGAAAAATCCTTACTTCTAATGCACGTGTATCCAGTCAGCTTTGGTTTGAGTTTGGCTGTTCCTGTGATGCTGTCAGTGGTTAGCTAAGCTGCTTTAGATACCATTGGTCTTTGCCAGGTGTCAATGCCTAGTTGTGTTCTGTGTGCCTTTTATCTCTTACCAGTTTATGAAGCTTTACAGAAAGATCAAGTTCCTTCATTTGTGTTTCGTATAAACTGCCAGAGAGGAGGACCACATGGCCCAAAACATGGTTACTTTTCTCACGCTTGTTTCCAACCAAACAAATCCAGTCAGACTGTGGTGAAGCCAGGTTCTCAAATACCTGATTATTTATTTATTTATTTATTTATTTCCCCATGTTTGTAAGATGTAGACTTTTCAGTGTCTTGGAAGAATCAGCAAGACCTAGAACCCACAAAAGCAAGTCCTTCTAGGATGATGGCTGTAGTTTTCTCCAAATATAAATAAGAAATTCAGTGCCTGCTTTTGACAATCATTAAAGAGGGAGCTCTTTATTTACTATCAGAGGTATGACTTCAGCAGCTAAGTCCACCTGATGTTTTTAGGAGATTCTCTCTTATATCACCTGAAGTGCAATAAAGGGATATGGTGTTCCAGATGAGTTATAATCCTATGAGGGTTACAGAGAATGGTGGCAATAGTACTATTGGTAAAAACATGGTAGTGGCATGGCTGTTGGCTTCACGTGAGGCACAGGGGATTGGTATAGAAGTGTGTTTTAGAATTTGATTAAATCTATTTTAAAAGGAAAATGGATTAACATTAGGATTCCTGTGCAAATAGCAATGTGTTCATAAACACTTTTTCATTATGTTAAATGAGGATGCTATTGCACTGTGTGCTTTATTGAGTAAGAAATGGATGAAAGATGGGAGTTTGCTGCGACTGGCTGATTTTAAAGAATGGTTCTTGTTTCTGATCCAGTGCAATTTCTTTATCTGGCTCTAACTGAAGACATATAGGGAAATAGATCAGATATCTTGGAGGATTTAAGAAGGGTTTTAGGTGACTCATTAATTATAAACTAGCTTGATTGGCTGATACAAGTCAACTGAACGTGTAATCCAGTGTACTCTACTGAGTACACTAGTACTGAGTACTGAGTACACTAGCACGGTTCTCTTGAGCATAAGAATTGTCTGCTAGCTATTTTTCTTTTAAGCCGTCTGAAGCAGACAGAGCTTCCACATGAGATTGGTAATGCGTTCATGGTGGGACTTGGAAACACATCGTTTCTAATGGTGGGAAGCAGCTGAAGGGGTTTTTGGCAGGGTCAAAGACAGCTCAACCACCACCCACTGCTGCTGGTGTTGGGAGTAGTGAGACACTACGGTAAACAGCTGGTATGTCTGAGTCATTCCTTCTGCTGTTCCCACCTCATCCCTCTGTCTAGGGTGTGTGGGCGGCCAGGTACGTTTCTAGGCAGGGAAGTCATTAAAATTGATGTCACAAATCATAGCCATGTTATGGGGGAAAGGGTGGTTACATCCCTCTTATATCCCTTTTAAAGCCTTTATGCACTTGTCTACCTGATGTATGAGACCATCAGTGAAAAGGGTAGGGGAGCAACATGTAGATGGCCAGTTATTGTGCCTCACAAGGATATGACAGTTTGTCGTATCCTTATCCCTAGTCTCACCTGTCTCTTGGTTTGCCAAGCGCTAGGCTACAGCCCCATATTAAGGTGTAGGAAGGGTGTTTCCCATAAACAGATCTATTAATGTCTTTGTATTTATGTATTTATTTGCCTGCACCTTTCTGGGGATTAGATGCTGGTTTTATGCTAATGGGGGTTGATTGGATGCTTTAAGGGCATAAAGATTAGGTGTGATACATTAGGGGCATGTTGAACTTTGGCAGGTGATAGGGCTTGTGCTGGAATCACTTCTGCCTCCCATTGAGAAAAACGGGATGCAATAACACAGTATCTAGGTAGTGTCTTTTGGAGCTTGATGAAGGTCACAAGTTAGCTTAGAGTTTATGGTGTGCTGTTCTGCACTAGTAGTTTGTGTGTATGTTTTTAACACCAGCGTTGGACATTCTGCTTCAGAAAAGGCATCTCCATGTAGAAGCTTAGGGCAAGCTTGCTACCTTAGCATGCAGTTACAGTAACCTGGAATAGTCTTCTGTGTATATGTTCTTTTGTTAGATCATGTAAAGTAGAGCAGAGAGTCAACCTGTTTATTTTAATAACAAAATCTGACACAACTGAGGTCAGGGTGGCCAGCTGAAAAAAGACATTGACATACCCCAGTAAGTGTGGTAGTGTTGTTCAGAGATGTTGTGTGTAACATGGGATAAATAAGAAATGTTGCTTTATGAAGTTTAAACTTGTTTGTATGCATTTTTCTTAATTATGTTCTTTCAGGTAAGACAGGGAAGTCTTTAACTGCTCCAGAAGGAAAGGGTCTGGAAAGAAAATCAGCTCTGTCTTTGGCAAATAAGTATCAGGTAACAGCAGCAGTGGGGGAGCTTCTTCCTTTTCAAGATACTTATCTGAACCAGTCTTGATGAACTGAGTTACATCTGAATTTGGAGTTATAGTTTCAGAGGAAGGAAATTCTTTTCATGTCTTAAGCTCTTAGTCACTGAAACCAGAAAAGTGGCTGCTTTTCATTTTTGTGTAAAGTGCTGTTGCTTTTGATATGCAAATGATGCACTGTACCATATAACCTCAGTCTTCTAGAGAGCAAGAGGAAGGGCAGAGAAAAGTGTGTGTGGTGCAGGAATTCAAATGACATGTAGCAGGGTTCCTACTCTCTCTCACAATTCAGTGCTAAATTCTAATAAAGGAAAAAGAGATCAAATCAGTTTGGACTCTGAGGGCAAGGATTGCCCTGTGTGATAAAGGACATTTGAGAATTTCTGCATGTAATGAATATACACGGTAACTGAGCTGACTGAATGTTAAAGCAGCTGTAGTGAGCAGTAATAGAACTGAGTGGGCTGTAGCTGAGCGACAGCTCATCATATAATCATCATGTTTTCCACTTAGAGCATCTCTGAAAAACAAGAAAGATGGTTTAATTCTTTTTTGTCTTCCTCTAACAAGAGATTTTGAGTAATTATTTTTTGGAAAACCTTCATTGACATCTGCACTATAGTTATATATTTTGAGTGACAGAAGAGTTCTTGTCTGTGGTTCAAAATATGTTCTCCCTCCTCCACCTCATTAAATCAGATGGAGAATTTCCCCTAGTCATTTTTCTTTTTCCTTAATCTTCTGTGCAGAGGTCAGATTTGCTCTGCTGGCATTTCACGATGCAAAAGCAACCGCTTGGCAAAGCACAGACTTTTGCCTGTTTTGGTGTTTCTGATGCTCTCCTTCCTGTCCCCGCCGACCGCTCACCCTTGAAGCTGCGGGTGAGATGTGCAGACAGCGGCGGAATGAGCAGCTCTGAAGGCAACCCGCTGCAATTAGCAGGGCTCAGCCATGCCACGCTGATGAGGCAGGCCATCGTCTGCCTCCCTTCTCTCAGTCTTCGGTTCTAAGCAGCTGACTGAGTAGAAACAACACTCCCGTGATTAGATAGAGCAGGAGCAGGTTCCCAGTTTTTACAGGGGGCTCTTGCTAACTACCGAGTCAATCTCTTTTTTTGTGTTATCAGGAAGAGTGGCAACTGGAAAATGGCTGTATTTGGAGAAGTAGGATTTAAAGGAAAATAGGTCTCATGAGATGAAGCTAAAATCAGTAGGAGACCGTGCTTTATGCTGTGAGTCTTCAGGCATCAGTATGTACTGCGTGCTCTATTTTTACATTATATTTTCTTATCTGGTAGTGACCGGAAAGGTCCTACCACACCTGGGTTAATAAAGTGTGATTCTTTTAAAAGTGAAATTGCATTTATTATTTGTAACTTTGAAGGTGTCCCTATGAAGCTGATGAAGTGTTGTAAAGAAGTGTTGAAGGGTAAAACTATGGCCGTGTTTTTACTGCGAAGTCAGCAAATTGGGAGCAAATTGGGTGGTTGGTGTAGAGTGCAAGAGAGTAATTTTGGTTGCTTGTATTTTATATTCTTTTGGAAGAAGGTAGCTCACTTTGCAATTATGATGTACTCCATTTATTTGCTAAAGTTTGTGCATCTCTCTAGCAACAGGTTTCCTGGTGTAGTCCCCCATTGAAGTGTCTTTATGCTTGTAAATTACTTTGCTGACAGCTTTCAGAGAAAGTTCATAATGTAACTTTTTTTCAGTTAATGTTGTGGGTTTTTTAGCATGTATATAAAATTTAGAAATAGTTTTTCCTCAGAAATTTATTGCAGGTAAGTTAATTAGAAATCATCAGAAATTAAGAAGATACATTTCAAATAAAAGTCATTCATCATCTACCACCATCAGGAATGAATGGACATACTTTTAGGTTAGTAAAAGGTATAGCTTTGTCTATGCCTGTAATGGATTATGATAGAAACTTTGATTAGTGACTTTGATTAGTGAAAATAACTCGTTATTAGGCAGTAGTTCAAGATCTGTCTTCTTGTACAAAAGTCTGAGAGGCTTATGCGAAATTACAATTAACAAGGAAGGCAGATTATATATTTATGCGTGTGCACATGCACACATGTATATAGACATATATTTTATAGAAATATTTTAAATTGAAGCACATTTTAATATGAAAGGTATCAAACCACAAAAAATGAGAATCCGCAGGTTGGTTAGAATCCAAAGTTACTCTTAGCATTGTTTAAAGATGAGACATTGATTGATCTTCCCCTGAGATTTTTGGGTTTTCTGCTTGGTGACAGAGGTCACAGTATTTAAAGGATATTTGTAGGTGAAGTTCATGGAATGCTTTCTTTGACCTCACTGAAGTTAGGATTTCTTCCTGTGTGGTCCAAAAGATCTCAGAAATGCCCTGTCATGTTGGTGACAAGGTGTTTGCTTTCGTGTGAGTGGTCTAATGATGTCACTAAAACTAATGCATGTAGACTTGTGTGGGTTTAAACTCTACTAAACTCAGGACAAAATAAATGAAAACATGATTTTAAAAGTAGCATTTTCATATGTTAAGCCAAATAATAATTATTTTGAAACCTCTATTGATGCACTTGCTGACTTTGTGTTATACACAAAGAAAATTGTACTATAATATTTTATATTAGTACTGGTGGTGATGAGAGAGAGAAAAATACCTTAAAATTGGAATTTAATGTTTTGATTTTAGGGTACAGTACAATTCTTGAGAGATTGTAAGAAAAAATTTAATTCCCCTGCTACTGAAAAGCCAGGACACACCATACCAAATACTCTTTACAAGATTTGTATTTTAATTTACAGATAATATTTATTTGACCTTTTAATGTGTTTTTTGTTTCAATTTTCTGACTGTAAAAGGGGGAAAAAAAGTAATTTGAAAGTCCTATAACTGGTGTACATAGGGAAAAAGAATTAAGATTTGCATTACATGTCTCAGGGATTTTGTATGTGTGGAGATGTGACATTGTTTTTATGCCCTGAAACTTAGTCCTTTAATGAAAGCAAGGCTACAGAATGAGCTTTTATTGAGCTAATGAGTGAAACCAGACAACTTTGTATTTTAAAACCAGAACTATTTTCTTCTTATAAAGTTAAACAGAAGTGGTATGAGTTTATCGGGTTAAGCACTTTAAGTATAAAACGTAACCCTTTTTTCAAGGTATTTTCACAATATTGGAAATCCTCTGGTTCCTGTTTCTTAAGATGTTTCGATGCAAGAGTACAGATAGTTAAGTATTCAAGATCTACTCTGGAGTTTTTCAACCATTTCAACTTGCAAAAAACCCCTTAGAATTTATTTAATTGAGAATTTTGAACTTTTAAGAGCTAGGAAAAAAAGAGGTACTTCTTTGATGGCGTTTTAGAAAAAAAAAAAGAATAAAGTAGAGTGTAGGTCTTCACAGCACTGGGGAGATTAAAACAAATTTTATCATTTTGTATTTCTGATTCCTGTTTATAGAGACTTGATGAGAGTAGCTGGCTGCATTTCTGACAGCACAGAAGAGTCAGATTAAATTAATGATGTGTAGCTAGACAGTCAAATAATTTAGTCTTTCTTAGTCTTGATAAAATGTTCCTTGGCTATTGAAGAAAAGAGATGTTCCAATCCATTTCTTCTGCCCCAGTTTTCTAGGATGGGTAGGGTTGGTGCTGTTTCCACTGATTTTAGTTTGTGAGATTGCTGAGAGATGTGTACTTGGAGATGCCTTTGAAATATAAGCTGTATACAACTTGCAGCCAAAGTCCTCAGACCCAAGCTCCAGTCCAGCTAATCTTGGTACTACAAAGGTGAGGACTGGTTTTCCAGCTGTCGCCATGGCAGAAGGTCCCTGTCTGCTCTCCAGGGCCAGATGTTTTTTTTGTTGGGCAAATGAGTCTCTGTGGCCCACAGACCACTTGAATAAGTGTTGGAGCATGCAAAAAGGAGGAAATGGCACCAAATGGCCCAAACCAGGGCTGCAGGAAGAGGAGAGGAATCCACCTCTGGAAGCTGCTAGGCTTTAGCTTCATCTTTGAGCCAGCACAGACTGGTTTTGCTGGGAAAGTAGTACAAAGCAGATATGTGGAGATTGGGGATAGCATCCATTGTTCGTTCAGTTCAGATTTTAGCTATTTTATTTCAGAAGATGAATGTAAATAATTGACAAACTTGAGAGTTTAGGTTGGGTGGCTTTCTAGCATGGGCCTGGAAAAATGCCTATGCTTTATATGATAAAGAAGTATGTGTTGTATATAAGGTCTTTTAATTAAAAAGATAATTTTCCAGTGTAAAAACACGTCTTTAGATTTTGACTAGTCAAACAATGACTGTGTTTTCTGTAACTTCATGCTGTTACTACAGATGCTAAAAGTCAGCAGCTGTAAACACAACCAAGAGGTTTATCCTGTCTTTAATTAGAGCTTCGAACAAAAGGACTGCTGCCTCAGTGACACACGCTTCTGAGAGCTAAAGGGAACATACATACAACTTTCCAAGATCTTGGTGGTACTGTTTCTCTAAGTGTTCAAATAGAGTAACTTGAGCAAAATCTCCTTTAGTACCTAATCATGGGAAAACCTGAGGTCTGCCATAAACCTCAAACATGGGCACTCCAGGACACCTGTGCTCTGTCCCATTACAGCTTTTCCCAGTGGAACTGGTGAGAATAAAATTGTTCACAAAGGTCCTTGTTTGCATTTTGAAGTTGGCAATCTTCAGTATGTATGTTCCTTTGGGCTAATGAAAAAACACATGTAACTGATCTGCATGACTGGAAGTGCCTGTATTATTTTTTTTCAGAGATGGAATTGTAAATCTGAGCTTAAACAGTAACATAATCAATGTATCGATAATATGCATCATATAATCAAATGTGAGAATATGCAGTGTTTATCACAGTGCAATCATACCAAGGTATTACTACACCAAAACCTTTGTGAATCATTGGGTGAGGGATTGTCACGTTTTGGTCATGCCATAAACAAGACACAGATTGAATTTTGAAAGCATTTATTACCTTTGTTGGAACTTATTGGAAATGTTTGCTGTTCTTTCCATAAAAACTTTCTTCTTCATTACTTTTGTGACCACCACCTCTCCCAAATACTCTGTGTATGAATATGGAGGGTATTTTGTTCTTTTTGGTCAGGTTTACTGTAGTTGTTTTCCCATTTAGTGGAATTTCACAGAGAAGTGAACTTAGATAGTGTTCGAAGTAGCTGACATGAGTCCTAGAAAGCAGGCAGTGTCTTCAGGCTTTAAGGATGATTGGTGAAGGTGTATTATATTGAAATGAATACACATTACAACATATACTAAGAAAAATATAGCTGAGAGTGGAAAGGGAAAATAGAAAAAAGAGTTTTATTCTCTTTTTATAAAGCAAATATATTTAACAAATATGTGGATATGCTTACATAAATATACAAGTAAATATATATAGGAATTGGTGAAGAAAAAGCAAATTCTATTTGGAGAAGTGTAATATGTTGTTACTAGGAGGAATAAAAAATTCAAAGAACTGGGAGAAAGCAAGTATAAGAATGATAGCCATAGAAACTTCAAAAGATACAATGTTTTAAAACCTTGATTAATGGCTGTTAGACTAACAGAGAAGCAGAATTTAGTCAGGGTCAGAAAGAATGATATTTGGGCAGAGTATCACTAAACAGGCTTTAAAAGAAGAGCACATGCTGATCAGTTTTGCTATTTTCACAGTTAAATCAGATAAAAAGCTACTACAGCATGCTAACATATCCAGTCAGGAAGCAAAACATTATCATATAGCTCCTTAAACCACTTGGATCTATGCTTCATGGTTAATTTAATTAACATCGAGGATTCTTTTAGATCAATCTGCAATGCTTTGTTGTTACTGTGTTTGGTTGGTTTTGTGGTGGGTTTTTTTAATCATGACATTCTTTGCACAAAATCAATAAATCTCAGTCTGCGGATGAATGTTTCATGAGTAGAATGGGACTAAATATACTGGATCAACTGGAATAGTTTACTCAGTTCTGCCATTGATATGGACTGTACAGTCTGACTGGTGGAAAACCAGCCCCCCTAACTGTATTTGAGGTATATTGCCTTTGTTTCTGTGAATCAGGCAGTAGGGGGGCTGCATTCCTAAGAAGCTGACATCTGATATATGTACCTCTGCAGTGGCAGAGCAATCTCAGTCTTAAGGCATACCATTTGGGTTTATTGAGTTATTTTTTAGAATCCTTATGTCTAGGTTAATGTGTGCCAGCAATCAAACAATGTTTCCCTCCGGAAAGTTTACTTTCTGTTTCTCTGTTTGATAATGAATGTTTCTTTTGTTTACTCTGAATTGGATTGGGCTCTTGTCTGAAGTTCTTGATGGAAAAGCTCTTGTGGTATCAACAGTGAGATACTCGAGTGCTTGTAGCAATCTTGGGAATGGTCAAAGCTGGAAGAAATGAAGAAATTCTTTCTCCATATCAGTGCTGCAGATTCAGATTCCAGGGTCAGAGTGTGGAGTGGGAATGATAAATGTACTTTACAGCATCACTTTTGGAGTAAAACACATTCTGGTCTTCTCTCCATTCTCACAGGCACATGATACTGCAGAGCTTCAAAAAATCAGAAGTAAAATCAGCTGGACGGTTGCCTCCTGCCCTCCTAAATAGGTAAACATATTACAAACACAACCAGGGTCCTTACCTACCTTATTTCTGTAAGTAGCTATAAACGTCCCCTCCACCCCCCAAATCAGCATCTGTCACTTTGTTTTGGAATGCTGAGCATAAGGGTCCTAAAAAGAAAACAAGAATTTAATTTGTTTTCTGGTTGTCAACAATTAAGTGTAGCCAACCAAAGAAACCAACTAAAATTATTAACAAGCTAACAGCATGCCTATTGCCTGTGGCAACACAAAGCTGATGGATGATGCAGTGTTACTCATTAAATGAATCTTTATCTGTGTTTCCTAAAGCTTGGATGCTAAATAAGTTCCTAAAACCATCCATATCATTGCCATGTTAAACTGCTGCAGCAGCTGATCTGTCACTGCAGAAGCTTTGTTTTGGGCTTATATTTATTAACAGTTCATTCTGTAATAACATGGTGCAACCCATTGTGAGACTTAAATAAATGGAAGATCCTTCTAGTAATAACCTTGGTAAGGCCAGTGAACTGAACAATACATTTGCTAAATAAGTAGTGTTCAGCTGATTATCAGCTCCTGGAAATTGTCATTTACTTGCTGTTTTCTTTGTCCTTTGTCTAGGGAGAAAGCGGGTTTACTGATGTGGATGCCTGCCTCATTTGCTTCACCAAAATGAGATAGGGCATGCAGGAGAGAAGGGAGATTTTTGCAAGTAGAACCTACCATGGTGAGTTGGATTTTTTCCCTGCTTCTGCTACAGAATTTCTCAGTGATGTTAAATGCATTGCTTAAACCAAACTTTTCACGCAAGTGTTGCTCCTTCCCTGGAAGTATGTTACACGTAACACTTGGTTGGCAGCAGTGCGGGATTGAGTTCTTCCCTACTGCTTTTTCCTCCCCTGCCACATGGGTCCACAGATCTGCTTGAGGGGACCTTCAATAAATTAAAGCAGCAAACTAAATGGAGCTGAAAATAATTACTTTCCACCACGTACACGAGAAAAGTATGAGAAACTGTGGCTTGTATTCTTGATTTGACACCACAGGGTCTGTCTTGAACATTATGCTGGAAAATAAGTACATGGGAAATAGATTTCTAATTTTGAATTGCTAAATACCCTCTAAATTTGTAATAAAGTGCAAGGACTCAAAATTAATAATGCTTTTTAAACTAATCTGTCTTCCTTGGCTCCATTTTTAAAATAGTAATTGCACACCTTACAGGCATATTCTTAACTAAACTCATTAATGTTTTGTGAGACACATATGTACTGAACAGATGAGCATGGAAGGAGAGAAAAAAATCCTGAACTTCCCTTCAAGAGGGTACAGTAGGGAAACAAACTGTAACAAAAGGTTACAGTAAGGGAAATTCCTGGGGCCACGCTTGTGTGGCCATGTGCAGCTGAACATTAGAAAAACCTGCTTATTAAGTAAGCCCTGTTGATTCTGCAAAATGTTGAAAAGCAGGGATCTTTAATGAAAATACCTGATTGAGGATATAATTAAAGACTGTATTATAATGCTTACGCACAAGAGAACGGAATAGAAGTTTTGCGTTTTTGCATTCACTGAATTTGACCTACAGGGAGCTATGGCCAGGATATTATTCTAGCACCTTGGCTGTGCATGCCATTGGGGAACTATGGCCTCGAGGCCATGCAGTGATCAAATTTTAAATGTCTACTACTTTTGCTAGAATGAACAATGTGTTATTCTATCCTCATACAGAGATAGAAGACTTCTGTGCATATTTGTGACTTTGGAAGCACTGACTTTTTTTAATGATCTGTTGTTATTATACTTGACATGCATTGTCAATTGTGAGATTCCCCCTCGCATCCATGTTGGAGGCTGGGTCTTGTTTTTTTCTCTTCTATGAATCCTAATAGTTTTTTGATCATAAATTGAAAGTTCAATGCTTAAGGTTGTCAGGATAACAAAATACCTGATAGACATCAATTTTCCATTACTGCAAACATGTTTTCTGTCATAGTTCCCTGTGGTGGTGAAGGAGTCTTAACAGAACTTGTGAAAGTCCATAGCACTGCAGCATGGAAAATGTATCTGCCTTGGTGTCTTCATTTAATGGGTTCCATTTGTTTCTAATTTTGAAGCTTAACCTTGGGTTTGAAATTCACTGTAAACAAATCTTTCAACAGGAATAGGGACTAACGAAGCCTATAGCTTCCTGTAGAGGCATCGCCTTTGTCCCTACTCCTCATGACAGTAATCCTATCTCCCTCATGGCTTCCCTTCTTTTTGCCTTCGCTTCTTCAGGTTTTCCTAGACACCCACTTCTCTGTTATCCCAGTTCTCACACATGTCTTCTCAGTGCCTTGAAAGGCCACACCAGGACAAGCTTCTAAGTAGAGGCCTCCTGCATGTTGCACACAGAGATAGGCCTGAGCACTTGTACACCTACAAATATGATAGATTTAAGTTAATTCAGAACTAATTTAAACAATCCCAAATATAATATCTTCTTTTATTATTGTTGTAAATTCTAGGAATTATTCTTGGAACTGTAAGGGAAATTCTTCCTAACCTTTATCAGTGTGAAATTTGATAACTTTATTGTGACCAACTTCCATTAAACACGTCAATTTTCTCTATAGTAGTCTGTAGCATCTTGTGAGATGATTCAGTACTTACGACCTACTAATGGTATTGGATCCATTGCAAAACCAAACTTATCCAGCATTTGTGAGCTCTACTGACTTCATACAAGGTCTTCATATAAACAGTGATTTGACTACATTTTTAATCATGCATTCCTTGAGCTGGAGCAATGAGGAAAGCCTTGTTTAATATTAAGTGGACTCAAGCCTGCTTCCTGCTCTAGCGTAAGCATCTAAATCAGATGAAAGTTATTATATACATGAGACAGTTTAGAACCAGCTGGAATTGAGCCTGGAGTGCAAGAAGGAGAAACAGTTTTTAAATATATCTAAATGTTTTAATTCATAAGCTGGTTAGTTGTGATGAGGATCTGGAAAGCTATTGGGAATATTATTGCAATGTGATGCTGTTCTGAAAACAAGGCAACACATTGAGCAGAAGAGAGGGAGTGCCAAATCTATGGAAAGGTGGTTTTTTGTTAAAATCTACAGCGTGGTAGGAGGCAAGTGTTATGAAGCCACTTGGAGGAATAACGCTTGTTCCTCTGGTATCTCTGATGACCAACTGGTCATAGGGCCTGTCTGCAGAGCCTCCTTCAAGAACTGCATGGATTTGTGATGGTCTGACAATGATCAAGGTGTGGCTGGGTGTTAACGCCCTTCAGAATGGCTTTAATAAGTGTTATGCAGGTTTTTGCATGAATACTTTGTGTTGTTAGGTATAGCTTGTTAAAAGAAAGTGCACGTATGAGGAGAGAAGGTTTTTAGCTCACTCTTGTGTCAGGAATAGGATTTGGAAGATCAGACAGAACTTTCTTATTAGGATTCTTAGCTTTGAAGTAGATGCACTTAAATTTACTTTAGGTGTCTTGATTCGCACTATGCCTTGTTGAGAGTTTTTAATAACTATTTATTCTACATCAGCCAGTATTGAAACTTCAGCCCTATAGATGTCAGGGAATTCAGCAGTGTTTCTCATGGTTAAATTCATAGCATCTGTCTTCTAGTTTGCTTTACAGAAGGGCCTTTTCATTACTGGATAATAAAGAGATACGAACCCAGCCACTTGCAGGGATATGAGAAAATAAGTCTGTCTATTGGATTATTTCTACATTTATTTTTTTATTATTCAAGATTACCTGAGCATGAATCATGAGATAAGTTGACCATGAGGAATGGATGAATGGGGGAGGCAGAACCAAAAGTATCAAGATAGCCATTCTAGCAAAACTTGGGGAACATAATGGCAGGTTCATGGTATTTTGAGTAGAAAGGAATCAGGAAAAAAAAAAAAGTGAAATTAAACAGAAGAAACCTCTAATCTAGCTAACTCTAACCTTCTCTTGCTTCAAAAGAATTTTTTTTAATACTTCTGGTATTTCCCAATCTGTTCTAAATGTAAGAAATTTTTGTAGCCAAGAGGGTGAGCAGTCATCGCTGATCATAGGGTTTAGGGCACACTGTTGGTGGCAAATTTTATTGTCTTCTTGCAGGTGCTGGTTTTACCTGCCTTTGAAATGGTCTATTTTTCTACTAAAATTTTCTGTTTAAATTGGAGATTGTGCTTTTAAAGCCTGAGAATTTTATAAGAATCCAGTTCGATCATGGAGAAGAAGCTGTAACCATTGTCACTTCAAAAGCCCTTGTGAGTCAGGACACTGCACTCAGTATCCACAAGCCCCTGTCTTTCTACTCGGGTGTCAGACTAATTTTATTTGTCCTTGCCAGCACTGAACAGATTGCATTGCTCTGTTCTGCTGGGGCAAAGTCAATCCATGTTAATGGCTTCTTTAATCTTTTAAAAGTGATTATTTTATTTGGGGCAGTGCCACCAGCCAATTCCAGTCTCTTGCTAGTGATAGTGGTCAAATAGAGATAAGCAGTGCCTGCATAAGACAAGTTAGACTCTAATCTTTCCACATTTTGTGCCTAATTTAGCTGAAAAAAATTCTGGACTTGGTTCTCAGGAGTCATAACTTTGCATGACTAGTCTAGGTTCGTTCTCCAACCTTGATTTCAGGTAATACCAGTTAGCACTTAATATGCTATTAGCTGTTATGTGTCTAATCTAAATCAAATCTATCTGATGCGTCTCATCTATATATCTGAAGTATTTAATTCTACAGTATACTTTTGTTAGATTTCACTTTTCAAGGTCTAGCAGAGTTGGATATTAGAATAGACCAGGGAAATCTGCAGATCTCAAGAAAAATGAGGAAAAGAAATTATCTATTATTCCACCTTACATTGCCAATCTAAAAATCTTTCGATGGCAAAACTCACTTCTAAGCATTTAGTCATTTCTTAGAAAAATAGATCCATCTTGGATATTAATTTTACCAACTTTACAGAACTTATTTCTGTGTGTGTCTCCTGATGCATGACTTGGAAAACTCTGGCTTAGATGGCTAAAGGTTAAAGGTGCAGATGCTGTTGTGTTGCTGTCTTGAAGCTGTACCTTGTGCTGTGTAAGCTTTTCAGTTTCTGGAAGAGCTACGGATGTCCTCTGTCTGGGCTTCTGTAAGGCTTTGACACAGTCCCACACTCTGTCCTCCTCACTACATTGGAGAGAGATGGATTTGATGGGTGGACTTGTTCAGTGGATGAGGAATTGGTTAGATGGTTCCATCCAGAGGATAGTGGTCAATGGCTCAATGTCCAGATGGAGATCAGTGACAAGTGGTGTCCCTCAGGGGTTCGTATTGGGACCAGTACTGTTCAATATCTTCATCAATGACATAGACAGTGGGATCAAGTACACCCTCAGCAAATTTGTGGATGACACCAAGCTGAGTGGTGTGGCTGATGCACCTGAGGGACGGGATGCCAACCAGAGGGACCTGGACAGGCTTGAGAAGTGGGCCCATTTGAACCTCCTGAGCTTCAGTAAGGTCAAGTGTGCAAGGTCCTGCACCTGGGTCAGAGCAACCCCCAGTATCAATACAGGCACGGAGCAGCCATACCGGAAGGACTTGGGAGACACCTCAGAAAGCCAACCATATCCTGGGCTGCATCTCCAGCAGTGTGGTCAGCAAGTTGAGGGGGGTGATCCTGCCCCTCTACTCTGCTCTGGTTACACCGCCCTGCACTGCTGCATCCAGTTCTGGGACCTCAACATAAGAAGGACATGGACCTGTTGGAGTGAGTTCAGAGGAGGGCCACAAAGCTGATCAGAGGGCTGGAGCACCTCTGCTGTGAGGACAGGCTGAGAGAGTTGGAGTTGTTCAGTTTGCAGAAGAGAAGGCTTCAGGGGGAGACCTTTTTGTGACCTTTCAGTACCCAAAGGAGCCAACCAGAAAGGTGAAGACTTCTTAGCTTTTTAACTTTTTAGCTCTTCAGCAGGGTCTGTTGCAATTGGATAAGGGGTAATGGCTTTAAACTAAAAGAGGGAAGATTTAGACTAGATAGAAGAATTTTTTTATGCTGAGGGTGGTGGCACTCTGGCCCAGGTTCTCCAGAGGAAGTGGTAGATGCCCCGTCACTGGAAACATTCCATATCAGGTTGGACGGGTCTCTGAGCAACCTGATCTAGTTGAAGATGTCACTGCTTATGGCAGGGGAGGTTGGACTAGATGGTCTTTGAAGGTCCCTTCCAACGCAAACTATTCTATGATCAGAAAGCCAACCATATCCTGGGCTGCATCTCCAGCAGTGTGGTCAGCAAGTTGAGGGGGGTGATCCTGCCCCTCTACTCTGCTCTGGTTACACCGCCCTGCACTGCTGCATCCAGTTCTGGGACCTCAACATAAGAAGGACATGGACCTGTTGGAGTGAGTTCAGAGGAGGGCCACAAAGCTGATCAGAGGGCTGGAGCACCTCTGCTGTGAGGACAGGCTGAGAGAGTTGGAGTTGTTCAGTTTGCAGAAGAGAAGGCTTCAGGGGGAGACCTTTTTGTGACCTTTCAGTACCCAAAGGAGCCAACCAGAAAGGTGAAGACTTCTTAGCTTTTTAACTTTTTAGCTCTTCAGCAGGGTCTGTTGCAATTGGATAAGGGGTAATGGCTTTAAACTAAAAGAGGGAAGATTTAGACTAGATAGAAGAATTTTTTTATGCTGAGGGTGGTGGCACTCTGGCCCAGGTTCTCCAGAGGAAGTGGTAGATGCCCCGTCACTGGAAACATTCCATATCAGGTTGGACGGGTCTCTGAGCAACCTGATCTAGTTGAAGATGTCACTGCTTATGGCAGGGGAGGTTGGACTAGATGGTCTTTGAAGGTCCCTTCCAACGCAAACTATTCTATGATTCCTACTAAGCGCAATGTCTACTTTGGCAAGAGTTTTTTTCTGATTTGTAAATAAGCCCAAGTGTCTCTTGCCCCCCTCGCCCCCTTCACTTCAGTGTCTGCTCTGGGCTTGTCCTCTGCAAAGAATTCTGAAAATCTCTAGTTTGTTTTATACATCTTCATCAGACGTTTGCTGTCTCCCCCAGGTCTGGTGGTGGCATCACCTCAAGCATAACAAACTACCACTTACAAGTTTTTAGGAAACTGCCTTTTGGGATGTAAGCAATATCCCAGAACTTTTCTGTAATGAGAGGCGGTTATCAATAGAAAACGGATCTCACTTTTAATTTTCTGATGCAGTTAACATAACTTGTTCATAGTGATAAGACAGAAATGTTACTCTGTTCTATTTAAGTGTCATCTTGGCTATTGCTGTGGCAGTATTTTTACGGAAGTATGTTGGCTTATTATAGAGTAGTGGCATTTGGTTTTGCAAAGAACTGGGACACATTACCTGTCACTACAGGCAGCTTACTCTTAAATTCATCATTTGGCAGTTACTGTTAATTTTAAGCTAATTTAAGACTATGTGCCATTTGATTGTAGTCTATTTGAATTCAATATTGAATTTGTCTTAGGAATCCCCATTAAGATACAATTAATAAAGACTAGCTGTTGTATTAGGATACTCGGGCTGCTCTGCCTACCGTGGGTGGAAGTAGAAGTGTGTTTTAATTACAGGCAATGCTCCATCATTTTGAGATTTAATTGCTAGGTGGATTGGTTATTTTAATAACTGTCTATTATGAGATAATTTTGTTACATAATAACAATAATATTGTTGTTGTACGAGGTAGGTATTGTCAGTGAGTGCAAACACGTAGCTTTGCTTTTTCATATGTAGAAAACAAACATTCTAGTTCATGCTCTTTAACTCTGGTATATGCTTTTACAGGTTTCAGTACTTATTTTAACAGTGTGGACTAGACTAATTTTTTCTTAGTCCTCATGAAATCATAATACATTTGCTATTTACCAGGAGTAAAATACTGCTAAGCCTTGTTCCATAGTGAGAAATTCAGAGTCATGCTCTTTTTTACAAACTGGTTAAATCATGGCTTTCACCACTGAAAGAAGCTGTGTCTATGAGGCAGTAACTTCACACAGTTTTTCAGGCCAGTGTATCAAAACAAAAATTTACATCTTGGTCCATTCTGTCCAAGGTAGGTTCTCATGGAATTCCAGGAAATTTTTGTTTGTCTTGAAGATTCCTTGTTCACAGTAAAGCTGTGTTTTTTCCAAGGTTCTAGATCCAAATGAAAAGAATTAAATGTATGCTTTAAAAAAAAAAAATCTGTTCTCACTGGACAGTCCAATCATCAGGAAGTATTCTTAAGAAAACATACTGACTGGTTCAGTTTAGAGCAAGGGTCTGTCATTCTAAAAAGAGATCCACCTTAATCGAAGAAGACCGTAATGAATTGTAACATAAAAATAATCTGTATAGAGCTGTGGAAGTATACAGTTTAAACATTTAATGCAATATAAAGGCTTTTGTAGTACCTAAACACTCCTGTTAAAATTACTTTGCATGAAGTCCCTGAGAACTTGTATTCCAATGTATTTACAATATGGTGCGCATATTAGCTCAGTGTCTACATACTAAGCTAGTAGACAGTGGCTACATGATGAAAATATGATCTTTGTCTTGCCTGAAGTATAACTATTTTAGATAAGGTAATTAGAAAATTCAAGTTTCTAGTCTATTAAACCTTTAAAATCAGGACAGTTCAAAATAAATGTCATCTGTTCTAGATATTGCATGGGCTCTGTAATAAATGTTTAGCATTGCAGAAGCATACTATAGCCCAAACTAAGTTTATTCAGATTCACGTACTTATAAGTAAGTTAATGTAGTTTTGAATTACCTCTTTTGTGAAGACAAAAAGAATGTCAGTAAAAATAGACAAAAACTATCCATACATTATCTCTCGGTTTTATTAATGTATATAAGAGCAGAGAGCATATGGAGGAAGTTGATACTGTTTGTATAGCTAAATGAAGGAGCTCATCAATATGTTGATAAAGAAGACAGAACTAACTCCTTTCCAAGTAAATAATTTCCTCTCGCATTTCTTCTTGAACTTTATCCATTTTTTTTCAAGCATGAAAAGCTGACGCTGATTTCACGTTTATGTTAAAAATCTTTGGAAAACTATCTAGAGAGATTAAAATCCTTTTGAGTAACTAAAGTAAGTTTCAGTGTAAATTAGACCAATAAGATCCTAAAAATTCTCTTTGTGGAGCTGTTAATTCTTTACAAGAGGACTAGAGGATCTTTAACACTCTTATAAGCTGAAATAAAGTTTGGCAAATAGTAGGTTTCAAGACTGAAAAGCATCAAGCACACACTGTGGTTAAATCCCAGACATTTATTTCCTGGTCATGTTTTGCTAAATTTGGAACTGAGTCAACATCCTTTGCAGAATGTGTACTGCATGTAATTATGTTCCATATATTATTTCACTGGAGGCTATGAGATTTGGCTGTTCCATTTGTGTTCTTAAGTTATTTATTGTTGCTGTATCATAGAAATGAATTGTGCACTGGTGGTGTAATAAACTAACAAATGTCTTATTTGTCTTATTAAACAGGCAGGGATGAAAAGGATGTCTTATTAAATATTTTGGTTGAAAAGTTGCCTAAGTAATTGGATAAATTTTCATGGTGAAGTAGTTTTATTTTGTGAGGGAATGATCTTTCCCTTTATGCAGAAATTAAGAAAGATTTGTGCTCCTTTCAGTGGTTGTTGTTAACAGAGATTTTAATACATACAAAGAAATTGTTTCAATAATTTTTTTTCATTGATTGCGAAAGCATCTACTGAATTGCTCAATTCTATGATGGAGTGAGACAATTTGTTAAACACACTTCTGATTCTTGTGATGTTAAAAACATTCTCAAGGGGAGATGCCACCTAAAAGGAAGCCAGTTGTCTCTTTTCTGTATTTCTTCTGGGGTAAAGCTGTGCGTGTGTTTCACACTTCTTGTGAAACAGGGATACTCTGTAAGTTGCTGAGGTTGGAACCACTCATGAGAACAGTAAAAATAACACAGTCAATGAGTATCTAGTTACTTTATCTGTTGTATTAAATCTGTTGCAGTATAGGAAGGACAAGCACTGGTGAAATTCCCAGTGTGCCTCTTAAAAATAGCAGAAAAATATGTCTTATTTGTTAGAAAGAAATAAGAAAAGGGCATAACACATTCTAGTATTTATGCAGATGACTTTTATTTGAAAGCTGGACCTAAGCAGAGCTGTATGCCAAATAGCTTTCTGCTTCCCAAAAGTTCAACTTCTGGAAGTCCAGCAGTTAGAAAAAAGGATTATTTAAGTGATTAAATTAGCTTGATAAACAGTCTTGTAGTGAAAACTGAGATGCCCTGTGCCTTTTAATTTCCAGGCCATGTTCTTGGACCAGTGAGACCCAATTTATCTTGCGGCTACTGATAAGTAGGTATAACAGCCAACTTCTTCAAAGAAAGGAAAGAGATAAAATTACTTCTGCTGCACAGGAAAAAAAAATTAACATCTCCCTTTCCTGCAGTATAAGGAAACGCTAATATATGTATATTTAGTATTTAATTGTTGGTACAGATATTTAAATACTACACTACCATTTCTTGTAATGTCTGGATTCATCCAATGTGTTGAAAAATTGATTGCAATTTTTAAGTGATATATGTAACAGAGTACTTCTATGATGTGATTTTAACCATCTTCCTGGAATTAAGAACCTAGACTCCCCAGATAGTTAATGGAGACTTGAAAACACAGCTAGAACACCTTAGTAGAGCCTGTTTACCTCTTTTAACTGTCCAGGGAGAACTTCAAATCTCCATTTCCAGAATGACTTGTTCAGCTACGGACTAGGGGTTCTGAAATTCTTGCACTGTGTTTTCCCCATCTCTTAGTAAGAAGAAAGGCTGATTAAGTGGGTAAAGCTTCATCTCTGCCATTGGGATCTTCAATTTGGGGTTATACTGAGCTGGAAATGAAGTTCTGAACTCGGACATCACTGGATATTGTCATGCTAGCAACTCACAGGCATGCAGTCCTGAAAGGATATCAAGTGTCATGGAAAGGGGATGCTTCTCTAGCAGCCTCTCTACTGCGACTTACGCTCATCTGTCTCTGTGTATTGTTCTTATTCTCCCCAAAAGCACTGTACAATTTAAAAAAATAGTTAGAATTGTCAAAGTTAATTAAATTCTTACAAAATTTGTGAACGTTTGTGGCTGGTTGAGAAGACTGAAACTAGAATCATACTGTTTTCTGTGCTGTTGGACAGCAGTTGAATGGGCACTGGGCTCCAGAAGTTTAGGGTGTTAAAGGACAAAAGTCTAAAGAAAATGAAGCCTCCTGCTGTCTGCTATTCACAGAACAATTTCCTGCAAAGCTGATAGGATTTTTCCAAATAAGTTTTTACATGTGGAATTGATTTAATGGTTCTGTGAATGCAGAGATGTTAACTGTGCCTGCAAGCCTGCTGGTATTTGTGCACTGTTATTAACTAAAGCTAGATGGATGGGTCCAGACAACACAGAAGAGATTGGCACCTGCAGCATTGGGAGCTGCCTCCTGTTTCTGAAAAAATATTGGAGCTATTTGTAAATCTGGAGGGTCATAAGACTGTATGTTGCTTATTATGCTTATGCTTGTTAGTGCAGCTTCTGGTGTGCTCTTGTATTGAACTTTACACAATCAAAATGCTGGATTTATTTTTTAAGGCCTAGTGTCCTTGTGCAAGAATACTGGATATTCTTAACTGAAGCAGTGCAGCAAATTGCAACTAATGTATAAAACTTAAGTATTTCTCTTAACTTTTCACTATTTCTGTTCAGAATAAATAGTGTATGTTTTGCTGGTTGATATTATAGTCACATCCAGGAGAAAGTTGCTAAGCCTAGAAGTGACAGCAAAAGTGCTGTAAAAAGTAAACCCCAAATTTCATCTTTACGCCTCTCCCTACAATCAGCAAAGTTGCTGAAACAGGTCTCAGTATTTTTTCAGACTGCTTGGAGTATAGATGTGGGAGAAGAGAAATAGCTGCAGTTCCTCCTTGCCCTTCCTCACTGTTAGCATTCTGTCATGAAACGGAGAATACTGCTGGTTAATTGACTGGTTCAGCAAACTGAAAAGCAAGAGGTTTTTCAAAACATTTGTAAATAAGAGAAAAGCTGACTCAAATGAGCGAATATTGCACGTATTCACTGTCTGGCAAACTGACTGATTTAGTGGAAAGTGACTAACATACACAATAAAAGCATATTTTTTCAAATAGGTTTCTGCAAAACTAAACGGAGAAATGAGAGTAACGCTGTTTCTCTGCTTCTTGTGCAGTGGTTGGTCACTCCTTAAGCCACCATTTTGATCAGCTCATTTTGCTGCTTGTTTGCAGGTGATGGAAGAACATGGTTTCAAGCAAAATCAGGTGGTTTGGTTTGGTTTGGTTTTTCTCCCTTTTATGCAGCCTATAGTCTTGGCTGTTTGAGCATCTGTCTTACCAAACAGCACTGATGTGTTGTTGTGGGACCAGCTCCCTGCAGCAAATAATAGATTTTCTCTCTTTCCCTCCCTGAGCTGTTTCTGTTTCCTGTAACACCTAACTGAAATTATAGATCATCATGGAAATCATTCTTGCGCCACCTCCACATCTGTTTATTTTGAACCAACAGTAAGAGGATTCTTTCTTTCTCCCTTGCTTCTCTGGCTAATAAGCAGACCTGCTAGTCAGGAAGAGCAATTTTCTGCCATGCTTCTTTGAAAATTTGTAATAAATTGATAGTGTGTGTTGTCCAAAGTGATGATACATATTTTCTAAAAATAATAGCAATGTCTCCCAATCAGTTTTGCATTTAGCTTCAGATCAGCAGGAAAGGAGAGGAGTTTGATCAATGTGTCTTTATTTTAAAGCCAAAAAAATTAATAGTGTGGAAGAGGATGTCACTTTGGATAGCTTCAAGGTATTTTTATTTTATGGATCTATCTACTCTCCAGGATTTTTTTGTTATTAAAAAAAAAAAAGGTATTTCTGAAATCCATGTTTGAGATGTTTAAAAAATATATAAATAATTCCTTCTGCACTAGATTGAATGGAAAGATTTATGTGCTGAAGCTTGCAGTAAACTCTGCAAAACATGTTCTAATTCCTTAGAGTGATGTTGTCATCATGTTTGGCGACTAAAGCTCAAGGAGAATACAAAATCTTTTGTGTTTTCACCTCTTTTTTCTGTCTAGTAGTCTATGGTGAGCTGTTCGTTCAGAAGAGATTGTTCTTTGTTTAGTTTACAGGTACTGTTTTCATAGGTGAATTTGATACATAATTTGAAAAAAACAGGCACTGTCATTATTTTCTTTAGTTATTGCCTGTAGACATTAATATTCAGTGTGGTGAAGGATTTTATTCCCCCACCTCCAGGCTTATTTTGCAATCAGTAGCAATTTCCATTTTTTTCCTGGCTTTCTAAATTTCCTGTTTTGCACACTGATATTTAACTCCAACTGTGTCCTGCTTTTTAGAGAACGTAATAATAGCTGATGACGACAGTGGCAATTAGAACTAATGGTCTACTTCTTAGAGTTGTTGAATATCTATGAATCCTGTTGAAGTTGGCCAGAACTGATCAAAAGCTCTCAAAAATCAGGCTGCACTATCTTAACATCAATCTTCAAATATCTGTTGGTTGCTAATGCTGGTTTTGTGTGTGTACAATTCTTCTGTACATTTCCTTATAACACTTCCCTTGATTCATTAGCTTCCAGTTTTCCTCCTTGAGCCTATTGTCTGTTTATTAATTAAAGAATTAAAGGAAAAAGATACATTTATAATAATTGAAATATGTATTAAAATGTATAATTATAAATTATAAAATAATAGAGATTATTATATATATAATTTTTACAACTGTAGGGGTAGCTATAGCTTATTTGTGGTGAGGAAATGTACAGATTGTTACCAACTGTATTTGACTAAATGAAGAAGGGAGTTTCTTGCTGCTTAGGGCATCTTATATTTTCTTTAAGTTTTCATGAACAGCCATTCTTAATACTAGATAATTTCACACTAGACATTTTGCTTGAAAAATGTATAGTTTACTAATATGTATAAGCATAAGTCTGAAAAGGAGTTGCAACACATAACAGAAACAGATTCCAAGAAAACTGCAGAGAATTGTACAGTACAGTACTACTTTGCCTTTATTTTTAAAAAAGATCTGCACGATTTGCGGTTTTATTTGAAAAAAAAAAAAATCTCAAAAAAAACCCCCAAAACAAAAAACAAAAACCCAACCAAAACAAAAATCTACCAAAAGAACAAACCCCCAGCTCTTTGGTAAGCCTGGACAAAGGCACAACTGACCAAGCTTACTGTTCTGTTATTTCGCTGAAGAAAATAGTTTTCACCTCTTCCTGGTGTCCCCCCAGGATATCTCTAATTTGAGTGTGAAGGGTCTCTCTGACAAGTTTTGAAAAATATATTTAGCATATGTCTTGTCTTCTCTAATCACTTCTATACTGATATTTCACAGCAGCATATAAATTAATATATGCGTCTCATATGAGCTGGACTAATACTGCCAACATCCTCAGGGGCTACCACACCCCACTTGGGTGAGTTTCAGTCAGTTTTAGAACAGATCATAGTCAAATCAGCATTGTGGAACTCCAGATGTGCGGCGTGAGACAGCCTGTTAGAGGGTGACTCCAGTCCCTGCTTCTGGCAAGACTAGTTCCTCAACAGCACATTTAGCTGAGGAAAAGGACCAGAATCAGGCAATCTGAAGCTTTGCCTCTGCTAGAAGTTTGCTGTCGGAGGTAGCAGCGCAAACCCGTCTTCTGTAGGTAGGTCTGATCTGAAAGTCAACCCTGATTTGATTTTGTAAATTAGAGCACTCCTCTAAACAAATTAATTTATGCCATCAGGCAGATTTTTCAGTTGTTGGTCACAGAGAAATCCTCCCTCTTTGAGAAGCGTTTTCTATATCGACAGAAGTCTTTCACGCAGGCAGGGCCTGAGGCGTTCGGCCTATTGCAAGGTGTTCCTCAGACATCGCTCCTCACAGGTATCTATTATTTCTTTCCCTAGGACTCCAAAGAGAGATCTTTCCAATTGCAGTAGCATGTCTCTCAGCAATTTCTTCAGGACTTAATTCAGAGTTGGTACTTTTCTGCTTAGATAGTTGAACATTTTCCCCTTTTATGTTGAGTAGGCATTGAAAATAATGCGCTTACACCTTTCTGTCCTCCCTACCCTGGCAGAAAGTTTTAGAAATAACCCATAATTGAAAAAATTACGGTGTTTTTCACAAACCCTGATACTAAATTGCAGATTTTTAAGATAGGCAAAGATTCCAACAATTGAACATGATTTATAAGAATTGTGCTTTAATGCTGCTGTAGTGACTGTAGGAATGAGTGTCTTCAGAGTACTTAAAACAGGTTAGTATCCATTCAAGTGATTATAGTTGTGTTTCAGTTCTCTCTCCACATGAAATGCGATGTGTGACCTTCACTGTATGACTTTGCTTCAGCTTGGCACCCCGAGTTGAGGAGTTGTTCCAGACCGAGGTTCTGCCCAGCTCCATGACAAGCGGTGGCTGCTCAGTTGCCAGCATCGCTATGGAGTTGTTCAGTGGCCTTTAGTGCTGCATCTGTGATATGTTGCTCCGTACTTTTTGGATGGGAGGAGGAGTGCTTTCTTTCTAGGTCTGTCTGATTTCAGATAGAGTTTCAGTTTTCCTAACGGGTGCTCCACAAACTGTCAATTACTTATGTAGTTTAAGTGAAACACACGTTGTGATACTTAAATTATGCATCTTCAAAATGTTGTGAAATGAATCATTCTACATTCCATGTCTCATACCTTTATATTCTCTTTTGCTTGTCTAGTTGTTCTAAAAATCTCTGAGATGACATCAGAGCATAGTTTTTAGTAAGAAAAAGAATTAAGCCTTCTATTCTTTATGGTTTAGTTTTCCACACTAAATGCAGTAACTGAGGAATTTAGTGTTTCACCGAAATGAGGATGGGAGTCACAGCCAGGCGAAATTACCAGTTTTGTTTTGCTGAATAGTGTGTCTGTGTGAGCTCTTTGCTACTGTAGCTTATCTAGCTGCCTTTTACGCTGAGCTGATGTGCTTACTGTGGAATTCCAGCACGTTATGTGAATGCCTGGCAAGCTAGTAACTTGCTATTCTTTCTACGTTATATACATCTAAGGACTTGCTTTTTGTACATAATCTGAATCTCAGAAGTTTGGTTCTGCCGTTATTTTTAGGGTACTTATGAGAGAGGGAGGTTTCCCATCAGTCTGTCACTGCAGCTGTGGGATGAACCAATTGGTGGGATCAGTATTTTTCAGGGGAGTGTGGAAAAATCACCATTTTGTGTATTGCCTTGATGCGAGGAGCAATGCAAAATGAAGAGTAACAGTCAAGCCTTGTGTTTAAAATAGCAGCTGAATTGCCTACATCAAGGCATGAATATGCTAAAGACTGCTTTTTAAAAAACTATACTGAACTCCTAATGTGTTGATGGTGCACTTGACATACAATTAAGCATTTGAACCTTTCTGTAATCTCTGTGTACAAGAAGATAAGGGATATAAGAGATGCTCCGAGAATTATATCCGTAAGACTATTTATACAAAGCTTAGAATGCTAACACTTTTGATGTCCTTTAAGCTTCTGCCTTCATATCCCTGTCAGCTCAATCCACTGCACACATTTTCTGAGTCAAATGAACATAAACCAAGAAGGGGAAAAATGTGTTTCATGTCTCATATGGCAGAAACTCTGGTCAGGGTAAATAAGAATTCCTCTAACTAGAGGAGAGATCTTTTCCTTCATCAGTAACTTGTGTCAGACTCTGGAGATTTAGAAAATAGATAAAGCGATGGATGTTTCTCATGCAGTGGTTACAAAGAGGTTTCAAGTGATGAAGGTTCAGTACAAAGAGAAGGCTGTTTGTGCTAGTACTTCAGACTGTTAATTTTATTCTATATATTTACATTTCTCTATAATTTGTCATGGACAAAGCTGTGGTCATCTGGGGAGCATTCTTCAGTTTGTTGGCCCACTGCACAGGGGAATACAACAACCAGAGTAAGCAATATTTAAGGTTGATCTTAAACTAGATATTTGCAGCAGCTGACCTTAGCCTGAGTTTATGCTGTAGTCAGGGGGTAAAGAGAAGGGAGAAGACTCCGTCAGAAGGACTATTCGTGATAACAGAATTAAGTTCTTAAGATCTGAAGTTAGCCTTGATGTTTGATTCCTACACAGATTATGGTGATAATCTCCTATATGCTAGTCAGGTGTATGGCCATTTGTAAGGAAGAATTTGCATTTCACAGAGTGACTGAAGGAATTATTGGCAGGGATAGCAGTAACTGCTGTAAATCTCACTGCAAGTTATGTACAAGCTTGAGTTTATGCATACTGTACTATCAAGTTAAAGATAGTCTTCAGTGAAATACAGAAAAACTATTAAAAAACGCAGAAACCTAAATAAATTCTTGAAGCTGACCTGTGTGTGTGTGAGAAATGCCAAAAAGGGCTGAGTTACATGTATTTCCTTGTGCCCTAACAGTCGTAGTATCCATGGTAATCTTTCAGATCACTTATTTATGACAGCAAACTAAATGGAATAATTTTTAGCATAGTTTACATGGTACATTGTGATGTGCTAAAAAAATGTATGTACTGCAAGCATTAAGTCCTCTTTCAATTGAAGAAGTAGGGCGAGTGTTGGATGGAAAGGGTTTATTTTTCTGTGCAGCTGATGCATTGATTGAACAAAACTATATAAATATTTCAATCATTGCTTGTTAATACGCAGCTGAAAAAAGGGGCATACATTTAATGCTTGATTATTTTCAGGGCAGTGATAAAAGTTACATCTCCTTAGCAGAAACATCATTCTTTGATTTTGAAAGCTGCATAACAAAGTCTTCAGTTATTTCCCCATAGCTAATAGGAGTTTTGTAGTGTAGATAATTCAGGTTGTTAACATGGTGTACATGGAAATGCTGAGGCTTATTCACACTCCATGGTTATTTCTATCCCTTGCAGTTGAAGTATCTTTGAAAGCGTTAGAGCTATTTAAAGTTACTTTTGTAAGTTGATGAGGGTTTTGCAGTTTTGGGGTTTTTTTTAAGTTCTGTGAAGGTGATAACAATGAGGGTCACATAGGCAAGTGCGGTTTGACTGCTGCTTGTATTTCCTTTGCAATGTATGAAATTATTCTTTTTATGTTATTCTGAGCTTTAAAATAATCTAGTCCTGCATGAGGATATCTGTGATGTGGTACATTCAGAAGTAAGTTCCAACAAAGAATTGAAGATAATTCTTTGGTCAGATGTATGATTCTTGCATGAAAATACATCATGGTGAAGGAAAAAAAAAAAAAAAAAGCTTGGAATCTTATGAAGTAGTATATATTTGCTCACAAACCCTTCATGTTACAGTTGAATTACAGCTGACAGGATTTTTTACGTAATTTCCTGAATACAGACAGGATTTTTTACGTAAGGGCTCTTATGCATTGGAGATTCAGTTATTTCTATATGTATTGTAGGAGTTAATGAAAAATAATACGAAGTTCTGTTTTCATATCATAGCTCTCACAAATTCATAAAAATGTGGACCTTGTTATATTTCTGCCTGTTTTAAAAGCATTATTGGAAGGAATGTTTTCCATGATGAAAGGGTTTGGGCAGGTATCTGTTAAATCCTGAGTTTTATAAAGTTGGGTTCAGTTACAAGCGTATGAGTTTTGTGAATGGATTAAAAAGACAGAAACAGTAAAACTGATTCTAAGTGCCTTTTAAAATAATAAGGTGAAGCTTATAGTAATTGGACTATGCATTTGCAAGGAGCAGGATTTAGATTTAAGAGATAGGAGTAGATTATATGTAGATTATATGTAAAGAGAAATGCTTTTTCTTTTAAAAATAAAGAAATCCCATGAAATAAAGTAATCTTTCTTCTTTCTTCATGTTTGTCCCTTTTTTCTGTGAAAGAAAATGGCTGCCCTGATTGAGTCTTCTCCTGGTTAATTCTTCACTAGTTCATTACCTTAGATTTTGATAGCTTCTAAGAAAAACATCCAAAGATGTATTTGAATCTTAAGAAAGAGAACTGTTGGAAGAATTTTTAAGCGTTAATTACCATTTTCATGTAGGATAGCCATAAGGATATTTTTGTACATTCATAATTCATATTTTTTTTCTTAATTGTTTGGGTTGGGCCCAAATAATCATCTTAATGCAAAGTGTTGCATATGGTAATTTATCTGCATTGAGAATAGAATCCATTAGGCTCCTAAGGTCAAAGGTGAAGTTGATTTTTTGCCAAAGATTATTATTTAAATAGCATAGAATAAGTACAATTATTAATATACTTTTTTTTTTTTTTCAGATTTCTCAGGGGACAAAATTTTGCTTATTCATACCTTCTACTGTGGCAAAAATGGATTATTTTCCTCACCAAAAGCCAGCAGCATAACACCCATCCGACATATGCCTCAAGGAACTCTTCTTTAAAGTCTGTTGTAAGTACGTCAAATTAAAAAGTTGCTTAGAGGTAGCTTTAATCAGCTGTGTATCTACTTACAGCTCAAGAATAAGCAGCCTTAGCAGGAGAACTAACCTCAGCAGCTTGGCTCTCCGTCAGCGGCTGTTTGTTCTGAAGGGAAGGTGTAGGAGGATGGGGCAGAGCAGGGCTGTGGTGCGTCCCACCCGCTGGCTATGGCCAAAGCTGACCCCCACAGGGGGCAAACCAGAAGCTATGGGGCTGTGCGTGAATGCCGTGATCGGCAAGATTATCTGCATTGTAAATGAAGATGTAGGCTCCCGTTGCTATGACAATGAATTTTAGAATTCGCAGCGTTGAAAGAGGGGGCTAAATAACTGGAACTATAAGAAACGGGAAGCGGTTAAGCTGGTCTTAGCTGTGTTGGTGGTTGAGCCGTGTGCATGTCCTTGGGGTCTGCAGGCCCAGGTGTCTCACTTTTAACCCAACGCAAACTTGCAAAAATTAATGAAACTCCACGTTATGTATGTGCAATAATGGTTATCCAGACATCTTGCTTTTTATGTACTGAAGTAAATTTTATGCATGCAGAGTGTACGATATATGTTTTTGAGACAGAAAACTGTGTTAAGAGTAGAGTTTTGGCCAGCATACCTTCTTTATTTGAAAGAAGGATGACATTTGGAGGAATATGTTCACTATTTGGAAACAATATCTTCTTGCAGTGTCAGCAAAAATTTACAAATGAGGAAAATGAGGGGGAAAAATAAGGAAAAAATTTTGAATGAGGAAAAAAAGATCTAGCTTGTTCATATTGCTTCTGTAGAAATATATTCTAGTGGAAGAGATGCATGTTACTTAATGAAACTCTCCATTTAATAAGATGCCTCAGATTAACGTTTGAAACTCTAATTGTTATATTTCCAGTACAGTATAATACTACCCATGTCTTTATTGCTCTCCCAGAGAAGATAATAGTTGATACTTAAATTTGATTTAAAACTAAGGTCTTTGTTTTAGAGAAATTAAATTTTATCAGCATTACATTTATCTCTTGCACTACTGCTTTCTGCCAGAATACAATTAACTCACTATGAGGGCCCTTGTGAATAAAAGGAGGGAAACACTGTAATTGCCTTACTTTCGTTTTTTTTTATCTGTTGTTCTGTATGAAAGCAAAGAGAGTGTAGCAATGGTGGTGTTTTATCCAGAAAAATATTGATGAAGCAGTGTAGAGGATCCTTACCTGGAAAGGCTCTTGTCTTCTGCTTGGTGCTGTGTTTTGATTCTGGACCCCCATATCTGTAGTCTTCTCCTTTATCTGTGACATTTTTCCCTCCGAGAACCTAATCATTCTGGAGTAAGAACAATAGCGCTATAAAAACGCTCTGAAGCTCCATGAAAACACAGTTGTAAAAATGCTCCAGCAGAAGGTCTGAGCAGATGAATGAATCCCCCTGCGCATGTGTCTGACTCGGGGCTGGTGCTGGGTTTTTCTCTAGGCTGCTGTCAGCGGTGGGGTGTGAGTGAGGGACCTCTCGGTTGTTTTTGTGACTGTAGCTGTTCTGGAACATTTTATGGGGGCTTGGGTGTTTTCAAGTGTCTCCAGCTTTCCATAATGGTTCTCCAGTGGGAGTGTGCCATAGCTCTTAAACACAGCGTGATCTTTTCAATTTTTCCTTTTCTACTTTCATTTGTCTTAGCCTGCAGTAATAGGTTATAACCTCTAATTCTTAAATAAATCGCCTCAAGAAAAGATTTCGTGGTGTCCTGTATCGATAGTTCTAGCTTCAAATAATTCAAATAATAAGAAAATAGTAGGTGTTTTAAATAGCATTTCTGCAGCATAGCTGCATTTTTAAAATACTTCTCAGTTGGTCTCTGAACTTTGGTGATATTGTTCCTAGAGCTGAACTTAAAAGAGTTGAACAATTCTCTTCTCTTGGACAATAGCTCTTCTTCGATGGTTCCCATGGGGGTTTAGTGTATGGACTGAGAATTCTTCAGCATAGCTTCCCTCATTCTCTATTTTTTTCACTTCATGTGAATGTATCAGTTCAGGGCTTGTCTACACGAGATACTGAGGAAAACTGATGCAAGTCAACCAAATGCAGGAATTTAAAGAAGGCGGCTTAAATCCCCCAAGTCTCTGTGTGCACTCTCCCGTTCATAATTAAAGTGGCCTCCAGTGAAATTAGTTTAATTCACTTCGAAGCCAAACCTAATTAAGGCCACGTTTTATTCCCAGATAAAAGTGTTTGCAAAGAAGTTTAACGGACAATGGACATATCCAGTTAAATTAATTTGGGTTAATTTTCTTGAGTTCCATTGTGTAGACAAAACTTAGTTGTAATGCCTGATTGCAGCTTTTTTTTTTTTTCTTTCTTTCTTCTTCAGCTTTTGCTCTCATAACTCTGATATTTTATACTTGGGGAGGTAGATGGCCTACAGTTGTGCTAGTGACTAAAGTCTTGTTATAAAGTCTTTACACTAGTCTTGTTATCTTACGTGTTTTGAGAGTCTGCATTTTTAAAATAACATAGAAATACCCCACTGTGTCATTAGGTCTAGTGCACATAACCTTTTTTTAGGTAATTGTCGTTTTGGCTACTTCAGCTGATAACCTTTTGCTTCATCACTGTGTCAAGATCTTTCCATCCAGCAGGTTTCTAATGCATTTTGTACAGATTTTGCAGAACTGGGTGATGTTTATTGCAAATAAGTTGTGACCACATGTCCCTTCTACAGTGTAATTACTCAGTGCTTCTTAATAGAGGGATTTGCCATTCTGGTGGCAGAACTCAGTCAAGTGCAGCTAATTTGAATGGAGTCAAATTAAAGGTGCTTGTGTGCCTCAGGAGCTGATCTTCCTACCTCAGTACAAAGGCTTTGTGGAGCATTTTGGTGACGTGTCCAGTAGCTTAACTGGTACAGTTTGTACCGATATATTTCCTTAATAATATTTTGTTTCTTTCCCTGTAGTTCTGTGAGCAGCATGGCCTTAGTTTTACAAAGAAGGTTGCAAAATCTAGGTCCACTTTATCTGTGATAGAAGTGTATAATACACATTTGGGTCTATGGGAGATGTTCTTCTGACTGTGAGTTTAAAAACTGGCTTTCATCTTTCTGTTCTGGAAGCTATTTGAAGATAAAAGTATGTTTAAAACAAAACAATCATGAGGCTGGCGAAGTAATCATAGAAACATAGAATGGTTTGGGTTGGAAGGGACCTTTAAGATCATCTATTTCCAAACCCCTGCCCTGGGCAGGGACACCTCCCACTAGAGCAGGTTGCTCAAAGCCCCATCCAGCCTGGCCTTGAACACCTCCAGGGATGGGGCATCCATAACTCCCTAATTCGGGATTAATACAGAATGTAGGAGTAAAATACTTAAGAAATATACTCTTTTTTTAATTGCCCTTTAAAATTCTACATTATAGGAGTCCAGGAATAAATAGCTATTCTTAAATTATTAAGTCTGTGGTGATCTGAGAGAGCTGTTCTGAGAGTGTTTGGCTTAAGAGGGTTTATGCGTTGTGTGAAAAAGCTGCCTTGTGTACAGTGATTTATGGTCAAATTTTAATTTCTGCTGGGGTGGAGCATCTTGCTGGTACGTAGCATCAGTGCCATGCAGGTTAGGGCAAAGCTAGAGAGATTTTGCACAAGTTGAAGGCCTGGAATTCTCTGGGAACAACAAAATCGCTGCAGAGGGAGCTGGGATGTCCTGAGTGAAGAGAAGGTGGGGAATATTTCTTTGAAACTGGTTCTGTTGTTTGTGACTCAGTCACCCAAGAGCTACTCTTGTTAGGATACAGAGTGAGCTTCTATTTTAATGTGTTTATTGAGACACTGTGCGTCTTTCCAACTAAAGTCATTGTGTCTAGGAAAAATCTGTCTTGAGAACATAAACATGTTCTGGAAAACTTGATGTCAGAATTTCTGTCCAAAGTTACTAGCTGTATAATCTTCACACACACATAAAACAGGAAAAAAACACCACAACAACAAAAAAAAAGCCTAACCTAAGAAAGGGTTGACTTCTGTTACAGGAGAGGCCTACAACATTCATCCCAAAATAGCTACTGGCCTTAGCAGCTGGGTATATGTAAAGCCAAACCTGCACTGTCAGTGAGAGAGAACCATCATGACGATGTAGTAGAATAGTCAGTCTTGCTGCCACATGCTAGATTAAAAAGTTTAAAGGTATCTGCAGCAGGCAACTTTGAAGTGTTAAGGCAGTGTTACCTTTCATACTTCTACATCTCTTTCGCCAGTACGTGATCCCAAGTGGTATTTTCTGGCTGGTGGGGATCAGCAGTTACAAGTGAAACATGGGTAGCCAGGATTTGCAAGGTTCTCAAGCCTAAAGATCTTCTAATGCTTCAAAAGAAAATAAGGTGACAGAACAGCTCTGGTCACCCATACCAAAAAATTCAACTGTGCTGGACGGTACCAGCAAGATGTCGTCCTAGTGCAAAAGAAAGATAAATTGCAAGCTAGATAGTAGTGTGTTGGAACATGCCTGTGCAGTTTATTGAGGTGCTAATTTAAGACCTTGGAATTTGGTTTTTTGGTTGTTGTTTTTATATATATGTATATTTGCATTTCTCTGTAGAGCATTGGTATTGTTAGACTTGACTTCTGCCACCTTACTAATAGAAATAAAGTATTCTTTTACCTTCAGCTTTCATTCTCTGAGCATAGCCTAAGAGGAAGAAGCATTGATTTGCGCTATTCCATGTGAATCTGAGAGAAAAAGTACATTTCGGATCAATAAGTAAACCTTACAGTTAGCAAAAAACGCCGTATCTCTGCTTTCCTATGACCATGCTGTGGTTTGTCAGCTTCTACCCCCAGCTGTCCCCCTGTCACGTAAGAGAGGTTTTTGGTTTTGTAAAATAATTTTTTTTCTAAGTCAAAATTGTGGAAAAGGCCCTAAAGACCAAGGAGAACACTAAGTACTATGGCAAACAAAGGAAAAATGCTGTATTGCTCCTACAAGTAAAAGGCTACAACTGTCTTTCAACAGTTGGCGTTACAGCTCTACTTGCAGAGAGCAGTTTATCCTGGCCCCAGAGAGATGTGGATTTCGGGTAGAAATATGGACTGAATGGTAGTGATGCAGGCTGCAGCAGAGTGAGTCTAGATTAGTTACTAGAGGGAAAATAAAAACAAAAGAAAAAAACTCTTCAGTCTTCTGCTAGGATACTTGGGACTTCTAGAATTCTTGGGGAAGTGCTAAGGCAGGTGGTTCGCATCAGTCACAATTATCCATCTCGCTGCCTGGGGCACTGAAGCAGCACAGGCTTTTTATCCCTGTTTTGGGTGGGATCTCGGCATGTGCTTAAAACTAGGTTTTTGCATCGCTGCTATCACTGATCACTACAAATCACAATGATTTGTATAGAAGTGCTTTAGAGAAATGTGGCTCAACATACGCTTAAATTTTACACTGTACTGTTACAATTCTATAAAAAGTCGATGAAATTTTCTCATTGCACATCCTGTCACTGCAGGATGTTGTATTGTACCTTACATGTATTTATGTAGCTCTGTTTTTTAAAATAATCCAGTGTTTTCTCCCCAGCTTCTAAGGAAAGATTGTTCCCAATACTTGTGTCACTGGGAGCCCTGTCTCTATTTCCAGACTATATTTACGTGTGGCTTGGTGCATTTATGATGAGCAGTCTCAGTCCAATTCTCAACCTTGTTTCATTGGCTTTGCAATGCAGGCTCTTTTAGTGACTTGTCCAAAGATAAAATGATGAACTTCTGATGATCTGTAGCCTTTCATTTCACCTGTTTGAGTCTGAGGTGATCTCTCTGAAACATGTTACTGAACTGGCTCCCAGTATTCCAGAAGAGGCTTTGCCAACATCTGTCTTCTGTTTTTATCTTCCACTTCCACTTTGAATATTGGAAAACAGAAACATGTCTGTGTGAGTAATTGTTTCTGATTTTTCCAACTGTATCTTGGATGCAGACCTGACTATATCTGTACAGAAATAAAAATACATGTATCTAATCATAAAGATAAAAGTCCCCAGCTATTCAGGGGAACACTGAAACAAAACATGATTGAAGCATTACTCTGAATACAAAAAGTTTACTGATTGAGGTTGTAGTGTGCTAAATAATATTGAAATTAACCCAAACAAAGTGTAGGGAGCAATTTCATGTTGGAAATGAGGTAGTCTTTCTGTAGGCAAACCACAGTACTCACAAGATTGTATCTTTATTGGTGCAAAAACATTAGAAATTCAATGTCATTCCTTTCAGATACTCTTGGCTGAGCATTATCTTTCTGTATTGCAGATTGGTCCTGAATCTTAATGTTTAGTCACTTTTTTACAGGGACATCAAATGCTCTGAACAATTAACTGCTCTCACATACATGATATTCCTACTAGGCAATCTGAAAAGCTGAATGCCGACATTAACTACCAGTTCCCTTAAAGCTGATGTTCCCCTCCTAAACAAATCTTCTCTAATGGACTTGATTGTTTAATTACAGTTTTTTCTTAATAGTTTTTATCTTGTATATGAACCTTTGGTAAATTGTTATCTAATGAAAACTGGAGCAGCTTTAGAAATGTAATAACGAAATAAAAACTCTTTGGCTTACAGTCTCACAGGGACTTTAATTTTCTAGTAAGTAAATGCATTTTGCATGCAGAAAATAAGGAGAAATTCTACAGCCTGAGCTCAAAAAATGTAAATGTTTCACTAGGAAGAAATGGTCTTATTTGGTGCATTGGTTCAATTTCCTGATACTGTCAAGATTGTAGAACTATGACATTCTCCATCAAATACGGTGTGTCAGAAAGAATGACATTCAGAGCCTGGAGCTGTGCAAAAAGAGGATCTTTCTGCTTTCACCACCAAGCATGAGTGTTCCACACAGGAGTGGACTGCACTGTATGTTGCCAAAGCAGCTGAGATGAACCAGTAATGTTAATAGGTGTTTGGTGTTGTTACACTGCAGGGATATCAAATAAAGTGGGGAGGGGGGAGGATGCAATTGGTGAATGTGTATCCACTGGCTTCCTAGAGCACTGAACCCGGGCATATTGCTGATAGTGCTTATTTCATCCTTGGAAAATTATGAAAGGTCAAAGTTGCAGTTTAATCCCTGTATCTTCCTGAGGGTTTGTCCATGGCGTGCTGTTTGTGCGTGGTTTTCTTTCTGTTCCTCAATTGTTTTGTCAGCTATTTGTATTTGGGAGGCATGGCATTTATGATAACACGCTTGCTTTTGCTTCATTAGTTAGCCCTATGCATCTCTTTCTGCCTATTTGGAAAAAAAATCTTCATATTGTTTAACTGGATGACGCTATTTGATTTTGAAGAAGTCAAATTTACATTCAGATGAAGAATGTTTACTTCCAAATATGGCTCAGTTTTAAGAGACAGGTACTTAAAGGAGTAGAAAAGATCAAATATAACTGAGATTGCATTAAATGTATTTCAAGTCCTATTAACTCATCTTAACATTTAGAAGCAATCAGTATCTCTTCTTTAAATACTTTAGACGTGCCTTTTCTTACAATATACAGCAAATAATCCCCTTTCACTGCCTCTTGTATTTGCATTGTATAAATAAGAAGTTATTTCTGGAAGACGTTTGGCTAGGAAACCGAGGTCTTCATTGTGTTTTGAGTGTCCCCTCCAGTGTCTCTTCTATGAAGACAGGCTGAGAGAGTTGGGGTTGTTCAGCCTGGAGAAGAGAAGACTCCGGGGAGAACTTGTAACAGCTTTCCAGTACCTAACAGGGGCCTACAGGAGAGATCTGGGAGGGACTCTTGGTCAGGAGTGTAGCAATAGGATGAGGGGTAATGATTTTAAACTCAAAGAGGAGATTTAGATTGGATACTAGGAAGAAATTCTTTTCTGTGAGGATGGTGAGACTGCAACAGGCTGCCCAGAGAAGCTGTGGATGGCCCATCCCTGGAGGTGTTCAAGGCCAGGCTTGATGGGGATTTGAGCAAGGGGGTCTGGTGGGAGGTGTCCCTGCCCATGGCAGGGGGGCTGGAACTAGATGACCTTTAAGGTCCCTTCCAACTCTAACCATTCTATGATTCTATGATTTTAACTTACTATTTTTCAGTAAAACAATGGCTGGCCTTATCTCTGGCTCTGTTGCACATGAGCTGTGTTTTCATCAGCTGTCAATGCACAGATATTACCAGTATTATATATATAGAGAAAGAACCTCTTTTGTAGAAAAGATCTTCATAGGCAACTTACACAACTTTGCTGGGATGAGTTAAGAATGAAACGTGTCTGTTAAGATGGTTACTGTATGGTTCTGATGATCATGAAATCCAGAGGCAATTATGAGGTGATGGGTGATGTCATAAATGTAGAGAGAGATTGGTCTTGTCTTCTGCTGTTGAAAGGTTATCTTTTCAATACCACTATTGAAAATACTGAAGTAATGCTGGTACTAAGACAACTCATGAATTGACTTCTTCAGACTGATATGCCCTTCAGTTTTCCAAATTTATGAGCAGTCCAGCCCCCGCACGCAGTGACTGTACTTGAGTGCCCAGCTGGTGCATGTTAAATTAGCAGTGATTATACTACTGAGTCACTTCTGATTGTTATCTGAAATTCACTAATACTTTGTATTATTCACCTACAGCAGGTTCTTTTAGCTTGATCCATATGTTTCAATCCTGCTGCTTAAGATTTATTTCATTTTTTCTCCTAGTCACTAAAGAAATACATTCAGTTACTGTATTCAGTTTCTTGTGATCTTTTTGTATGGATGATAGTGCTGTTTAGTACAGTGTATGGGAATTTTATATTTTTTAAAATCAAAATAGCATTTTTGTCCTGCATTTGCATTGAAGCAGATTCAGTTGCTACAAAGCTTTGATGCCAAATTTGGCCCTAATCCACTAAGGTAGTTCTCTTCCTGAAGTTCTGCATTCCTTTTTTAACTAGCCTCCTCACCATTTCCAGCTTTCCTGCTGTTACTATATCTTCATTATGTGACATTTAGAAATGCTCCCATTGTCTGCCGGACCAGGATGTACAGTTTGGTGTCCTTCACTGACTTGCTCCAGTACGACCATACCTGTCTTGTGCTGGGGAGCCAGAAATGGAGGTAGCACTCCAGATGAGCCTCACCAGGGCTGACTAGAGGGTAAAGGACCACCTCCCCTTCTATCCTAATGTGGCCCTAACATAATGATACAGTTGTATAAATAGTGTAAGAGCATGAATGTAGAAGTGGTATAAAACATATAGCGGTACAGTATAAGGGCCAGAAGTCTGCAAAGTGGGTAGGTTTAGCAGCAGCGTAATCTGCTTTGACACTGAAAACCATGTAATTGTGTAACCATAGCCCCCGTGCTTCCCATTTGTTGGAGTAAGTTGGGTTTTGCAGGCAGTCCTGGTGGATGAGGTTGGGAAGGAGCCCACCCTCCTGGGGCAGGAAGTAAATTGTGTTTGTGTTCCACCTGGGATGTGTACATGTAGAAAGAGGCGATTTCTAAGAGAGCAAAGGCTTTTAAGGTTAAATATAACCAGTAGTAGGAAAGGACTGTTTTTCATTTGGGGAACAGTGAAATCAACTAGTTTCCAATTTCTTTCACAGTTTATTTCTCTGTAGATGTGGTACAAGCAAGAGCAAACCAATATCATCTACTACCAGTAGGAAATCTCCATGCTAGTCCTTACCCTTGGCATGTGGTAAAGTTGCATCTGAGCCTGTGAGGAGGAATTAACAGGAAAAATCTAATTCATGTTCAAAGGTAAACTTTCTTTGATACAGATTGTGTATCATTTAACTTCATCCTCTTTGCGCTGTTTCTGCAGCAGTGTAGGCAGGGTAGAAATACAGAGATAGCTTAGCATAACTGTGTTTTGAATGCCACCTTTCTTAATAGCTTGTCTAGCACCAACTACTTCTGAAGTGCCTGCTTTAATTTTTATTTGATATTTGTAGAGAGGATTGCTTAGAAGGATGGGTTACACTTTTCAGGAACAAAAAAGTATGTACAAAATGCAATAGGGCAGATGTATTTCTGTTAGTCATGGATTTGGCAAGTAAAACTCCCATGCTGGACATTGTGTCACATTTCCCTTGAGGCAAAAAAAAAGTGTTGGTGCTTTTCTCTTGTGGTGAGCTGGTATTACTTAATAGCTCCTTTAGAAAGCCCTGGATGGATGGATGCATGGATGGATTGGGTGGAGTTTTTGGAGGGCATGGGGAGTTAGATATAAAACCTTTGTGCGCCCTGATTGTATTGAATAGTACTCTAATTGCATCTCTCAGAAGAACAATTGGGATGAAATCCTGCCAGACCCTTCCTTTCTGCCCTTCCTAGCTGGGCCTCGGTTGGTCCAAGTGTTTTTACTGTTTACTTGTTGCAGATGTTCCTGATGTGGTTTCTGGAGGTGGCTTCTCCACTGAACTATAGAAATGCTACAGTAGAGGAAGCTAGAAATATACCCGGTACCCTGGATCCTCTGTACCCTTGGCTCCAAAACCTTAGAGCTTGACCTTGGGTCTGTCAGAGTGCTTTCTAACATAGGCTCCAGTTGAGGCCAAGGGCTCAACTGCTGTAAGGGCTACATATACTGTCTCCTGTTTGATCTTGTCAGTGCTTAGGACCCCAATTGAGACAGTTCTTCTTTCATGTCACTTGATAAAGAGGACTCACAATCTGATTGTAACCTGGAATATGCATTCTCCAGAAAACCACAATGCCTAGCAAAGCTTTTCTGTCTTATTTGTTAACTGATTAGAATGTGGCTGTTATATTATTGATCACATCCATTGGGATATGATGTCCATTTTGCCATTTTATTTCCCCAAACTGGATCTCTTGTGCAGATCCTTTGACCTTCCTTTGACTTTAAAGCCCCATCCAGCCTGGCCTTGAACACCTTCAGGGATGGGGCATCCACAACTTCCTTGGGAAACCTGTTCCAGTGTCTCATCACCCTCATAGTGAAAAAATTCTTCTGATATCTAATCTAAATCTACTGTCCTCCAGTTTGAAGCCATTGCCCCTCATACTATCACTACATGCCCTTGTAAAAAGTCCCTCTCCAGATTTCTTGTAGGTCCCCTTCAGATACTGGAAAGCTCCTACAAGGTCTCCCCGGAGTCTTTTCTTCTCGAGGTTGAACAACCCCTACTCTCTCAGCCTGCCTTCATAGCAGAGGTGCTTCAGCCCTCTGATCATCTCCGTGGCCTCCTCTGGACCCGCTCCACCAGGTCCACATCCTTCTTGTACTGAGGACTCCAAAGTTGGATGCAGTACTGCAGGTGGGATCTCACCAGAGCAGATTAGAAATGGTAGTGCTGTGCTTCCATCCCAGGGGAAGTCAATTCCAGATGTATTGGATACCATTCCATGTGAAAGGGAGCTGTGGCCTTCCGTCTGTTGCCAAAGGAATCAAGACAAACACATAGGTAGCGAACCATTTGATGACTTCCTTTGACTCCATGACTGGCATGACTGCTCAGGCTGCAGTAGTTCACTGTTAGCCTCTACCCAGCATCAGACTTTTGTGCTGGCCATATGGGACAATTAAGGGGTGGGTGAGTCTTGCTGTGATCACTCCTTGTCTCTTCTGTCAATTAATTAGCTCATGTGTGGGAACAAGGAATTCTCGGTTAATGTGATAGCGTTGCCCATGACCTTCATGTTAGCAGTCAACACCCGCTGTTCCTCAGCACACACCCCACAATAGAAGGATCCTCTGAGAGGCTGGAAAAGGTAGACAGCACAAAGTAGACACAGGCCCAAGGATTTGTGGAGGAAGAGAGATTCTCTTCAAACTGCCAGAGCTGGCAGGCCAGTCTGTCCACAGTTGGTGCCCTGATGTCTGTCCAGTCTGTTATCGCCAGGGTGCTGGCATACGGTGTTGGTGAGTTCCATGCAAACTTCTGCCACATGGACCCCATGCACTGGATTTTGTCCAGATATTTGGAGGACTGGCTGTTGACCAGGTTGCTGTAAATCACCTCCACCACCACTAGTTCCCTCAGATACTGGATAACTTCCTTAATGGTGGTCTCACTTGCCTTAGTAGCTTGCACGTCCTCCTTGATGGGATACCATACCTTCACACTCAACAGGAACTGCTTCCAGAGACTGTCGGTTGTTGTCCCTTTGCCGGTCCCTTTGCTGATTCCCTGGTCTTTAATTAAGGATCTCAGCTGCTAGGCTTCCTTACCCTATAATTTCTGACTGTGGGCCTCATTATCCCCAGTGGCAAAGCAACCACTTGATAGTTTGCTCTCCTGGCTGACAGCTAATCTTTCTACATAATGTGAGCATTCTGGTTACACAGGGATGTTTGAGAAACTGAAGGGCCATTACAACAAGGCAGGAAACATTTACCCTGGAGGAGGAGGTACCATTCTTAATTTCTCTACAAAGTTTTTCCTGGAGGAGAAGAGCAGAAAGGTGTAATTGTTAATTGACTCTGTGAGATGATTCCTAGAGTATTGGGATGGCAGCAATACATGGGCCAAACTCCAGATTAGACTCAAAGCTAGTGCTTTTATCATAGCTCCAACAGGAAAAGAAAAACCAAGTGATAAACAATATGGCAAACAGCAGAAGCTGAAAGAGGCCATTAACAGATCCTGGAGTTTGATGTACAAAGCCCTGGAGTTTGCTAACCCCAGCCAGCAATGAAGCACCTTCCAGCTGCTCATTTGCTTTCCTCACCCCCCAGTGGGATGGGAGAGAGAATCGGGACAGCAAAAGCAAGAAAAAAACCTTGTGGATCAAGATAAAGACAGTTTCATTAAAGTGAAGGAAAGAGGAGAAAAAAAAAAAAGCAAGCGACGCCAAGAGAATCACTCCCCACCTCTCATGAGGAGACTGATGCCCAACCAGGGTGAAGGCTACTTTGGAAAGACTCTACTCCAGTTTGACTGCTGAGCATGATGTTGTACAGTATGAAATATCCCTTCGGTCCACTGGGTCAGCTGTCCTGGCTGTGACCCCTCCGCCCCCAGCCTGCTGCTGCAGGAAGGAATGGAGAAAGCCTCGACACTGTGGAAGTGCTGCTTAGCAATGACTAAAATATCAGTGTGTTAGCAACACTGGTTTAGCCACAATTCTAGAAAATGAATGAAGAATCATAGAAAATTAACTCCATCAGCCAGACCCAGTACAGTGAAGAAGCTATAAATTACAGAAGTGATATTGACTAGGCAAATAAAAGAATAAATGCTAAGCTCTGTTGTGTATATGTTAGTATTAGTAAGTAAGGCAAAAGAGCTCTAGGCTAGCCAAGCATTTAAATACTTGCTAAACTTCAGTGTCTGTGCAGTGACAATGATATGATAATTGTGCTTTGAATGAACTGGGCCTCTGTTTGGCTGGATCAGAGTCTTCAAGATGCAGTATTATTTACAAGATGCACATAAGAAAAATCAATAAAAATATGAAATATTAAGAAAGATAAAACCTTCCAGTGTGAGTGATCAACAGCTTTCAGGCTAAGGCAGAGATGGATGACAAATGCTGTTTATTTTAATATGCAACCTGGATGTTTTAGCGTTTTTAATAATCTTGTTTGGGGAAGAGAGGAAAAATGTTGTTTATATCACTGTGGAGTATATTCTAAAATCCTGTTTCTTTTTCTCCTTGGCAGATGGATGCCTTCTAGCCAACCCGCGAGTCCTGCTGCTGCTGCATGTCTGGCAGCATCTCTGAATGATCTCATGACTCTTGATATGGATGCAGTCCTGTCAGACTTTGTTCGGTCCACGGGGGCAGAACCGGGTCTGGCAAGAGACTTACTGGAAGGTAAGCTTTCAGGACACCAGTATGTCCTGTGTTCACTGCTCACTTAAAGCAAGAACCAGTCATAAAGAGAGAACTCAGACCTTTGGGAACAGACATTTCTTAGTATTTTAACTAGTAAGTCAACTCTTGTAATTAGCTGGCTGCAGATTATACTAAAGTAGGCATTTTCAACAAAAGCCTTAAAAAGTTCTTAGGACTAGACTGCTGTATTTTAGGTTATTAGCAGTCATGCCTTAAAAGTATACGTGCCAGGGAGAGAGGAGGGGGCTTTAGCTGAATTTTGTCATTTTCAGCTGCCTGAAAGTAGTTGTAAGTTGGCTCACTGTGCAAAGCAGCTAAGTTTAGTCTGAAATGGACTTACTGTGAAGTGATAGAGAAACTAGAGATATTTTTGGGGCCGAGCGATTAATTTGCATACCTGAACTTCATGGTATGAGAGTCAGATGCCTAGGCTGAAAAACATCTAAGAAGCTATATCAGAAAAATAACCATGTCTTTTTATTTATTTTGTTGTGGTTGTTTTAAGTTTATAAGCTTAAAAGTGGAAAGACACCTTTGATATTTGAAGGCATTTTGTAAAAGTTTGTTTGTTTTGTTCGTTTCCTCTGATGTGGGCTAACAGCAATTGTGAAGACAGGAAGTTAGAAATGAGTCGTGATATCTATGTAAATTGCAGGCAGGTTTGTGGGCTTGATACATGCACACTGAACTTTTTCCCTGAAAAATTTTTCATCTTAATATGCTTTAAGAAATTGTGTGTTAAATCAAAGTAACTACTGAACAGCCACAGCAGATTTAAAAGTATACATCAGGGTATATATCTCCCTTTTGCAAGAGCAATTTCACTTTATCATGCGTATGCTGGAAGTTTTAAATTTTGCTATAAGTCCTTTTTTTACTCTGGGTTTCTCAGTAATAACGAATGATATATTATTAACACAGAGATGCACACAAGTCATCTGTGTTACATGTAATAAAATCTTAGAATACCTCGCTATGAATGTCATCGTTGGCTTGCTGTATTTTAGAGAGCTCTGTTCTGACTGATTTGATTGACCTGTCATTCTAGCCTAGAGTCTGTCTTACTCTGTTGGTCTTTTAGAAAAAGAATATGAGAAGCTTTTTCTCAGCAATATCACGACAGATTGACAGTTAGTGTGATGACGGAGCACTGCCAAAATTTGCAAAAGTGTCCCTACATATTGGAGGTGGCTCAGAAGAGTTACTTACCTTGTTTTCCTTGCTATACTTTTTCCTTGCTATAAAGAATAGTCCTTACAAATAAATATAGAATAGTATTTTTTTGTGTGTTGTACTTCTCATTTCTATAGATAATAAATTTAAACCATACATGTTAACAAAGAAATAAGCAATAAGCAATGTAATTATTCTGAACAGACTAATAGACATATGCATCTAGCCCAAATTATTTCTTCCTGCCCAGGAGTTTTTCTAAGTAAAATGGACTGTTGCTAGTTCTGGACAAGATGCGCTTACAGGGAAGACATAGAAGGCACTGCCACCCTTACACCTTTGTGGTTGTCACAGTGTGTAGATGCTCTGGGCTCTGTGAACAGCTCTGAAACCCATGGACTAACTTCTCACAGATAAACAATATTCAGAAGAGCAGCCCCTTACACCACGGTGCACAAGGCTATAGCAAATGTATGGCACCTGGTCTTGCAATGATGCTGTCTGTATAATATTTTCAACTCAAAATTTGAAAATAGGTCTGCACAAATATTTGTGAGAAATTTCAATATTTATTTGTAGTTTGTAGCCCCAACATGACTGTCATGGAGAACTTTGAGCCAAAAATGTTTGCTTTTATAGACCCTCATTTCAGTGTAACAGTGTAATCACTGTTCCCTCTATGGCCGTTTCTCTCTTTTCTGATCTGCTCCCAGATTCTGTTTTTATAACTTCCTCAGACTGAACGTAATTCTATGGAGCATATACACCTTTTTCAGACCCATTCCTAATACTGTTTCCTTTGTTCATTTTTGGGGGAAAATTTCTTTAATTTCACTGCCCCTTATACAATCAAGGGTACCAGTTTCTGCTTCCTTATCCAATTATTTTAATATGTTAATTGTTTTGCTTTGATTGTTCTGTGGATGCATCATGGCAGTAGTGTGCACAATATGTGATGTTCTCCCCAGTAGCAAATGGGTGAGTTAATTACGCACTGACTGTTGTAAAAAAACCTGAAAAAAATCTATACATTAAATATAGATTGCATATAGATTTTTCTAAATTGCCAGAAGCTGTCCTAAATACTGACTCTGTTGATGTTTCTATACTCTGCCTCTCCTGCTGGCAAAATCCCTGCAGCTTTTTTCTTTTGAACTTTGTAGTGAGTACAGTTGCTTGTCTCACTAAAACATCCACTTGTTGTACTTGACAGGTATCTCCCAGAAAGTGTCCATTCTTGATTTGATGTGAAGATATACAGAGATTTAAAAAAAAATAATTATATATATATACTCATATATTGGTTCTGATTTATTCGTGTCTGCTTCTTTTTGCTAGCTATTAGTATCCTAAATAGTATTATTAAATCAATTGTTTTTCTGTATAAGTTTGATAAGCTAAACATGTTGAGCTCCAAGTCTCACTTTCTGTCTCTATATCTTCTCTATTATTCAAAAGAACACATACAGAAACGGTTTGGCTATTTTGGTATATATCTTTCTAGTGCAAAGATGGCTTCTTTGCAATTACATTGCATATGCTGCTGTTTGTATCCTTGGCCAAGTTTGCTTTAATATTGCACAGGGAGCTTATGGACAAGTCTGTGCTCAGTTTGGTGTTTCAAAGTTACCAGTTCTAGAGTTCTGTGCAGTTTTTTAACTGTTACAGAATCTAGATTTCACAGACTTAAAATCTTAAAGGCATGATATCGATGGTATGAGAACTTTGTCATGCGCTTCTGAAAATGGATGTGCATGCAGACTTTTAAAGCTGCGTCAAAATTAAAAATTGGTTTGATTTGGCTTTAGTTATGCCTAAGAAATTAATTTTATTTTCATGACATTGCTATGTCCACATCTAGAAAAGCCTTATATCTGTCTAACCAGCCGTTCATTGGTGGATAAAATTGCTATAGAAATTGCTTAGTTTATGTTTGTCCGATGCACAATTTGTGTTTCATTCCTACTTTTCAAACACTACTTATTGAGTCTGAAAGGCCAGTTGTAGGTTACTTGCTATTTACTGTTTATATGATGCAGTTATGGGAACTTACACGTACAGACTTGGAGAAGGTACAAGGAAAGGTATGAGCAGGCAGAAGGGGCTTAGCACGTAACAGCACATGGCCCTAAGCTTTAGTAAGGCATCTGTCTTACTGTTTGTGTTTTCTTGAGGTTTTCTCGAGTATTATAAAGAACTTTGCTTCCATTACAGTTTATTCTGATAACTTGGTAGGTTTATGAACAGCCCATTTCTGCTGTTAAAGAAAACTTTTGAAACTTGAGATTACAATCATAGAGCTATGTGTTATGATTGATGCAGTGATTTTTTTCATTTAACTGTATCTAAACATTTCAAAACTAAGGCCTTTTCCCAACTGTTAATTATAAAAGTGGTCATATTTATGGCTGACTGTATATTGTAAATGCACGCCATTTGTGTTAAGTAATAATTAAGCATAGCAAAGAATATTAGCTTTGTAGTTGTGTAGAGCTATATAACTGGCATACTGTCAAGGATAGATTATGCATTGTTTTCAGGCAGAGGTTTTGATAGCACAAAATTGTTTACCTTACTACTCATATGCATGTATTAAAGATATACAGTCAAATGAGTAACTGAAGTTTGTTCCACTCCCTGATGTGCTCTGGATGCTTAGTAACATAGATGGAGAATTTGAGAGCTCAGAATGACTTTAAAGCTATAAAGTGTGAATATTTTTCTCTCCCTGTTCTGCCCCCAGCTTCTTTTTTTTTTTTTTTCCCCCTTGCTTTTAACATTCCAATAACTGCATGCCCACTTCTAGGGTGAGAAACCAAGGTAGCTGAGATCATGAGAAAAAAGTCCTTTTGTGGAGATCATGTATGGCTAACCCAAACAGCATCTTTTCTCTCTCAATTCAGGAGGCTTTCGTCTACCCCTTGCTGTACTGATATAAATTTTGTCTTGTGCTCACAGTGTGCTTGCATGCCTGAGCAATAGCTGAGTGGGCTATTTCTGGGCTGAATTCTCCAGATGATCTCTCTCCACATCAGAATCTGCCTTCCATCAGGAGCTGCAGTACTCTTTGTCCGCTCTGTTAGCTGCTGGCAGTGTCTTGTGCATAGAACACTTTATGCTTGTTTTGGGTTGCTTGTTCTTCTTGGTACCTCTCTGTATGTTTTATACTGAAGGGCTTTTTCTTCCTCTACTCAGAACTCCTTGCTTTTTTTTTGTCTGAATGCTGTCCTGGACCACCCGGACTGCTTCCATCATTCTTTTCAGTTGAAAGAACAGCTTTCTACCAGCCCTGCCAAAATTCTTAGCTGCTGTTACAGCTGAATTATTAAAATGGGAAGCACAGTTCTTTCAGCTTGGTTATGATTACAAGACTTTGCAATGTTCATCCTTGTTGTTTAGGACTCCAGGGAGGACACTTGGTCGAATAGTTATTTACACCTTTGTTTCTAGTCTTGCAGAGACTTGCAGAGTAAAGGCCCAGCAGGAATTACCTTTTAAGAGCCTGCACGTCTACAGATAAGTGTCCTCAAACTCTTAGCACCTCAAGATATCATTAATCCTGATGGTTTTATGTTAATAATTTCGAGTCAACCAAATAATGAGGAGTATGTCCCTATGCAAGTAAAAGGACACCAAAAGCTATTTGCTGACTGTATCAGATAATAAAATCATGGGTTGGGGAGAATATATGAGCACCATGTATGTCAGTAAATTATAGAGTGGAGAGAGTGACTGTGACAGTTGCTTGGCTCTCTGAGTAGCATTTGACTCAGAGGACCTGGAAACTGGATCTGACATTACACAGTGTGATGCTCCAGGAATCAGATATGCTTGAAGCAGATCCCTTTTTATCAAAAACATCTACTGCAGACCTGAGATCTTTTCCTTCAGGAGGAAGGAGGACTGTAGAAGTTTGTCTCTCTTCCATAAAAACCCACAACAGGTATCTGAATCAACCTGCCTGAAAACAAGAGCATTCTCATCACTGTAAATCTTACTCCAACAACCTTTCACATAATTCCTGAAGACAAAGACTTCATTTTGAACTAGCAGTATCCAAGAGCACAATGTGAACCTCTGTATCTTTTCCTGACTTTAAAAACACTTTTAAAAATTGCATGCAAATCTCCCATTGAATCTTGTGCACCACGTCTTACCACGTCTTTTCCCTTGTATATTCTTCCAAAATATATTAACCCCCTATTTTCAAATTTATGGTTGTTGGTATTATTATTATCCTGTCTTTCACAGGGAACTTACTAGCTATAGGAAACTAGATGGCTGAAAGACACTCGGGTACTCTTTAAAAAGGACACAGGTTCGGGCATAGAAGGACACAGTTCATCCTGTATTATTGTAGAAGAATTTTTCCATTAAATCGAAGCATTGTGTTTTCATTAGATTAGCCTCATTTTTGATAACAGGAACTCCAGAAAAGCTCCTGAATACTCTATTAGAGTCCACTTGTATGTTTAAGGTTGTAGCAAAACTCCACGTCAGAATAAGTTTGTCTGTTCTACTCAGTCTTTGCTACCTGGGAGATAGGCTTCTGATGCTGTTTGATTGTACAGCTCACTAATACCACTGTTTCAGGTCTTTGCTTTTGATACTCATTTTCTTTTCCCTCCATTTTATTTTTCAGTGATTAATTGTTTAGCTCTTGATTGCTGAAAATACATACTCAGCCTTTAATCTCATTCATAGGTACGTTCCTCATACTAAATATTCATAAATTTCAACTATGTATCATTAGCTCTGCCAATTATATGTTAGTGGATTGTACACACTTGCTAAATCATTTGTTTCTTAGAAATGTTATTTTCCAGCTTCACTTTCATTTTTGGATGATTACATCTTGAACCTTTCATGTTATTTAGTATCTCTTTGTGATAGTGTTCACCACTTTCTGAGGTTTTTATCTTGTTGTGTGCTCCCAAGAACTGAAAGCATACTTCTGTACATGAGGTTATGTAGAGTAGGTATTACATTTTGTGAAACTCCACTGGGTCTCCATTCTAAGATTATTTTTCTTTTGCATATTTGCGAACCAGCTTTTCAGATTCCCTTTTGACCTTTTTTCCTGTTCACTAATACATGTTCTTTCAAGTTTATTTACTTTTCCTAATAGGCTAATTATGGATGAAGGTACTATTTCCAATATATTTTTTAAACTACTCCTTTACTGAAAAAGTTGGTGCCCCTATTTCCTAACCTTCTCTGGTCTATACTACTGTTTTTCTTTAAATTAAATCGGTTCTGAATTCTTTGAATTGGTATTTTATAAATTATCAAATGTCAAAAGAAGCTCAAAAAAACTCAGTAGTTTTTCATTCCACAAGTGAATTGCATCCACATGGTCAAGTCCAAGGGAGGCAGGTACCTATTGTTTTTGCCTTGATTGCAAATTCTTGAGAAATCACTGTCTGGGACAGTTGTTTATCAGTCCCCTTGTGGAAATAAAGACAGCATGAACCTCTAAAATTCTGCTGGAGAACCTGAAACTGTTACTTCACTTGCTCTTTGTGACCTGACCTCTTGAGTGCTGCATATGCCACTTATATGTTTTTTGTAGCTTTATTTTTATGCTCTGCATTCAGTAAATGCTTTTCCTGATATTAGGTCTTATTGTTCTAGGAAGCATTTATCATTATTCTCTTATTTTCTGATGTCGGTGCCTCAATTTCCAAAATGGGGAACAGATAATAAATTTCCAAATTTAAAGCATTGAAAAGAAGTGAGTCTAAAATGAGCCCATTTCCAAACTTTTTTAGGTAATTTATTTTTTCACTTTAAAACTAATCTATCAATTGCTGTGCCAAAGAACTGAAAGAAGTGTGAGTATTGTCGTTATGAATTATATACCAAATCCCCCACTTGTAATAGAAAAACTGGAGATGTTTCAGACATGAGAACTAGGTGAATGTAGCAGAGGGTTGGGAGCTGAATGGAAGGTTTAGTATTGCTTTTTGCCTTCCTTTTAGTTTGATGAAATGAAAATGTGCTAAATTAGGGCCATCTAGATGCTATGAGATTTCCATTAATTACCCAGAGATTTGGATTTCAGCCCTCACTTAATTTTGAGGATAACAGGGGGAAAAAACCCCAAGCAAACACACAAAGAATCCTAATTGTATTTAAAACCAGACTAAAATAAAAGCCCATGCTCAAGTGATTAATATTGATGGAGCAATTTCCCAATAAATGGGACTGAGGTGGAAGAAAAAACAGTCTCAACAGAACAGTTTGAAGAGCAGCCCATGCTGGTAGGGATGTGTGGTGCTGCTTTGTGCAGGATTGAATCAGTGTGTGGGTTACGTTAGTGCCACAGGAAAACACAAAATTGGCTGCAAGACTCTCCAGATGTCACCTTTCTATATGTGCACCTGTAACAGCAGCCGGACCCAAATGCAGCACAAGGTCAGTGGAAAGAATTCTTTGCGGGGGGAAAATACTTAAGCATAAGGAGATAGGTCTGCATGGAAGAGAACTGATTTCTCTTCAGCTGTGTTTGGTCTCCAGCTTCCCCACAGTCCAGGAATGAGGAGGGCATGTCCCTTGTCCTTCTGGGTAGTGTAGGCTGGCACCTTGTGTCTGCCATGCATAGAATAGCAGTACTGCTTGGGGTGTTGAGTATAACCTACTTAAAACGTGGCCTAGGGCAGAAAGGAAACTGTTAAATATTTTAGTCTTTAAAACAAATGATGCTGTATTTGGTTTATAGTGCCAGAGCTGTAGGTGTGGATGAACTTGAAGATTACTAATAAATCAGAAAACAGCTTAGTTCTCAGGAAGCAGCAGGTGTGCAGGCAATGATCGCTTGAATATACAGGGAAGGCATATGATGAAATATTTTAAAATGCCAACAGTATAGACAGCCATCAGGAACTGGAGGATTCGTGAAATTCACTGGCAATAATAATAATATAATAATAAATAAATAGTAACAAAATTAAAAATAATCCAAACTACATAAAAAATTAAATATATTTAACTGGAAAACTGCCCTTTTATTTGGCTTCATTTATTTATATAAATGATGTAGTTTTCCACCATTATGTAAAACTAATTGCTGTCTATTTCTAGCTTTATATAGCACTCAATTGAGCTATGCGTAGTTCACCATTAACTCAGAAATCAGGAGATTGGCTTTCCAGTCACGAAATGTATGCAGTAAAGGAGACTGACCCTGTGGAAAATGACAGAGATGCTGTAGATAATATCTCCTCAAAGAATAACGTATATAAGTGGAATTCAAAGAAAAGTGTGTAATTAATGGAGAGGGAGAGAGAAGTTTACAGTGCTGGCACGTGACTGAGTGTACAAAATTAAGTCCCCAAAATAGTCTCTTATTCCCCGCTCCCTCAGACAGTTCCTTTTTTAGCTCTCTTGTGGAAACCTTGGCAAAGGGAAGAGGAAGCTGAGCTGCTACTGATGTCTCGTTACCCAGAGATCAAAATTGTCATTTCCAGCTGCCTGTTCAGCTTTGAGTGACTCTGCATTCTAGCAGAAATTGAGGCAAATGTTAACAAAATGTCCTTGCTTCATTATTTTCCTTTGAGAACATGGATCAAAATTAAATCTTGTTTTAAAACCTATGGTCTAATTTTATCCTAGTTTTGCATATAAGTTTTTCAGATGGATTAAATCTGGTCTTGAGTTCCTCTACATATCTTATGCCTGTTAATATTTGTTAATCTACTTCATGCCAAATAGGAAGAAGTGACTGCATTTAAACTGAACTTGTGGATTGCTTTGTTAGCAGTTGGTTTGTAAGAACAGACTGCCTTACATGGGAAAGAAGCTGATGATAGACTTCATATATTAAAAAATTGTCAAGTTTGGGGGATTTAAATTCATTTAAATAATCATTGTGCACTGTCCTAGTGGCACAAAATAAGGATCATTTTATGTTGGTGAAAACTAACAATCGATAACCTTGAAAGAGAGAGGCTGCTAAACATTTCTCCAAATTCCTATGCCTGTTTAATTGATTTGTTCCTGATCCACAGTATAGTCTCATGTAAAATGCTGGTTCTATTGCATGGGCTAAAAGGGGAGCTGATGTGCCTCCCATCTAACAACTGATGCTCTGGGTTTGTGAGCAGCTGTTGTGCCCAGAACACCTTTCTATACCCTGGCATGGAGTGTTGGAGTCACAGCAGCGTGTTCTCTGCAGTAGATTTGAAGGAATTAGCATGACTGGGATGGTACTGAAAACAACAGTTTTTTCTGCCAGCAAGGCTTTCCCTGTTCGGTGGGCAAGGATACTCTGTTGAATTTTTAATGTTTTTTTTTTTAATAGGGAGGTTTGGGTTTTTTTCCCTGTGGATGCTTTGCATTAGCTTTAGTATAGTGAGATAGTAATTTTTTTACCAATTCACTAGTAAAAAATACATACAATGATAGAATAATACTTAAGAAATGGTGACAAAAACCTTGAAAGTTACATTGCTGGTACTGGTTCTTTGGTAGTCTCCCTCTTTGTGAAAAAAATGTTTTCTAAATAGTATTTCATTCTAGTGTGAGTTTCATTAACAAGAAAAATGTCATTAAATGTAAAGTAGATGGGCAGATATTGTACCTGATTAGAATGGTTAAAAAATCCAAAAGGTGTGTCCATCTTAGTTTTACTGCCATCTCACCAAAATGGCTTTTTTACTCTTATGTATTTGTCACATTAAAAAATGACACACTGTCTTCCTTTCAGCTTAGTTTCTTGTTCAGTTTCATCATCTTTCTGTGCTTCTATGGACCTCGCTTTTATTTTCTGAAATACATCATTCTGTAATCTTGTCCAAGTTGCTTTCTCTGTGAGCTGTGTAGCATTTTGGCTTCCTTTTTTTCCTTTATTGAAAGTTTCACATTAGTTCTTACTAGATGCTGCTATTGCTTCTGTTTCTTAGATATATACACCAGCAGTTCATCAATGGTAAACACAGGCATTAATGCTATTGCTTCTGTTTCTTAGATATATGCACCAGCAGTTCATCAATGGTAAACACAGGCTGTATTGTAATTTGTCTAATTATGTCTAACATTACACTTCTGTGTTCTTTTTCTTATATGCTTTTGGTCCTGTCCAGCTTTAGGCAGCGTTTCCTCCCAGTTTAACGCTTTCTTTGCGGAAGTCCTGTGTACGTGTCGTTGCTGCAAATTGCCCTTTGTTGTGGTCCTTACTGTTCAGGTCTTTCCTAGTTCCCCATCTCAAATTGCATCCTTTCTAGCATTTTGTTTATCATTAAATTTCCTCCCAGTTTAACGCTTTCTTTGCAGAAGTCCTGTGTATATGTCGTTGCTGCAAATTAGCAGCCCTTCGTTGTGGTCCTTACTATTCAGATCTTTCCTAGTTCCCCATCTCAAATCGCATCCTTTCTAGCATTTTGTTTATCATTAAATCAAGTATTGCTGGTGACCTTTCAAATGTTCTTTTTAACATATTGGAGTAGGTGGATATTTGAAAGCTTGGGGGGGAGAGTGCTTTATAGTTGCATGTTTGTTATTCCTACTAATTAATGATAAATGTCCTCTAGTTTTATTATATCTGTTTTAAGAAGTGAAAGACAATAGATCTATTAACTGTTACAAAGCTGCTAAGCTATGCTGGTTCAGCCAAAACAATAAAAAGCGCAAATCCCACAGGCCAAATAATAGCATGTTGCTCAGGCCTTGCTGCCTGAATGTTATCTGCCTGAAAAACATGACACCTGGTATGGGTACAAGTAGTGCCCGCTGCTTAGTGGGTGCCTGATCTTTGTTATCAGAGTGTGAGCTGTGATCTGACAAAGCATGTGCTTAACATGGAGTAAGCAAGGATCACTCATGTGCTGCAGGGCATGAAGAAGTCACTTTTTCCTCACAGTGAAATCAAGTTGAAGACTTGACCAGAGAAAGACTGGGTTAAAAAAAAAAAGATGGACCCTTATTCTCTGGAAAAACAAGGGTAAATGCAGCTGTCTAAACACTGTGAAAGCTACTGTAAAACCTGAGTGCTGCTAATTGTACTGCCTCCATGAAGGCAGGGTGTATTTCTCATCTAAAAAAATACAGTATGTGATAGTCTTGAAGCAAATGGCTTAAAGCAAAGGTCCGAAGTTCTAGTGCTCTTCTGCTTACGGATTTCAGGACTTTGTCAGGAATATACAGCTGTACAGTGGGTTGGGTTTTTTTAAAACTGTGCCATATTTTATTTAAAATTCAACAAAGTGTTGATATTTTAAAATAATACCTGGGCAAACGAATGCTGTGTGATAGTATGACATTTCTGGTCAGTAATTATGTGAATGTTCTACATTTGTTGTAGTGCTAGCACTCTCTCCCGATGGGGTGGGGAAGAGAATCAGAAGAGTAAAAGTGAGAAAACTTGTGGGTTGAGATAAAGCCATTATAATTGATAAAGCAAAAGTCGTGTGCGTGAGCACGGCAAAACAAGGAATTCATTCCCTGCTGCCTATCGTCAGGTGGATGTTCAGCCATCCCCAGGAAGGCAGGGCTCCATCACACATAACGGTGACTTGGGAAGACAAATGCCATCACTCCAAACATCCCCCCTTCTTTCCTCTTCCCCCACCTTTATATACTGCACATGATGCTATATGGTCTGGAACACCCCTTTGATCAGCTGGGGTGAGCTGCCTTGCGCACCCCCAGTCCTCGCCAGCAGCCAGGGGCGTGAGGAGCAGAAAAGGCCTTGATGGCCCAGCAACAACCAAAACCACCAGTGCACTGCCACACTGTTCCTGACCCAAAGCCAAAACACAGCTCTATATCAGCTACCAGTAAGAAAGTTAAGTCTGTCCTAGCTGAAATCACGACTTCAGGAGAAACCGAATCATCTGGAATGGTTCTGAGGTGATACCCGCTCTTGCTGTTCTTCAGCATCTTTCATTCACTCTTTACTAATGCAGTTTGAGGTGGTAAGGCAAGAATGAGTAAGTGGCTTCTAAATTATATATTGTTTTATCTAAGTCATTGGTTTTTTCTTCAGGCTTCAATGCCTCCTGTTGTTATTCAAGCAACTGTTATTTAGGACAGAAACTTCACAGTGAAGTTTGAGTGAGTTTATTTTTGAATTTCCCTTTCATGTAGGTGCCTGCTGTCTCTGACACTTAGACGTCAGTACCAGCCCTCTGTCAGAGTGCATCTTCCATTCCTTACTCAGTGGCACTTTTTTGTGTTTTGTTGTTTTTCCTGCACAATAGAAACACTTGGTTTTAAAACCAAGACCTCTCAGTCCTGTTACATTTTACACCTACTGACACACAGCACATGCAGCTGTTATGGAAGTAATTGTTCTGTACGAGTATTCCTTCTGTTGAGTTAGTGAATTAATTTGATTCCAGCATCCTGATTGTGATTCACTGCGTGTGTTTTCTAACCAGCTTTGTGCTGCTCTAGCTTTCTGCTGACTGATGTTCTCTGACAATTAGAAACTCAAAGCCTTTCATGAAAACCCACTGTGTCAGTGCTTCTTTGGAGCAGCTCGGTTGCTACTAACTGATATGGTGTCATCTGATGTGATTGTGTGTACTGAAGTAACATTTTCATGCCCGTGAAATACCTTTTTAAATACAATATGTCATATAAACAAAGAAGTTAGCACTAAGTGAACAGTAGGGTGCATCAGCTAAGTAACAGTAAAAAAAATAAAACAGTAGACAATCTGAAAAATAGTCTTCTCTTGTTTTTGTCCTTCAGATTGCAACAAAAAGTCTTACTTGACTTAATTTAGTTCATGAAACTATGCAAAACAGATCAATTACCTGTTGCTCCTCCTTCAGCCTTGTGATGGAGGGCATGTCAGTGCCTATGTCAGGTGTAACCTCTGTGGGATAGGAAAGAGTGTTCCTTTCTGTTGAGGGCCTGTGCAGGAGATGACAATTAAAGAAAATAAAAAGGATGTGACAGCAGAGGGACTTGTGTCAGGAGCAGGGTCTAGGAGATTTCAGAGACGAACAGGGAACAGGCATGCAAACAGAGCTCAGGTAACAGAAAGAGTGAGTCTCTTGCTATGGATCCAGGAACACTGTGTGCCATCTGCTCCAAACCAAAAGGCTCTGAAACTGGTTGGACAAGTAGCAAGACCCCTGAGGTGCTATGGGAGATATGTTTGATTTCAGTGTTATATGAATCTATTTTTGTTGTTTCTGACCCAGCATACCTGAGGTTTTTCCTTCTTTCAAGACTTAGTTTGGAATGTGGTAAGATACAATTTTAGAAATTTGAAAGCTTTTGGTATGCAAATTTTAAAGGAGGAGGGCTAGGCAGAGTTAGCTCTATTCTTCTCCACAATCCTAAGCCCCATTAGTTTCTTCAGTAACTTCCAGCTGAAACTTTCCCACCTGCCATGTGATGCTACTGGAAATCCTTGTACAGATCATTTGCTCTGGACAGCTCTGAATTTAATAACCTTTCTGATTTGTTCTTGCATTGTCCATTGTTTCTGTGGACTTTTTATTAGATTTGGTTTCTTTTTTTTAATTTTATTTTACAATGCATTACATTTTTGTATGTATTTTTATTTCTTCACACAGTGTCTTTTATAAATACCTCTGGGATTTTTTTCCTCTCTTCCTTTCCCCTAGTTCTCCTTGCTTCCTTCAGTTGCCTTTACTTTGACTTATGAATTTTTTTCTTTAATCCTCCCAAACTGATGAATTCTCCTCTGCTGTTTTTTTATGGGCAATGGGAAAAATAAAAGGTCTGTCATTGTATTTGCTTGTGAAAATATAAACCAAAATGAGAGGAAGCCTTGGCAAAAGGGGCAAGCTTACATGTTTCCAGTGCAGAGAGTAGCTGCGGACACCTTTGCTAGGGTGGCTAATATTCAAAAATATTATTACATGGAGATGGGAAGGGGCTTAATATATTCTCTAATTGGGTTGAATTTTTTTCTTCTGTTTTGATACTTGGAAGATCCAGCAAATTTGGGGGAAGTGAGTCTAGTAATCATTTCTGATGTTGGTTCTCTGAAGTTTAAGGCTTTGGGGCTGATTGGTGCTTTTGTTCAGGAGATGGGAACAACTCCACGGAGATGGAGAGATTTGAAAATACAATATTTCTATGTAAATGTCCTGGTTTCACTTACCTGGTTCCATAAATATGAATATATCCTGAGCAGGTGACCTGTAAGGAATGCCCTGACACTGGAGAAACGCTGTCTGTGTTCCGTTAATACAGGTCTGTTACTCAAGGATCTGTACTGAATGAAGCCAGGCTGCTGCTGGGAGTCACGTAATGCTGGACTTGCAGCATTGCCAATACTCAGATAGTACTGTTAGGTTTAAAGCTACATTTCTTACAATTATATTTATTGCCACTTTAACTTTTTTGAAAAAGTTTTATTTTATTGCCCTAATGGTTGAGAAGAAGATTTAAAAAACATATTGTGTGTGTCACCTAAAAACAGGACCAAAGAACAGCAATCCTTACTCCAGACATCGGTATGTGATCACATCAGTCTTGGGAACACACTCATGGTTCTTCGATGTTTGGGTTGGGCAGCTTCACTCAGAGGATGTATATAGTTAAAGCAGAGCCTTGACTGGATTATAGCCATTCAATCTACATGGGATTTTTAGGAAAAAAATAAATAAATGCTGAGAATAACTCAAGTGCTTGTTCTAGGTTCTCTGACAATTTTCACTGAATTTATGTTTTGTCCTACTGGCTCTCTAACAGAAGATCACAGCATAACATTGTGCCATTCCGTATCACTGACATGGTGGTTTATATTATGGATTACTCAGGATGTAGAAAATGGTCTTGCTTAGTGAAATTAATTTTCCTTTCACAATTGTGTTTAGTACCTCAGAACCTGAGAAAGTTGAGCTCAACCCTATAGGTAACAGCTGTTTGTGCTGTTTTTCTGCTCCTTCAGTTAAGTCTTTGTTCTTTACAGAAATGACAGTAGCAGTAAAAGACTTTCTTTTATCTGTATAAAACTGCTTTGTGCTATTTTTAGTTCACTCTCCTTTGTGTAAGCAAATAAGTTATATTTAACTGCTGCTCAAGTAATGTAGCTTCTCAGAGTACATAAAGTGACAACCTTTTATGGTGTAATAAATCATGGATTAGTCAGAATCAGGTTGCTTTTGAATTCCCAGAAAACATGCTCATGGAATGCTGTGAAAGTCTCATGTAATTAGTGGGGTCTTCTTTCCTTGCTGTTGCATATTTGTAATTTTCCGGTTAAAAACAAATACTTTGACAATGCTAGGATATCTGTGAATTTTTATTTAGCAAGATTGTTTTGACAATAACACACAAACAATTTTTTTTCATTATTTTTGAGAGTGGGAAGAGCTTTCCTGATGTCTTCCCCAATTTTGATATAAAGAAAATATTTCTGTCCTTGCTGTGTCTATCTTGCTACGTAGTACCTTGCTCTTTTGTCTGTCTTGCTGTGTACTTCCCTGGTGTTTATCAACTCTGCATTTTTGTTGAGGGAGGACTTGTTATAAAATGTTTCATCCCAAGAACCTCTGTTTCCTTACTGATGCTTTAAGAGTGATTTCTCTATTTAAGTTTATATTCTAAATGCAGAGATGTTTTCCAGGTTATTGATCGGGACACATTCAGAGGTGAGCAGAATGTCCTTTTGCTCTTTGACAGGCAAAAATTGGGACTTGACAGCAGCTTTGAGCGACTATGAGCAGCTCCGGCAGGTACACACGGCCAACCTGCCACAGGTCTTCAACGAGGGCAAATACTACAAGCAGCAGGAGCCGGAGCAGCCTCCCCAGGTGACAAAGGCTGAGCGGCCCTGCCTGCAAAGGCAGGATGACATTGCTCAAGGTAAGAGCTCTTCTCCAGGCTCTGTGGACAAGCAGCTTGTTGGCTGGCAAGTTGTGCTTGTCTGTGGGGAGGTCGTTTGCTGTTGGCCTGTGCACTGTGTCATTGTGGTGGGCTTCACAGAGCTGCTGCTGGACCCTGCCGTGCTCTTGTTTTGGTAGCTATGAGCTTTGCCTCCGTTCTGCAAGTTACTTTTTTTAATGTGTGATTCAAGTACAAAAATATATTGTCCCCAGGCAGTCCTGTGGTACATGTAAAAGCAATTAGAAGGTGTCACAGACCACTATTCTATGCAGCTTTCTATCCTTATTGAGACTTAAAAAAGATTCAAAAAAGCCATATTTCAATCTTTGCATTCTAACTCACTGTATGTGATTAAGGAATATCATGGATAACTTTCAGCTTTAAAATTTTGCTCTCTTATGGTTGCACAGAAGAAGGGACAACCTCTTATGTCCTGCCAAATAGAAGTTGAAACCTTAAGAAAAAGGAGTCAGCTACCTTTAGCAGTTGATTTCCAGTGCAGGATGATAAGCATTAGAATTGACTTTTTTATTTGCAGATCTTTTATATGTTTTATTTCAGATCTGTCTCTCAGACTGTTGGAATGCTTTTTTTTAAAAAAAAAAATATTAATTTATTAAGGAACTGTGGTCTGCACCAAAATAAATCTACAGGTCTGACAGCTTGTCACGTAGGGAGGTAATAGCACTAGCTTGGCGATGCCTTTCTGTGCAGTCATTAGAAAGAACAGAAAGTCTTCCCTTCTGCTGGCTCTTCCCTCCTATTAAGCAGGAAATGGCATCGGTATTTAGGAGTGTCAGTAAAGCTTTTTGAAAATTGGTAATTTCCATCAGTAACAAAGGAGCTGTAGTGCTTGCTGTGACTTCTTAAAAGCACTGAATACAAATTAAGGGAGGAAGAGTAGCACACTGTAGTTGATGAAATTGTGTCACAGTCACAGAGTGGTATGGGTTTGGAAGGGACCTCTGGGGATCATCTAGTCCAACCCCCCTGCCAAAGCAGGTCCACCTACCGTGGGTTGCATAGGAACGTGTCCAGGTGGGTTTTGAATGTCTCCAGTGATGGAGACTCCTCCACCTCCCTGGGCAGCCTGTTCCAGGGCTCTGCCACCCTCGAAGAAGTTCCTTCTGATGTTTAGATGGAACTTCTTATGTTCAAGTTTGTGCCCATTACCTCGTGTTCCTTCATCCTCAATGGGATATAGCTCACATGAAAATTCCATGTTATTAAACTGCCCAGTTTACACTGAAATGGCCATTTGGTATTTTAGTGGGTGTAGTAGGTAGTGTCAGGTCCATCCAGATTTAAAGGCCTGGACTGATGGTAATTTTCCCCTCAATTCGATGCATAATGTTAATGATTCGAGAGGCATCTCTGACCATACTGTGAAACTGGAGCAATGAGGATGTTCAGGGAGGAGCCAAGAAGGGAAAGGAAGGTCTTGTTATGGACCACGTGCTGGGAGCAGAGCATGCAGCCAATGGGGAGGGCTGGGCTGTGGTGGGAGGCAAGAGGATGTCAAACGGAGATGCTATCCTATACTTCAGTCCCCCTGGTTAAAAGTGATTTAGCTGAGATGTACACGGAGAAGAGAGAAATGCATGTGTAGTCAAACCTTCTCCTACTCTCCCTGGTTTAGGATATTTTCGGGAGTGCAGTTTAGCTCTTAAAAGTAGAAAAATGTTGATCCATTACAGAAACAAAAGTTCACAAAGTCCAGGAAAAATTTTTTAGTAGCTGTTAGTCAGTTTGATGTTTTAAAAGCACCATCAAGTGACAAGCTCCATTTAAGTAAGTTTGTTGATTTCTGAAGGCACAGAAGTGCAGGAACTTCTTTTATTTTGATAAAGCATTGTACATGTTTGAGGAGTTGATAAGTAAAAACTACTTTATGGTAGTATTTATGAAACTACGGAAGTGAAGTTGCACCAAATAGTTTTTAAGAAAAAACTTCCAGTACAACAAGGTATCAATTTCTAAGGAAAATCAATGAATATATTATCTAATTAACATTATCGAAATCCCACCAGGAAGCTTTTTGCATATTCAGAAATGTAAGACACTCTGTAAACCTGCTGCCAACTCACTAATAAAACTCAGTAAAATGCCCAGGAGGTTTCTAGTATTAATTTAAGATAATCCCCCTTTTGAAGGGCGGCTGAGAGAGCACCGTTCGGTAGGAGCCCCGAGGAGGGTGAGTCAGAAGCAGAGAGCAGCGGTGGTACCGCGGCTCCACGGGGCGTACAGCGGGGTGCAGGAAGGAACTGTTAAACTTCTGAGGGAAGACTAGTAATGTTTGATGAACATACATTTTAAGCAGTTACAAAAAACTCGTTTCAGTTTTTAACAATATAAACAGGAGCACAGGGCAGACGCTAAACAGAGAGAAAATATCAGTTTTAACTGAATGGTTCATGGTTTAAGCACTTGAAGAGTATCTGTTACCCATTTGCTGATATTGGAAATGAAGCCAATCAGTAAAATAAAATTATATGATAAAAATATTTTGTCCCTTTCTTAACATTCTAATGCTTATTTTATGACCCTTTACTGTTCCTTATGTAGCATTTGTCCACAGAGACGTTCAATAAATTATAAGATATTAGCTCATAGTTGTTTTGATGAAATGACGCATTCTTTTGTACCAGGCTTTTCAATGTCATCATTCTATTTGAACTGTGCATTGTTCCTTGGATCAGGATTTTAGAAAACATATAGGCATATAAACTGAGTTTCTCTTCAATTCAGCATAATGATGTTAAAATTGCTTTTCAGGTAGATTGTTCTGAGATTAAAACAGTATGACATGTTCAATATGAAGTGATTGTAGAATGCTGGATTTTTTGATTCACAAGTAATCAACTTAAGAGTTCAAAATATCAATTGATTATCATCTCTCTACCAGTAAATGATTCTTCCAATGCATCTTTGGAAACTGAGGATACATTACAAATTTCTTTATAGAAATACTTGTCTTTCATATCTTGTTACTTTTACTGGTTATCTATTTTGTTAGAAGTTAAGTGAAATTCCTATGACTTGCTGGAGGAATCCATGGTAAGAGCTAAGCAGTCTTTTATAGTAGGGAAATAAGCCCAAAAAAGGTAGCAAATAAGAAGTGGCATACATTCCCAAGTGAAATTAACAGGCTTTTACCAGACTTGGTGTTGACTGGCCTTTTATGTAGTGTTATAGGCTGTAACATCTCTTTGCTCTCTCCGCAGAAAAGCGTCTCTCCAGAGGCATTTCTCACGCCAGCTCAGCCATAGTCTCCCTGGCCCGATCCCATGTAGCAAACGAGTGCAGCAATGAGCAGTTCCCTTTGGAGATGCCCATCTACACATTCCAGCTACCAGACCTTAGCGTGTACAGCGAAGATTTCCGAAGCTTCATTGAACGTGACTTAATTGAGCAGGCAACAATGGTTGCTTTGGAGCAAGCAGGTGGGTCAGTGCTTGGGGTGTCAGCAGCTGGGCACCCTGACATTTGAGTGAGCATCTCTAATCACACTTCATTTCTGGAGCTTTTGCATCCTGCTTGGGTGATAAATGACAGAGAGTAAAGCAAATACTGCACTCTTTGCAAAATGACACGTACCTTGATGATCTATTGCTTTTAAAATGTTATAAACTGTCAAATTTACTTAATAAGACAAAGAAATTGAAGGGAGGAAGGAAAGGAGGACTGATGGAGAAGTCATGCAATAGAGAAGAGTGCGGGTGGTTGGAAGGGGTTGGTACTTCCACTTCTCATGAGGAAATTACATTGCAACGACTAACAAAGGAAACATCTTCACGTTCTGTTCCAGCTTGAGAAAACAGTTTTAAAATAAGTATTTTTGTACTGATTATTTTTTTAATAAGAAACTAAATCATTTTAAAGTAATTCTTTTGCCATTGGCAAAAAGTGTAGAAAGTTAAAAGTAATTTCATTTCAGATTTATTAGTAGTTTGAAGTCTTAGGTCAGTTTTGAAAGATACAGAGAAATGTAATTAAAAATAGTATCTATACCTTATGAAATAGTGAGTGTATTAATGAACCACAAACCAAAAATACCTATATAGTGAAATGCCCAACTCTGGTGGTATAAAGGACTTACAAAATCAGATTTCATGGCTGCCTGTGGAATACCAAATAGGCAGTTGCTTTTTTCTGTTGATTATGTAAAGCTGGTAACTTGAAGGGCGATAACTTGACTCACACTGGAGAAGTCCCTTCCTCCTCAGAGCCCCTTGCCTCCTGGAGAGGGGAGGGTGTTTTGAGCATTTGAAGTGCTTATGGTTGCGACGGCAGGTGTTCCTCTAGCCTCTGTAGACTTAGTTTACTGCTGTAAGCATTTCATCCAAATAAACTGGAACTTCCTGAGAAACAGTTCTTCAGTGAATGTTTAAGAAAACCATGTAAGGCTTCGTGTAAACTGACCTTTTGTCTCTATTTAAGATGGAAAAGATATTCAGTTTACTTTTATTTCCTGCCTATTTTAGACATCATCTTGTCTGAAATGAAGAGAGTGAATTTGAAGTCCTTTAGCATTAGACATTTTACTGTCTCCTACCAACAGAGGGCCCAGTTTGACTATGGTTTAGTCAGTGACATAAAAATTAACAGCTAAAGTGCATTCCCTGTGAAGGGCCTGGAATGCAGTTCAAAGCAAACCCATCCTCACAAAGGACAGTAGCTTCTGTGGCTAAGGCTGGGGTTAGTGTTAAAGGAAGAGAGGTGTGTGCTGGGGTTTAAGGGCATGAATTTCAAGATAAATGAGGGGGAAAAAACCCCAAACAAACCAGAAAGAAGCTGGTTAGGCAAAAGGAGGAGGAACTTTATTAGGAACAGAGTAGCTTCCTACTCTCAAAGCATAGCTCAGGAGAGCAAAATTGCTGTTAACAGACCGTTGCAGGTGTTGGCTGAAGTGGCTGCATGTCTGGATGTCTCTAAGAGCCTGTAAGGTGTTTATATTCTCTTTTTTATATGTTTAGGCACTTGGTGCCATTACATCTACATGTGAAAGGATGTTTCATTTGCATCCTACCTGTACAGAACTCGGAGCTCTTTTCCCCGGTCGCTCGCGGTGCTGCGTGAGGTGATGAAGGAGAAGCCCAGATAACGGCAGGGGGATTCACTTGCTGCTGCAATCTAACCTCTCTGTGTCATTGCTTTCTGAATATTTCTTGTGGAGCACAGAACTCGCCACATTCACAACAGCATTTTATGGTTTTGTGTGTCTTACAAACAAAAATGGCCTGAATTAGAATGAGGTTGGCTTGTAAGTCACGTGGGGCCTGATGTCTGTGCTCCTGCAGTAATCAGTGTGCTTCTTCAGCGATAGGGATAGCCTCAGGTGGTGGTAACATTAAATGAAATCTGTGTGAAAGGAATTCTGTAATTTTTAAATATTTTGCTGCAGCAAGTTGATTTTCTTTATATGCACGTGTTCCCCCGCATGGTGTTATGTGTAGGCTGACACAAAGAGAGATATTATGAACGCTGCTTCTGCACTATCAATGAGTTCAGAAACCGTAGTATAGGCAGGAGAACGGTTGGTTTAACACTGTGTTTTTAATGAAAACAAAAGAAGTTTCTGTTGCATTGCTGAAATATAATTAAATACAAAAATAAAAAGTAAACTGTATGACCTTTCAAGAATACTGCTTTCCTATACTTTTCTTTCTGTGTTCTGCATTTCATACAGCTACAAGCAAAATAAACAGTACTATGTTGTTAAGCTTGGGTTTCACATCCCCAAAAACAAATCCACCAAAATGTTTGATTTCAGACTTAGAAATTAAGATTTGTTTAAGAAAAATTGATGCCTTTTCAGGTTGTAGAAACATTTTCTTATCCCAGAATTTCTAAGGGATTTTCACACGGTATATGCAGGGTGCTGGGATTGCAACCATCATAATTAGAAGAGAACTGTATTAATTTCCTGATTTCCAAGCTTTGAAATGCATCCTTGTGTAAGTCAGTTCTAATATGAATGACAAATATTGTATCAGAGTAGGATGAAATGTAATAATGTCATAGAAAAACATCTGTCTCAGGTTATGAAAGAAACAAATGGAGAAAACGGGTAATACTGGATCTGTGGTTCCCTGCAGATAACTGCTGGGTACTGGTTTGCAGCAGCCAGTTAGGCCTTGTCATATATCTCTGTGCCATCTCATTTTATGATCCTTGATTTGCATTGTGGTCTGTAGCATCTGTGACAGCCTGTGTTGCTTAAGCATCAGGCTAAAAGAGAAGCATTTACTTGATTGCTCAGTTCTACTTATTTCTACATGCACAGCTCAACATACATTTCAAGGACATCCATAAATAAGAACAGCCTCGCAGATGCTACTGTGAAGCTGATTTCATCATCTAGACTAACAGAGGGAGCTTCTACATGAAGGTCCTTTCTTTGAAGTACAGAAAGTGTATTGGTAAATGCTTTATTTATTCACTTATTCAAAAAATGGTCACTGAATGATTAATATAAGCCCATGTAGAAAATCTGTTCTTGTAATTTTCTTCATGCCAGTACTTTCAAGTACACATCTACTGTATGAAAGGACTAGAACTAAAAATAAACAAACAAATCCTCTTAGCTTGTCATGTAAGAAACACATAAAGTGTAGTCCCAGCTCTGCTGAAATCTGGATTTGAGGTTCTGCACCCATTGCTAATTGTCTGTCCATTCTGAGGGGGCTGAGTAACCCTCTGGTGACTCAGCCAGGGGGTTCCACATGCCCCAGAGTAGTAATTGGTGGGTTCCAGAGGGGAGCGAGGGGGTGCATAGGGTGAACCCTTGCTTTTGAGAATATATGGAATGTGCAGAACTAGACTTGCTTTGGAAGTTGAGTATGTTATTTTCTGACTTCTTTATCTTGGAGGATGGATGACAGGTGGATTTCTGGAAATGAAAGAAAGGCTGGGTTTAGCCTGATTTCTGAAGGAAACCAAGCTTGTGTCAGCAAGCTGTACCTTAAGAAATGGATTCAGTTTGTCCATAAAGATTATCTTACCAAAGCAGACAGAAATAAGCCCAAGGCAGAACTGTTTCCAGTTTTCATTTAAGCTCCGCTCTCCTGTTGTTTCCCTAAAGTGATCCACCATAACCACTAGATTTGAAAAATGAAAATACACCACTTTTTTTATTATAATCCAGTGCATTTCTGCTAATTTTTTAGTCAGCCATAAGCTTTGTGATGTTAACCAAGCCCACAAATGGTTTTTGCATAATCTGCTTGAAAGCAGATCACTTCTATAGAAACCTCCTGTTATTGAAAAGATTCGTAAACACCAGACTTTGACATTTATTACCAATAGCTGCCAGTTAATCTGCAAAGCAATACCACTCCCTATTCCCTTACGTCCTAAGGGCTGTCTCTTTCAGGTCTGGTAGCTGTGCTTTACGCAGCACCTTGGTATAACTCAGGTACTGAATGTGATACCACCAAAACATTCTGCAAAAAGCAGGTGGCAAGTTGTTATTTCATAGCCCACAGACACAGGAGTTACTAAAAACTGTAACTTGTTATTTCAGATTTATCTTTCCTAAAGGCTGTCCAATAGCGCTTTAAATTAAGCTTCTTTAATGCATATTTAATTTAGAACTCAATAAGCCTCATCTGAAATGTTGGGTATTTACAAACTAGCTGCTGAAATCATTGGAGGATTACCAAGTATGCTTAGTTATAGATCTGCTGTGCAGCTTTACCTTTACTGTATAGTAATTCTCAACTCATACTGACTAAATTTAATTACATGGTTTTTAGTACCAGGAACAAGTAATTAGGGGCATATGTTAAAACATTGTTATACTATTTTTTTGCACAATATGTATTCCCTGCCGTTACAAATAATCTTCAGTACAATTTTGTAATGAAAACACATTAACGGAGAAAAGTTTTTTTCATTTCTTGGAACTTACTTCTGCTTTGTGGATTTAACCTTAAATGCAAGACTGACTGTACAAATATATAGACTCTATTTCCTCTCAGTTTGCAAGTTAAAGGAATTGGAGGAGAAAATGTCTGCAGCAGAGGACAAACAAAGCAGTGGAGTCACCACAGGCTGCCTATTGCATTACTCATTCAATTATCCAATATTGTACATTACCCACAGACTTTCCAAAAGTCTTGGGAAATACACCAGCTCTACTCATCATTGTTAATCATCTCCTCTTCCTTATTCCCAAAGATGTTATACAATTAGTCACGTTCTCTTTCTTTATATTAGAAATGTTCACATGACCATTTAACCAAGACTTAACACTTAGGGAGCTACCACGTGGCAACCTGTGTGCCCGGAATGATGTACTTCCACTGTTGGCTTTGGCACTGATACTCTTCATGGCTTCATTTGCTTCATCTAGATGTGTCAAATATCTGCCTTCTTGTCAGTCTTTTTCATAATCCATCTCTGGTTTATAATCTGTAAATTATGCTTCATGTACCAATGAAAGATAAGTGGTTCTCTAAATGTTGTCAGAGAGAGAAGCCCCATGCTATCCTAGAGTATGGGCTATGCATTTGGTCTCATTGTAATTCTCTGGTAGTGTAGCTGTTGATTTTAGTAGGACTAAACATGATTTACACTAAGGTAATTGAGAGGAGAATCAGCTGTTGAAACAATCAGTCTAATTGAAACAATAGTACTTTACTTAATAAACAGTAACATATCTTGATTACCACATGCATATTACTTTTGTCTTTTGAGACTTTATTACTGTAAGATAATCTGTCATCTGTGATGGGAGGCTGATGTCAATTATATTTGGGAACTGATACCAAGACTGATAATGGTATTTAGGCAACAAACTTATCGGAAATCCATCCCTGAATGCAGCATATGAGAATAGGAGATGCCAATTAATTACTGGTTCTCCCTTCTTATTCCAAATACATTTAGCAAATAGATAAAGTTTACCTGCCTCTTATTTCTAATCTTTTCAGTTTTCAACTCTGACATTACACCTCAGTTTATTTGGCAGAAAAGGATGTTCATCATTAATGTTACACGTGATTGCAGTATGCCTCGAACACGTATGCATCCTCTTAATATCTACTCCATCATTGTAATAGATGCTTTCTTTTCAGGACGACTAAATTGGTGGTCCACAGTGTGCACAAGCTGCAAACGTCTTCTTCCCTTGGCTACAACAGGTGATGGAAACTGCCTCTTGCATGCTGCATCTTTAGGTAAGGGCGAGTCTGTACACGCAACCTTCTGCCAAAAATATTTACCACTTTCCTCTATCCCCAGCAAAAGCTCAGAAACACACAGGATGCAAAGACTTTCACTAAAAGCCTGGTTCTGGAGCAATATAGTCTTCAAATTTCACTTAAGTATTGTTTGCTTTAGGTATACTTGAGGGATGAAGGTAAAATTTTTTCCAGGTTATAGAACTATAATTGGAACAGTGTCGAAATCCATATATCATAAACACCATTGATTTGCATTTTCCTTACAGAGTCCAACCTAACAGCTCTGGAACAGGCAAATTCCAGGTGCTTCTGCAGGATTGCCCTCATTGTGGGCAAGGAATTGCATTAATTTGCTGCCTTTTGTTAAACAGTTCTCTTCCTGTCTTTTTCAGGAATGCAATATCTAGCTATTAGCCCTGGTGGTTCCTCGTAGAGTTTAAGTTTGTGGGAAAAAGAGTTTGGAGTGAATTAAAATAATTTCCAGTTGATTAATTAGTCATTAATACAAGATCTTTGAAGCCTGTCTTCAAATCAAATAACTGGAAATGTGCGAAGCTGAAAGTCCTTGATATGCCTTCTATATCCTAACCTATTAGGAGGAAACTTTTATTTTTGTTGCAGTTGCTAAAATCTTCCACCAGTGGAACTCCAAAAGGTGACGTTTTAAAAACACTAGGATTTTCAGTATTTTGAATAGACTCTTCTTTTTGAAAGAAGTAGTAGGAAAAGAGTTTTTGCTGTTTCTGAAGATCCTTTTATCTTTGTCCATCTTTAATTAGGAGGAATTGTATATTATTCACAGCAAATGTTTGGAGTATTTTGACTTGCAAAGTCTTAAATAAACTTGTGTAATGTCAACAGCTGACAATATGAATTGAAACATAGCTGTCTATGGGCACATCTTGGTGAGAGCTCTGCTGTCTCATGTTGTAGGTTACTATTCTCAACTACATGAAGACATTTTATTATCTTAAAACGAGCTTGAAAGCCTGTGGCTGGTTGTATTTTTAGACTTCTAATCAGCTTGAATGCCCGTCTCTTTATTTGGATGTTGAAGCCAAAGGAAATTTACCATGGTGCTGTGTAAAAGAGTGGAGGCCTTTGGGTGTGGGGATCATCTGTTGGTATTACTCAGAGAAGTGCTGCAGTTGTCATTTGCATTCCTGTGGCTGCAGGCTCTGCTGGCAACCACTGCTAAACCCGACCTGAGCAGTGAAGAGTCCATTGCTGACAGCTACACTGAAGCTGTGTGCAAGCAAACACTGGAACAAAGCAGATCCTTAGTCATTCCTTAATCAAAGTTTAAACTTTGTTAGAATTGTTGTTCATTAGCTTATCTATATTGATTGTTTCTTTAAGAAACCTAAAAAATAATGAGTGAACTATTTGCCAAGGAGAATCTTAATGTATAAGCTATGCTTCTTTTGCTAATAGAGCAGTATTAATTGTATTAGTACTTACTATTTCACCGTAACTGCTTTTAAACTGAATATTGTCTTGTGCTACTTTAGGGATGTGGGGATTTCACGACCGGGACCTTGTTTTACGTAAAGCACTCTATACAATGATGAGAAGTGGAGCTGAAAGGGAAGCACTGAAACGAAGATGGAGATGGCAACAGACCCAGCAGAATAAGGAGGTCTGTGCGGCCCGAAGACAGGCTTGTTAATACCATTTAGGGTCAAAAGCATTCTTCTGAAGTTTGGTGTGAAAGTTTTAATTGCTGTCAAATTCTCTGTGCTTCCATTTTTGCATGGGGACATACTTGTATTTAGAATTTTTTTATCAGAATGCAAGCGTGTTTGTAGCTTTGTGGGTATAAATATACACAGTTTTATGCCTACAGAAGTCTAAGATGAGCTTGGAACCTGTAGAAAATTTTAATTTTTCAAAATTAAATGTACGATTTAGCTATCCCTAGCATTATGAAATGAGTGGATGAAATGCACAAAACCAAGAAAACTCCATTTAGGAAAGATTCCCAAGAATGGCAAATTAGAATTCTTAGAGCTGTGACCAAATATTGAGAAATTGTGTCTTAACTGAAATCATCAGTTTGGTTTAACTGTTGATTAAAAGCTGTACTTCAGCATTAATTATTTTCTGAACACGTCTGTGCCTAAGCAGTGGCTGGAAAAGCCGATTTCAGGAGTAATCCTGAACGTGGTAAGTGGATATGCCTAAATGTTTGTGACTTTTGTTGACTGCTCTTTGTGGTGAGAACAGAGCTGAGCTGTGACTGACTCAGCTGCTGCAGGCTGCCTGAAAGCACAGGGGCACAGAAGCATTTATAGACCCTTTCTGCTCTTGACCAGAGAGAAAGAACATCACCTGTCTGCCAAGGAGGGCATTCAGAGTAGTCCCACGTACTGGGGAAGAAAGCAAACCTCCAGAAACGGGCAGGAAAGCATGTTAACTGTAGCTGTGAGGAGTCCACGTGGGTATGAGTAACTGGATCTCCAGTGGTGCAGCACTGTGTTAGCCACAGCAGCCTCATATCCAGAAACGTAATCCAGTGTCTACAGTTACTGATTTAGATCAGTTTTTAGTAAGTTCATATCCTTTCACTTGAATAGAAATGTTGAGCCAGTAATGGTCCAAGATCTTAAACTGTTATCATGTACGAAGCTCAAAGTTAGTTGTAAATACTCCTACAGGCTCTGCTTACATTTTGTACCAGCCTAATCGTAAAGGTATTTCCTTTTCTCCCACAGTCAGGTTTAGTGTATACAGAAGAAGAATGGGAACGGGAGTGGAACGAACTGCTTAAACTGGCATCAAGTGAGCCACGTACACATTTCAGCAAAAATGGAGGCACCGGTGGTGGGTAAGTTTAGAGTATGACAAAATCTTTTTGGTTTTGTTCTCAGTAGGAAAACAATACAGAACAAATGCATGAAGATGTCTACAGGACCATCAAACTGCCTTTTCAACTGATTGCGATTATTTTGCATGGTAGAATTATCTAAACATCCTATTATAATATTTAGCATTTTTATTAAGTTTCATTGTACAGTTACCACACTAACTTAAGGTTACTTTGCATCCAAAAGAGTCTGGATTTCATAAATCCTAATTTCTTGGGTTTTGGAGCAATCATGTTGACAGTAGCATTTAGCTTCACGGAGATGAAGTGCCTCGTCTTGCTGAAGATATGTAGCTTTTTGTTTGAGGAAGACTTAGCAGAAAGACAACCACTGCTCAGGTACTTTCACTAAAACATGGAATGACAAAATAACATCTCATCTTCTAATAGCATTCTAGAAGAAAGTAGTTTGTGCCCCGATATGACCTTTTCTGTGCTTTAGCACAGCTTTAATGCCATCTTCTGATATTCATATATTTATTTCAGTCTTTTTTTTGCTTTGTAGTTCAAAAAGAAAATCTTCAGAGAGATCTTTTTTGAGGGCAAGTCACCAAGTAACTCTTCAAATTTTCTCGTCTTAAAATTCTGTTAACCCTAAACAATCAGGGGGAAAAGAAGTAGTATTTTTGGTATTAAATATTTGTATTCAGTGTCTTTTTAAACAGAAAGTAGAATATTAAGTTATACTTTGTAGTCTTTTAAACCCCTCTGAAAAATCAATATGCTACTTCAATCTTTGAACAGCTATAAAAAACTTAAAATTAAAAAATATGATAATTGATACTGTACTGATAGGAACAGTTGCCCTCTCTTTGACTATTCAAGCTTTTATTAAGCCCATGTAACAAAAATAATGCTCTCAAACACAAGAAGTATTTAAAGATTGTAGGGGTCTTTATTTCAAATTACTAGGATGATAGTGACTTGGTTTAAAGTTGGATGTTGCATAGGCTATGCCTGTATTTCTAAGAACCACATCAGATACTTTTTTTACCTGATTTCATAGCTGTTTATCTAGATTGATTCCGTAAGAGTACGGCTGATTGATTGCAGCTAGTTTGATTACACTCTGCAAAGTTGCAATGTTTGCCAGTTGCTACCCCGTGCTAACAGGCAAACTAGGGAAGAGTGTCTTTTCTTAAAGACTGGCTTAGCATGTGTGTTTGATCTTTGTATAATACTCATTAGTAGGGTATTAGTCAATTAGCTTATTATAAGAAAATGTGATGGTGTCAGAGAAAATACAATACTGTCTGCTTTGCTGCCAGCATGCATTTCATTTAGATGTTTAGAAGCTATTGGAAAAAAAGGATAGAAAGATATTCATGAAAAAATTCGGGTTGAAATAGCATCTTCAACGTTTAAATACCCCTGATGCACACAGAGGATCTGCTTTAAATAGCTGGTAGGATAAACCATCCCTTGCTTTCAGCGCAGTTGTTCCCAAAGCGTAGGATTATTGACCAGCCTTAAGAATGCAGAAGCTTTAGTTTTTGTGTCTAGTGTTTATCGCTAACAGTACTCAGTGTTTGTTTACTCAGTGCATGTTTTTCTCTAGCTACTGTTTGTGCTGGAGAGAATTGCATGTGGTGATGAGTAAAATGACAAATTACCGTATACAACACAAGGAGAACAATAAATATTCGGAAATCAGTTTCTGACCTTTGAAAGAATATTGTATTTTCCTTTTAACCCTGTGATGTCAAGGATAGATAATTCTACTAATGCAGGAGGATATTGTTTAGAAAATTGTCAGCCATGATGTGTCTCATTTTCTACTATTTTGAGGCTAAAAAATTGATTGGTTTTCATTTTACTCTCTCATTTGTTTCCTATGTTTGTAGATATTTTCCTATTGACATGCTTTAGTCTTCCAATGCAGTTCAATTCACATTTCTATTAAATTTGGCCATTCACCACCAATTTTCTCTGGCCTTATTCTGTTTCATGTCTATGTAGTTTCAGTATCTACCAGTCAGAGATGCCCTCTAAGGTTGCATTTGCCAGTCAATCAACCACCTTTACCTTTAGTTCCCAGATACATAAACAGGGAGTATCACCGTTATGTAGAGATTTAATTTAAATTGGTTTTAGTGCTCTCATCATGATTTGCATTTATCTTTTTGCAAATCAAAGTAAAGTAAGCTTAAATAGACAACTGTTTCCTTTAAAACAGTGAAAGAGGAATAAGGCAAAAAAAAAGCCTATTAAACATGTGAATATGTATTTCTCTTTATAATCATTCCAAAGACAGAATGAATGTGACAGAATGAATTATTTCCTCAGTTTAATGTATCCATGTTGAAAATAGAGTCCTTGAGAGGAAAAGAAATATCAAATTAGTATTTTTGAGATGGGGTATATTACGTTCTCTAGTTAGGTGCTGTATTAAGAAAGGCTGCAGATTAGTCTTTGAATTGTGGATGAGACATTATCCTTTGGTGTCAAAATCAGCTAAAGTGTCAGAAGTTGTATCTGCTTCAAAAGAATTCAGTGACAAGCCTAAGTCGGGAATTATGCTGCCTCATTCACCTGCACGTTCCTTCTAGTTACTTTTCAGAGTGAACTGCATGCAATGGAGATCAGCAATTGTCACTACATCTTCAAAGATTTCTTCTTTGAGAGCACTCTCGTTCTGAGGCTGGGAAGCTGGAAAAAAAGGAAAAGATAAAAGGGACGCAGAAAAATCTTTTTCTTAAATTCTTGTTTCCAGCATGTAAAATCCTCCAAGCACTGAATCAGGGCAAACTAATAAACTATGAAGGAGATTCTTGTTTTGAAACAGATTTGCACATCCTTCTGTAAATGTAAAAAATAAATTTGAGATTAACGTAATTGTTTCATTTATCACCATTCCCAAGCAAAAGCAGGGGTGCTGAGTTGAAGCAACTGCTTTGAAAAAAGGAACACGTCTTGTACCCTCTGATCTTGCTAAGAGCCCAACTGTCACAATCCCTCTGAAGAGCCAATTCCACCCCAGTCCTTCATGTTGCGCTGGCCTGCCTGTCGCTGTTGGCATTTCTGGCTGGAAAACCCGGTAGAGCTGAAACCTGCATCGCGTGGTGTGAGCTGATACACATTTTGAAAGGGGATGGTGTCCTTATTTAGTATTAACTGTCTCCTTATTTGTATAGTCGAGTGATCTTAAATGGGGAAGAAGGAGGGAATATTGCTGTAATCTTCCCATGTGTCATTAGAGTTTTATTTAAGGCAAAAACCCAGAACATTTAAACAGGAAGCGCCTCTCGAATGCCTGTAATCTCTGAGGTTTCGGGCTTGGTTAGGTATTCAGAGCATTCCAACACAAATACACATACACACACATTCCTTCATACAAAACTAGTTCGTCCTTCATACACCCTCATCTTGTGGAGAACTTTATTTAGATCATTTAACAAAGACATTGCTTTAAAACTATTTTTATTTGTTCTGGTTGTCTATTATAGGAGTGCTATTCTTTTTTAACTATTCAGTGTATGCAGCAATTATAGGGTACAGATAGAAAAAGGTAAATTATAGCATTATATCTTTTGCTTATTCACTGAAGTTTCTGATGGCAAATAGATCTTTATATCTGGCCTATTTTCAGTTAATGTAAATTGTACTTTAGCCAAACGTGAGCTGGAAATAATTAAATTGCCGTGGTGATTGAAATCTGCCAGTTCAGCCAGCCTTTCAGATGTGAAAACTCTGAATATCCCACAGACTCTAGAATAAAGAGATAACACTCAAGGCAAAGGAGGGGTCAGAATTATGTCATATTAAAATTAAATACTAGTACCTCTGTAGCAATTGAGGTTTTCCCTTATTTAATAAGTTTTTGTTGAATTCAAGGTATGTCCTATTTGACAGATGGTTGCATCTCACACGGCACAGAAAGCATGCATTCCCACACAGTTAAATACAAAATAACATTCAAACCAAACTAATGTAGGGAAAGTTGATGCAGGTTTTCTCTTCTATTATGTGCCTTTAAAACTGCTTACTGTGGATTGGTTTTGCCAGAGGAAAAAAAATTTATTTTTAAAGACTAAGAAGTAAAAATTTGAACTCAAAACATTCACATTTGGTATCTCCTTTAATCAATTCAATATATCTTTTTTTTTTTTTTTTTTTTTTTTTAAAAAAGGGGAAATGGCCCATTACTGTTCATTTTTTTT